>NC_091939.1:20335110-20649883 GCF_041260155.1 Ptychodera flava | reverse complement strand
GTAAATCTGATATTTGCGCACTACGTACATGAATCCAAGAGATGTCAAATACAGCAAGTGGGCATGAGTAAGGAAAATATGCCATTGCCACAAAAGTGTTTTACCTGTATGTGTGAATGAACAGAACTGTCATAGCAAACATGTAGGTAATAATTATCTCAATAACGATGTGCGGTATCTTGTGTCAGCTATATACAATACATTGCTTATTTTACTTGTTGCAAATACACTGGTATATATGCAGTCTATCTACACTCTAGTATACAATGTTCAGCATACTGGTATGCTGGAGAAACTGTTCGTGGGGTAGGCAGTTTATACTAGGGTAGATATACCTGCTTGCTTTCTACATGGAAACACTTTGAAACATGCTAAAATGCCACAGATATCTGAAAAGGATATGCTCAATTGTAATTTTGCACTGCAAAATAAGCTATACATGTACCACAAGAAAGACCAAGTTCTACACTTGGACATGAATGTATGCAATACATACCATCCAGAGATGATTGCTACATGTACACACCGTAACCTGACCACCATGCCGTCTGTCTCAGTAACTTTTTGTAAAGCACAATAGAAAAACTGACTTTTTAACTCACTTCTATTTATGGCACTTTTATGAATTATGCTTGGTACATATTTATGGCAGCTGTACTGGCAGCTTGTCATCAGTGAAGACGTGAACAACCAGCAGACTTTTGCAAATTGTACCCTGTAACTTATATCACAACTGAGGATCATCAATTTTATCAACTGGTACACATCAATGCCCAAAAGGTAAAGACCTGTATATACACCCACAAATGGGTGACCTAGTATAGGGCAATAGCTGAACGAGGGCAAAGCAGTAAAAATCAACAATCGAAGGGTAAGGTCTATTATAAAGATTTTCCATTCTGACTAAAAGCCCAGTATTCTGTGTGTGCTACAATGCACATGTCGAGTAATTTTCTATATCACACAGTAGCCTGGATGCCCATACAAAGTATTGAAATTATCATGTCAATTCTAAATTGATATTTTGCACATTTTGAAAACAACGTCAACAGTTCAAAAAGTGTGGTCAGTGCTATAGAGTCAACTGAGGAGGGTTTAGACAATGACGTTACTTGTTTTAGCTGCACTGAACGTGAAAGTGAGTAACATTACAATATGAATAATGAAGTGAGAGATATACCATACTTTTATGCAAAACAAATGACATCATACCGGTAGAATTACCAAGCTACAAAAAGCAAGTCATCCGTTCATGGCTAAAAAATGCACGCTGCATTGAAATCGCAAATGAAATTGTATTAAATGTTTGTATTGTATGCCAAAATGCAGAAACAGTTAATTTTATCCTGCTGTAATGTCCAACATGTAAGTGATAAGACCTTTGCAACCCTGACACATGTATTTTAACACCTCAACGGCAAGACAGCAGGTCTTACCAACATACCGGTATATTAATTATCATAGATGAAACAGCTTTGTCATTAATGGAAATTTTTGAAATTTGAGGAAAAAAAACCATAATCATACAATTTTTCATAATTCTGCAAGCCCCATATGAGATTCCATTCACTACAAGATAATTGTCCAAACGTTCCTCATACCAAAGTTGGTCATATTTAATCCAACAAGTTTTGAGTTATGAGCTCCACAATTTTTGGTCTACAGATGGATGGACAGATGGACCGATGGATAGACAGACAGACTGACAGTACTGACATTGGCCCCTGGTGTGCTTATGGCACATGGGAACCAAAAATAACCAGTCTAATGTGAAAAAATACCGTCAAGGACAGTGTGCTCACATTCGGTTTGAATTGGTAAATTCAAGAAATATTTAAACCAGAAAAACAAGAATGACAAAAGCAAATAAGGTCTGCAAGTTAGGTACTGGAGGTCATCTTTAGGAACATGCATATCAACTTCTATAGCAATGGGACAAGCAGATCCTACATACATAATCAAATGTCAACAAAAAAATTAGCCACAGAAGGCTTGACAAAAAGAAAAGGTGGGAGAGTGGGGAAAAAATAAAGAGTGGGGAAAAATGTACAAGGGATCTGGTAAAAAGTAATGCTACCTCATCAATCTTCTATCCCCTACCCCTCCTGAATATCAAATGTTCCACCCCTTGGTTGACCATGTTTACATAAGACCAGCTGGCACAGAATGTATTTACAACATTGGATGTTTTAATTAATGCTATGAGTGCTATCATTCGAATGTAAACAGCACTTAAATCAGTTACAGATAGTGAAATGCCTTCCACTGTGGGGGGATTACAACATCTGGAATTATCCTGGATCCAAATTTCTCATCAGTTCTTGTGTGTCTTACATGCAAAAGTTGCAAAAATTGGTTTGCAATGAAAAAATTTACCTCAGCTTTGTTTTCTGGATCAAATTTTACTACAAATTGATATTAAATATGACAAAATTATGTTCACAGCCTTCAAAACTCTCTCACAACATATCCTGGGTTGGTGTAGGTCATTTAAGGTCACAAAAGAAAATTACCTAAAATATACAAATTTGGGGGTTTCCCAACACTTTGAGCAGAAAATTTATCTAATAACACATCTCTCGGGACTTTTGTAGCAAATTACAAAGCTATCAGACAAGTAATTTTGAGAATAAGTTTTCTTGACCAAAAATGACAAAATTGTCTTAAAAATACAAATTTGTATATTTCAGGACAATTTCCACATATCTAACTATTGTCATCTCTGGACATCTGTACACCAAATATAAATGCTGTCTACCAAGGGGCTTTAAAAAGAATATATTTTTTAATATTTTTTGGCCAAAATGACAAAAATTGCCCCAAAACAGTAATATTTCCAATTTTGTCGTAATTTCAACAATTAGAAGGGTAACATCCTTGCAAACATCCAATCCAAATTTGAGAGCAATTGGGCTAGCGGTTTGAGAGAAGAAGAAATTTCACTTAATATGAGAAAAATAACAAAAAAATTCAGCAAAGATACAAAATTCGAGATATCTTGACAGTATTCATTAAACTGATTTTGATCAACCTTAGGAGCCTGTATACCAAATATAAAAGCTATCAGATTAGTAATTCTTGAATAAAAAAATTTTTGACCAATAATTTGGAAAAATAGCCCTAAAATTACAAATATGAAAATTTCAATTCAATTTGTATACACTTGACTGAGGTCATCCTGAGGAACATGTATACCAACTTTCAAAGAAATCAGATGAGTGGTTTCAGAGAAAAACATTTTTTGACTAAAAACTGAAAAAACTACCCTGAAAATAGAAACATGGAAATTTCATCCCAAATTTTAAACACCTACTTTTAGAATGCCTAAAGGAACCTGCACACCAAGTTTCAACCCTATCTGACCAATGGTTACAGAGTTTTAGCAATTTGCAGGGTTTTTCCTTTTTTCCCCTCATTTGCATATTTTTGACACTGGCAAGTTCATTTGAACAAATTCACATCTCCACCCCTAGGTGCATCTGTACACCAAATACTAAGACAGTAGGTGCTGCGGTTTAGCTGTTTTTGATGTGGACGGACATACATACATACATACATACATACATACATACATACATACATGCAAATGGCATGCAAATGAACTGATTCAGCTTATACGATTACCTAACATTGGTATACCAAATGTGAGCTAAAAACTGGACAAGACAGGAATTTCTTAAATCATTTTCAGTAAAATGAAAATGTAGTTCAAAAGTCAGTGATGTGTCAAAGAATATTAAAAGATCAAATTTATAATTATCACAGTGATTTTGAATTTCAAACATCTGAAGAAAATTTCTTTTCCACTTAAAACATTTGCAAAGATACCTTGGTTTTTTGTCTTGATCATACCGGTAGATAAGAAACAGTTATTTCAATATCAGTGTAGTTGTCAAATTAGACACGTACAGAAACGACTTTAAATACACTCTCAATGAGAACAGACAGCTTACAGCTCCAGCAAAGCTAAAATACTCAATATATACTTATTAAAGGTATACAGTCACCTATAATCTAAATATGTCCATATATGGTCAAAGGGGCAATACTTGGTATTAAAAATGCCCATGTGAGGGCGCTGTTTTTAAAAAGCAGCCACCCACTTAAAATCTGTGATGGTTAGATTTTTTTCTTTCCATAGTAACTGTGGCAAAATTGGAACAAGTGACAGTATACCTTTAAACTAGCTTGGCTTGCTCATTTGCTTTTACACCCACTCAGGAACATATGTTCAAATTTTTCTTTCCGCTGTTCTTGATTCTACAATATTTTATGAAGCTGTAAACTGAAGGGCAAAATACCTCTTGTATTCAACATATAGAATGTACAATAGAAATACACACAAAAATCTCCACCTGAGTTCAAATCATCCCCAAGGGTTAAAGGGCGGCAGTCGTCGGAATTCTGCTCAAAGGTTGCCAGGGACCCCTTCAACTGATGTAAACACTGTATCTAGGGTACGTAGGTGATTGACAAAAGTAAACATGTTTGTTAACAATGAATATCATAAAATTTAAACGTTCTAGCTATGTTGACGTGATGCATCTAGATATCATTCACATACTACGTTGTTTGTAAACAAGAAAGTCACATATGTACAGTTCCGACGACTGTCTCCCTTTAATAGTCCAAGGCAGGCCATTGATATTTGTTGCATAAATGCTAGTGTTTATCGTGCTGAGGGCTTGTTTTAATGGTGATTTAGTGTAAATGCTTGCATTATATCCATTCAGGGGAGGGCCATATACTATGTTGGTAAATTTAAAAAGTGACAATAGTTGTAAGTTTGGATAATATTGGGTCGATAACAGGTATGGGTACGACCAATATAAAGAACTGTAATTACATGTACGCGGGTGCTATATGGCTTTCTCCTAAGCATCAAAATCAAGAAAATTCTTGTTGAACAGAAATTTATTACCTGGGACTCAGCATTGGAGATATGTCACACACCTACTTTTACTTGGCTGTGAAAATGATTCTCAAAACCAAGCATGACAATGTTGATATGGCAAAGAGTAAACGATCTTATAAAGCAGCTCTGCAAGCAAATTTCAAAATGCTTATGCTGCTCTTTTAATTATCTTCATATACTTAATCATCTAATTCATTCAAACACAGATTTTTTTTCCTATTATATAAACAAGCTCTCTTTAGTCAATATGCCTGTTGCAGGACACGTTTAAGCAGTGATATAAATTCTGATTTACCATAGACAATGTGAGCTCTCATCAAATCAGTATTTGACCATACTGAAGAGCCTGTACTGAAATATCATATCAGAGTCAGTGACACTGGTATGATATTATCTGGGATTTACGGTTTTGTATTCATTTCAGTAAGATCACATGTCACTTGTCAAAAGATGTACTGCTGCATCATTGGGCAATGTCTCTGAAAATGATGTCTCAGAGAATATGATATTCACTCTATAGTTTTTATAACCACCTCGTTCAGTTCAAACTGCAGTTATCATACTCGTCTAATCAAAGACAGTGTTAGATCAGTAGTCATAGTTAACTGCACTAATAACGTGCATGTTCACTGTGTTTCAAGGCCGTTAGGTCAGTATCCTTGTGAGTGAGTACACTGAAAGTACTGCCAGTACTTACCAGTATGTGTATGAATAATCACATCATTTTCAGACAAATAATGAAGCTCTCCAATCCTCCTATTCATTGAATGATGTGTCTTTTGCTGTAGGCCATCATTGTGAGTCTGTGCGTACATGTTTGCGACAGTACATTTGTAATTTCTACTTTATCCTATTTTAATCCTCGCTTATACAACCAGACAGGAAATAAGGTTTCGAAGTCACCAGGAATTGATTCCCGTTGATTATTTGATCAACTCATACTGCTTACTGCTGTATGCTCTGCTATACATGTAAAGGTACGATTAAATCCACTTCCATATGGTACACCATAAAACCAAACTGTCTGAGTGTCACCACCCGTGTTTCAATAGCTGGAGTACTGTAGCAGGTTACATAAACACACCTTGGTAGATTTGTTTGGGAAGGAAAGCTAGAACGGTAGGTTTGTACATCATGTGATAGGAGTCTCTAATATACATTCACTGTGCAATTTTTGTTTCAGTCTGTGAAAATAATTACCAGTGACATGTTGACATTACAAGGGTTCACAGTTTGTGATAAACAGGTGCAGACATAGAGAATATGCAAATCAAGAAGTCTAAAATCAGAACTATTAAAGGTATACAATCACCTGTAATCTAAATATGCCCATATATAGTCAAAGGGGCGTTCCCTGGTATTCAAGATGCCCATGTGAGGGCGCTGATTTTAAAAAGTGGCCACCCGCTTAAAATCTGTGATTGGTTAAATTTTCTCTTTCCATGGTAACTGTGGCAAAATTGGAACAGGTGACAGTATACCTTTAATTCAGACCACCAAATTTTTTTGGTATTTAAATCAATGCATGTTCATGGACTTCATCAAACTTATTCCTGCTTTGTAGGACTTAGCAGAGTAGACTGCACGGCCATCAGCGACCATAAAATACTGGTAATAATTCATGGATTTGCTCACTGCTTGCTGTGAATGACATCGTAATATTATTGACATATGTTTGCTGAGAGTTATGGAGTACTTGACATACTTGCACACATGTCTATGTAACATATGACAAAAAATATTTTTAACGACAGTGACGTACTGCCACTTCTGATGTGCTCAGCTCACGCTGTGTTATGACCATGGTGACTGAAATATTAATTTAACTTTTCAGTATTATAACCATGACATACCAACATTTAAAATATGAAAAAAAAAATTCTTGCAAACTTGGAAGACCTTACGTTGTGCAAATAATGATAACTTTCTGATTTTCCTTTGCCACAGTCATCTCATTGCCCATGGTACCGGTATGTACACGCCCATGTATGCGTCAACCTGTCCGCCCCTAATTCTTAAAAGTGGTCCACACTCACCATGGAAAACAAAGGTTTGGGCCAAACCATGATGATGAAAGGTTAAATGCATAGGCTGTGAAGACGCAACCGCAGAATGAGTAAACCACATACTGGTAACCTAAACCTCTAGCATTCAGTATCTAAAGTACAGTATAACATATTTTCCAAATCAGATTACTCAGAGAAGCCACGAGTGTATGTTTTTCTGAATTCTCCACCTTACATAATCTGAAGGTATTGTTGTGCGAACAATACAGAAGGATGAAGATTCTTAAAAGTGCATGCTGTGATGTAAAGTTCAAGGCAATTTCAGACTCTGATTATTTTCAGAGTGACAACTCTGACAATTTTCAGAGTGACTTTAAAAAGCACTGTGCAGAAAATTGTATTTCTAAATGGGAACACTGCAGCTGTTGTAAATGATGTACCGGTACAGTACACTAACACACGCATTACCTATACTGTAAGTTTATCCTCTAAATCATGACATTTCATAACTTTCTACTCAAACTGGGTGGGATGGTGGTGCTAGGGGGTGGAGTGTCAGGATGGGGGTTAGTTTTTGAAATTTGTTGTGAGTCAGCCCTATATCCATACATGTAACATGTGAGACTTCTTTGAGTCAGGAAGACCTTATCGCTTCAATGACATGTCAATTTTTCTTTAGTAAGTACACTGACACAGTGTCATGTACAAAGCACACTGCACCATGCTCTGGCAAATTGTTGTTTCCTGACACAAGAGGGCAGCTGCATTGTGCTTGTCCTGGCATATTTCGGATGTAGAAATATACCTGATGAAAATAGATAAACATTATAAACAAAAAGAAAAAGCCATAAATAAAGCCATACACACATTATCATGAGTTCCCCAAAAGTTTGATGCAGCGTATTGTACATCGCAACCCTCCAGGCTCTACTTCCAAAGTCCCACCGGAGATGTATAGTCTGTCAAACTGCCCTGCCACAGTAATACAAAAACGATTGACTCACCAGATTGTGGTTGTAAAATATTGAAGCCACTCCAGTTGGGATGGACATGTCATTATTTGCACAAATCACAATAGCCCCGGTTTGAAGATTTCCATTGTTTATGCAGAGTGTATGTGAGCGTATGGTGGCTCTTAGGTTACTGTCTGTATGTGTGTGTGAATTGTGCTATTCACACACACACAACAGACACACACACACAGAGTTAGTAACCCAGCACTGACAAGTACAAAAAAATATGATGCAACAATAATAAATTAAATGGATTAAATTATCAGCAGTTTCACTTTAAGATACTCTTTACACAGTCACCATGCTACTCACACACAATGAGATGGTTAATTATCAAAAGCCACTTTAACAGAAGATGTCATTACAGAGGCAAAACTCACCACACTGTACGCAGCACAGAGCAAAGGGAGGGGAGTCTTTTCAAATGAGAATTGACTGGGTTTTGATGTAAGAAGCTTCAGCTATGGCACCAATCTCGGATAACGGATCAAGCCTGAATTAAAAGCTAATGCACAGATGGTTTCGAATAAAACGAGATTTGTTTGGAAGGACAATATTGCTGCACAGTCATGTGACAGTCTTTATAACCACTGAAATCTACAATTGGTTCCCTGCAAAGAAACAGTGGACACACGCTTCTAATCTAAAATTTTAAGTGCATTTAATTTCTGCGATTACGGTATGTTTCCTTGTGGCTATTTGCTATCATATACACATAGATTAAAATAGCAGTTGGGGGATATAAATTTCAGATACCTTCATCTGATGTTCATATGTGCATGTAATGCCTTTCTGTCTAGTCTGCCATATTTTAGCTTGACATGAAAAGAGCATTAAAAGACAAAAAATGATTTGTGTACCAACATACATCAGATATACAGTGTCACAACATATGGGTTCACCCGCGACCTTTTATTATGAAAGCCATGATTGCTGTTGGCAATTCAAAATATGAAAAACGATTTTGACGGAGGTCATGCAGATGGTTTGTAAGAAATGTTCCATGGTGAATTTGATTTTAAAATGCTTTTTTTTACAAGCACTTTGTGTCAAAAACTACAGGAGCTTTAGGTCAAAATGTTAATCTGTTTGGTACAGTTTGGATAAGCAAATCACATTTTTTTAAAAGTACATGTACAGCCAGTTTTGCTCAACTTGCACACAACAAACTAACCTCCCTAAGTTTGATTTTATACAATGTCGACTGTTTAACCCTTTGAGTGCTGTAAGTTTTCCACTAAAATTTTACTGCCACATTTTACCAATTTTTACAAATTTTTCTGAAAGTTTTTGATAATTTTGGACCAAATGGCCATCATACTCCATTGGCTGCAGTTTTTTGTCAATTTTTTTGCAAAAATCTGAGAAAAATTGACTGGGGTATATTTTATAAAGGTGAGAAAAATTGGCATTGGCACTCAAAGGGTTAACACCCTTTGACCGTGATGGTTTGGCTCAAATCTACTGTTAACAACGGCATTTCTGGACCTATTCATAGGGCAATGGGGGTGAGTAGGTTGATAGCCATCAACTGTATGACTCTTTCAAAATACAAAAATTACAAAATTTCCCATAATTTTCAAGACTTCCTTGAGATCTCAACAGAAAAATTCAACAAAACCCAAACTGGTTGGAAAAGACTGCTGATAAACACAGGAGAAAAAAACAATATTAATATAAAAATAAGAGAAACTGATCTTAATCAACATATGGTTGGTGACACCAACGTCTACCTTTCACAATACAACTATACTTTTTAGTCCATAAAATTCCTTCATCTCTGTTTTACAAATTTTATGATTTCACTATAAAAATTCTAAAACATGTTATTTTCAAAAAGAACTGATTGATGCTTGTAAAGTTTACTTTGTCTGTACAAAAATGCCACACAGATGGTTTCAAAACTATTTACGATTTCTCAACTACATGACGGGTCTGTTTAGATTCTAGTCACATGAGAGAAAGATGTCACACATATTTTGATATTGTAGCAAGGAAAAAAATTGTTTTAATTATTAATTAATTAATTAATTAATTAATTAATTAATTAGTAATTAATTAATAAAAATTATTTTTCAAACTTTTGTATTGCAGAAAAGACATTATCAGGTGCTTCACTCATATTACGCGGGTCACCATCCTTATAAGATGGGTTACTATTCAAATTTCTTATAAAACTGCAGAATGTTTAGGAAAAACAATCTACTGACAACTATACAGGGGGTAGTGATAAAAAATTACACCAACACACTAGTTCTATGACAAAAAAAGTTTAGAACATGAAAAATATTTGAAACCTGCAAGACCAGAATATTCCTAGATACCCTTTTTCACATCTACCACTCTCTAAAGCTTTTATTTTAAATTATACTCAATATTAATTTTAGACATCTCATAAATTACATACGCTTGGTCTGAGTTGCTTGCAAAAGTATTTACAAGCTTGAGTTTGAAAGTGAAAAAAACGGTCAGCAATAGGAAAAAAAAATAAAAATTTACAATTTAAAAAATTCAAACAATACGAATTGCAATATTAAAATTGATCTATTGCATACATATAAATACACATAAACTTACTATAATTTGCAGTTCTAAATTTAAGGAGCATCAGCCAGACAACAAGGAACTGGTTATAAAACAGAAATCAGGTCTCACATAATGACTTTCCTTAGTGAAACCAGAAATGAAACTGTCAGGTGGCCTAATCATTTTCCGTGATAGAATGTCTATAAAAATAAAACTATTTTTCCATATTTATATATTTGTCTAGCATTCTGAAGCCAATGCAATACCATCCAGCAAACCAACATTGTTAGTACAGTGGCATTTGATAAACTGCAGTGGGGGGGGGGGGGGGGGGGGGGGGGGGGGGGGGGGGGGGGAGGAAGAATTGCATTTTGCTCATACTGCACCCCCTCCTGATTTCAAAATGGTTTTCCCTTTATACTAGTCAGGGATTCAGATGTTGTTCAGGAATAACAAATCAAACTATTCTCATATTTTTTTTGCACATTACTCCATTTTACACAAACAGTTGTTGGCAACCCGTTTTTCCACACTTCACTTTTCTTTGTTTTACTTTGAAATCCTCCAAGCGGCATACGCATGTTACTCCATCCCATTGGGGATTAATGCTGAAAGAAATTTTGCTTCTTGCCTTTTTTGCTCAATGATCACACATCTCTACTCCTACCATACAAGCTTTGGTAGCCGACTCTACCGAGAACAAATAAAACATAGGGCCAATGTCCCTGAAGCTACTATAGACATGGATACAAAATTGAGTATTTCCTGTCTGTATGAAATTATCTCACTAAGATCATCCTAGGGACCTGTATACCAAATATTAAAGCTGTCTGACAAGCGGTTTTGAAAAAACAAACAACCTAACAGTCGACAGAGCTCCGCTGTGTTATGTAGAGAATAACTTTTTGTAACACGTGTTGATGACAAAGGTGGGTATCTTTGATAGCTCATTTCAGGATGGTCTGACCAAAAATGGCAAATTGAAATGAGCTGCAACAATAGTCACAATTGAAGATTGCATCATGATTTCAATATATATAAAGATAAACCCTAGGAACCTGTATATCAAATATCAAAGCTAGCAGATGAGCAACATTTGAGAAACAAAGATTTTAACCAAAAATTGCAAAAATTGAGCCAAAAATGGCAAAAAATGACCCAGAAATACAAAAATTGAAGATTTCATCAACTTTCAATATATTACATTTAGACAACCCCTAGGAACCTGTATACCAAATATCAAAGGCATCTGACAAGTAGTTTTTGTGAAACACATTTTTGACCAAAAATGGCAAAAATTGCGCCAAAAATACAAAATTGCAGATTTCATCATATATTCAATATATCATATTAAGTTCATCTGTAGGAACCTGTATACCAAACATCAAAGCTGTCAGATGAGCGGTTTGATGAAATAAATTTTTGACCAAAAATGACAAAAAATTCCTTAAAAATACAGATTTGCATATTTCATCACAATTTGAACAAATCTAAGTTGGGTTATCCCTAGAAACCTGTATACCAAATATCAAAGCTGTCTGACCAGTGGTTATGAAGAAGAAGATTTTTTACCAAAAATGCCCTTTTTTGGCCCTTATTTGCATATTCTCAACAATATCAAAAAATAAAAAAAAAGTTTCTCATAATCATATTTTGCATCTGCACAACAAATATCAAATCAGTAAGTACTGCGGTTCTCAAGATATTTGAGTGGACGGACGCCTCACAAACGGACATACATACATACATACATACATACATACATACAGACTGACGACGGACGCCGGACGGATACCCATCCCAATAGCTTCTATAGACTATAGTCTATAGTAGCTAAAAATGGCAAAACGTTACACATAGTTTTCAAAACAGTAAAGTTATACATACATACCCTTTGCTCATTCAGTTTTTGTGAACTACAAAATCTGGGGTCGCCATGGGAAGTCTGGGATTGCAAGAACAGATTATCTAGAATTTACCAAGATTTGATATTCAAAATGATCACTTTAAGCTTAATAAAAACAAGATGTGAAAACTAAAACTCCACTTTAAATACCGTAGGCTTAACTGACCAGCAAAGTATTGTAAAAAATTGAAGTGTCCTGAACAGTCCCTGAGGCACATTCTAAGCCTAACACAACAGTTTGAACATCCAGAAACACATACACGGAGAAAATACATACCAGTAATTTATGCTATCAGCTATTGTGAACCTCTTCAAATAGTCCATTTGAGTGACACCTCCGTGACCTTTACAATACATACTGGTATTTTTGGTAGTATGCTGCTATTCCCTGATATGGTAGTTCGGTCTCATTAAAATGCAATTTTTGTTGGACAGTGTGTAAATGACAACAGCCATTCAGCACACAATTTAGTGAACACATTCGACTTCTTTAGAGTTTTCATGAAAGACATGGATTCTCACTGACAAAAGTGCAAGATGTATATCACATCATTAAAGGTCACGGAGGGGTCATAAAAATGGCCAATTACAGTGTAGGTCGTTCGTTTTTAATCATTTCTATGACGGAAGAGTTACCAAATATAGCATACCAGTTGCATGGGTACTCATCAATTATGGTAACTTTAGCAGGGCTATCAGTAGTACCCAGACATGCAAACTTGGTTGCACGAAGCAAACTGGCTGTGTCAAAGAATATCTCTGCTTTTATACGGTAAATTCATTTGATGCAAACAAGAAGGCATACCGGCATTTTGTCAAAAACTCTTAAATTGGAAACCTTTATGAGGTTAAGCATACTATGCACTCTTGCATGCATGCTATGGTCAAGGCTCAATGAAAATTACAGAAGCAATGCCATACTTAGATGAAATTATGTACAAGCCAGACAAGGCTTCAGCAAGCTATCATTTGTCATGATTTGAATATATAACCAGGATACCTACATGTAGCCTTGTTACTGTAACAGTCTGATCCAAAATCTATCGTTTTAACCCTTCGAGTGCCGAAGTCAATTTTTGTTGCCTTTATAATATGTAACGTAGCCAATTTTTTAAAGATTTTTCTCAAACATTTTGATTAACAACTGTAGCCACTGTAAAGGGATGTCCATTTGGTCCAAAATTATTTTAAAAAATTACAGAAATTGGTAAAATGTCGCACTAAAATTTTGGAGGAAAATGCAGCACTCAAAGGGTTAACTTGAAAAGCCGGATCAGAAAACAAGGGGGGGGGGGACTGTGTGACTGCCTCAGACTGCAAGGCGTATGATCATTACACAAATTTGTTTCACCTGTTGTGGCTGTCTTGCAGAGAGCCGCAGCCAAAGAGTCTGCTTCAGCGTTTTCGGTTCCCTTTTTACGTGATAATGACATGTAAATGACAGTAACATGTGCTCCGTACACACTCATGCTCTTGATTGCTGCCGATTGTCTTGATCGAGGAATATCATCAAACTAGTGAAATTTAAAGAGTTGTAAACAACTCAAACAATGCACAGATGTCACCGGACAGATGTTCACTGTCTGCATTTAAGTGTCTACCCTGAACAAGTGGAGAAAATTAAGACACAATATATTTTTGTTTTTTGAAAAGGAAAGAACTACAAAGGCATATCTAGCATTGCTCTAGTCCTTGAATATAAATTTTGACCAAATAAATTCAACTCAGTATAAATTCGACTTTTGTAATGGTCTAACGGTTTGACAGAGTCAAAACATCACAGCGGAGCAATGTTTGACATCTAGAGCTAATAAATCATAGTCAAGTATATACCCTAAAGGGTAAGAGATGATCGCCACAAAAATAGGACAGTATCAGTATTAAAAGGTGATCAAGTAGACAATATCAATAGTAGCTATCTAAAAGTATTAAGATATGCAATCAAGACACATGATGACGTTTGCCTAAAAATAGTATGCCAGTACTGTACTTAATCCTCCGAGAGCCAAAGTCAATTTTTGTCCACGTCCATGTTACAAAACCTAACTAAATTCTTTCCCAATTTTGATTAAAATTGTAGCCAATGAAAAGTGATGTCTATTTGGTCCAAAATAGACATCACTTGACTTGACTTTCTGTCACATTAAGATTACAGAAAAATTCATAAAAACTGGTAAAAATCATGCACTAAAATATTTGTGGGAAGAAGAACAGCATTCAAAGGGTTAAAATAGTATGCCTGTACACATGTTCACATTGGGCAAATATGGATGCCATGTCGGACAAGTGAGTTTGTTTAGATAAATAACAGGTCAACAATTAATTATAGCCAGTCTGAGTTCATGGTACTAACTTTCTGGTTATGAAATCCTGATATTAAGATTATTTTAGCGTACAATCAGTTCCTCACATTGTTGTACTGATGTAATATTCTCGTCTTGTTTGTACACCATACTTTAAGAGGAGGTAATATTATGATCTTTTGCTATGTTTGGTTTGTGAAGGTGTTACACAGTTGTTCTGATTCATCTTTGCAAGTGAATTCTTCACAAGATGTTACTGGTATATGTATATGTGCTTGTGTAGATTTTTGTGTTTTATACCAGAAATTATATCATACCAGTATATTGTTGACGCAAATACAATGATCTGATTGGTCCAGACGTGAAAAGAACCGTGGTATATTCGTGATATGCCACACCTAGGATATGCATGAGCTCTCAGCTTGAGCAAAAATTCGTTATTGACTTTCCCCGTCAGAATTTCAATATACTGTTATGATATAATAGCAATAAATCACACCCAGAGATGGTACACCACTCAATTTTGACCAGCTCACTTTATATATGCAGTCGCCATCGCTCGTGCGTATATGTCTACAACATGGTCAAAATCTTATGGTATACCATCGAAGCAAAGCATCCATACCATGTCACAAATATGTGATGATGCAAGTTCTGTTGCCACATCTGCACGACACTGGGACGAATCTTTTTTTTTTTCACAAAGCAACCAGATTTTCTTAGAGGACCTCCCATTGTAAACAAATGGGAACACTTTGGATTGTGTCGATTTGGAAAATCATTCAGTGAGTAAGTGTCCATTATTCTTTACTATGGTCAACACCTCTGTGCACAAAACCAATGAATTTTCATGGACTGAACATTTCAATTTTCCAAGTAATCATAAGAAATCAATTGTTTTTAAGGTCATTTTCTTGAAGATGCATTCAACCTATTTGCATTGGATTTTCAGTTCAGTTCATGCAGACTCGCCCGCCAGTGAAAGTCACGTTTGACATTTGGCAAATGGTCTGTTTTTCAGTAGAACAGTGCTTGTACCAATATACATGTTCGCTGCTGCTAGCACAAGTAGTTGAAGGAAGGTGTACAGCCGACGGTGCAGTTTTATGGTTAAGCTTAAACAACACCAAAAATTATCATATACCGAAACCGAAAACTAATCATCCCCGCTGGCCTAATTGATGGATTCATGCATATTGCCATTTAATGAGACTGCAACAGAACCAAGAGGAATGCATGCATGGTCACAGCTGGGAGACTACGACAGTATAAACAAAGTACAGAGACAAGAGGGCCACAGAACTTTGACATTTGTCTATTCATGGTCCGCGGTTAATCTGCTGATCTGCGACAGCATGGGGGCCAGATCAAAAAAAATGTCACCCAGGTATACCGGTAGGCTTGACGGGCACCTTGGGCACGGCTGGGTAGTATGATGTGCATGCGTACCCAGTGTAAATAAAGATGTGTGTGAACAGGTATATTTTTTTTCAATTATGGCTCAAGGGTTTACATGTACAAGTCACTGTTTTAGTGTTACACTATCACACAAGCAGCACCGGCGCAGCAGGTGAGGATAATAGCAAAGAGTATGTAAAATGCCACAATGTTCTTTTCTGATCAACCATGACATGTCACCTTTATATCTATATGCACTTCCCTCAATGTAATTTGGTACATACATATCAATCATGCGAGTCTTTAATTCCCATTTTCCTGCATGCACAGGTCCAATACATGTAACAACATACTAGTAGAAAAAGAATAGAACAATTCATGATGAAATGAATGAATCGGTCCGAAAACCAGAAAAACATCTCCACAGGTTGTGTGATACTGATGCACAAACATTGCTTCAATTCAAACATATCAAAGACAAGTGTCTTGAAAGTTCAGGAGCTTTACTTGGCATTAACACTCTCACATGGATAATTTGTTGACAAGGAAGTGATTGAGTCTTTATCTCCGGCACCACTACACAGGTATATGGTACAGTATATGGACCAGCACAATACAGCAGATTTCTACTACTGCATATGTTCATATCATGTGAGATTACCCAGAATTCTCTCTGATTTCTGCAATCAGATATCATTTTAGCAGAAACCATCTTCTGATTGATGCATTTGGGGGGTAGCTTACTATTTGTTATTATCACTATGAATATATCCTGAAAAGTTGGTAGTCTAGCGACAGGGTCACATTGATATAAAATAATAACCCTGTATGTTTGAGCATGCAACTAATGTTGTGCTTTTCAATGTTGGCTACATGTATCAGTATGTGATGTGGTCACAAGTTGCCATATGCTTGATGCATACATCATAATTCCTGTCATACCATTTCAAAAAGAAATATCCCATTCCTATGGCATATCTTGCAACAAAATTCTGTTACATATAGTTTCTGAATGTGTAAAGACCAAAATGATGTCTGTTCAAAATTTCACAAAATTTTATCTACTTTGAGCAGATATGATCGTTTCTTTAAAGATATCAACATATGGTATTCAGACAGATATGAGTAAACATATACGTTGGTCAATTTTCAAAAATGATTATGATGATACCCCGTTGGTACCATACGTTGGTCAATTTTCAAAAATGATTATGATGATACCCTGTGTATTGAAGAGATTTGATGCACTTTAGGGAGAGAGTCGTCCTATCTGCAGCTGTACAACTTTCTTGTTGATAAAGATTTCCTCTTCCCAGAAATTGGTGATCGATAAATGTCGAGCAAATGTGAAGCAAATTCAGTGTTTGATGCATCTTCATAGTAAACCAGTTTATTAGCTTTGTACTCACTGCAACTTAGACTTTGCCAAACAAACTTTGATTGCCCCCCTTCAATTATATAAAGCAGCTTCAGCCGCAGTTTCTGTTCAGCTGCCAATATAACATTTTGGATATGCACTTGTAAGGGATGTTAGGATATGTTGTTGAAAGCTAGCAACAGACCTGTCATATGGGTCCAATATTTCTCAGCCATAGATGGCACGATCTCCCCCTCCCTATTGCACCTCAAAAGTGAAAGACTTCAACTTTTGCTCAAAATTTCCTCAACAGAACTCTCAAATATACTCTAACCAAATCAAGAATAAGAATCAGGAGTCATTGAGCAAAGATTGGAAATAGAGAAACAAATTACCTTACATTTACAGACATTTGTCATTTTGAAATTCAAAATGGCCGCCATCCCTGTGTTAACACTATGGGGAAAAATACAATTTTCAATTTCTAGTAACTATGATAGTGAAGTTTTCTTACTCCAAGAGGTTTAAAATAAGCCCCAACAAGTGGTAGATCAGAAAAGAATTGTAAAAGTTTGAGAGTCCAAATATCTATCCCCGAGGCGCATACCGCCTCAATAAAGGTTGGTTTCATATCTGTGTGTACGTGTATCAGTCAGAGTGAATCCTGGGATGTATTTCATATCCTGTGTACTCAAACCACTGCTACTGACTAGGACCAGATAAATCGTACAGTATAAGAAATTTACTGGACTGATCAAGATGGGGGCTCCAGAAATCTGAGACCAGGCTTTGCATGCTCAACAACACTAGACAGCAGTTGTGAGCTCATTCACCTTCTGTTAATGTGACTGACTTCTCGGGTCCATCTTTTTTTAAAGAGAGGGTTGAAACAAGTACTTTCGATTAAGATTATCAAATACATCTGTTTAGGGCAACATGTTCAATCCTTTGATCATCAATTCAGTCTGTGTTGGTCCCAACTTGGCCTCAGAAAGGATACAATGTACAATGTAGGTTTTTTGCGCCCTATCTCAAAAGACGATACACAGAGTTTGGTTTCAATCTATAATCGACAGCATGAGTGGATAAGAGTGGGTAGAAAATGCCGGAAAATCCTGGTACATCCGAAAGTATTCAATTTTTTTCAAAATAACTACAATAAGAGACCATACTTTGAATCCAGATCTCAAAGTAAAATGTGGGCTGACAGTGAACTCACTGACTTGGACAGTGAATGCAATATAGGTGAGAGCCTTTGACGGGGAAATTCAAATGTTCGTTCCAGCAATAGCATTCTTTAACCTGCAGAGTTCACAGCTGGGATCAGCAGAGTTCCAAGCCAGGATTAGCAAAACTCAAAGCCAGAATTGGCAAAATTCAAAGCCAGGATTGGCAAAATTCAAAGCCAGGATTAAAATATTTCTGTTTCAGGTATTTTGAATCAATATCAGTACCAGTATTTTGGTATTTAACCCTTTGCACACCAAAGCCAATTTTCATCACCTTTATAAAATATACCCAAGTACAATTTTCAAGTTTTTTGCCACAAGTTTGATTAAAACCTGTAGCTGTATATTAAACGTGATGTCCATTTAGTCGAAAAATATCAAAAAATTACAGAAAAATTCATAAAAATTTATAAAATATTGCACTAAAATTTTGGTAGGAAAAATTACATCACTCAAAGAGTTAATTTACCAGACTACAATTCATATGGCCATGTAGCGCAGTCACCCTAACCCTGTGTCTGTGAGCATACCATATGGCCATTAATACACACACACTTAGAGGATGGATCTCAAACATCACAATTCAATTATTAACAGTGACAATGAACTTCACACATAGATGTACTCAAAGTGCAAGTATCGACAAGCCAATAACTAGGTGTTTCAGCACTGGTATGCTTTCATATAAAGTGGACAAACAGAACGTACAATGCTGAAAGTAATAGTTACTGGGGACTTTAAGTCCACATACACCCATTTATGATATCTAATAGACTTGTTATGTGATTTTTGGTGATGTCAATGCCATTCCCATTCTCATTGGCTGGAAGTAGACAGATTTTTAGAGATTTTGGCTGAACTCTGCAAGGTAGGTCAAGTAATTCAGCTGAAGGTTAATGCCAAACTTGTAGTTGAGTTTTACATAAATTTATAGAGTTTTTCAGCTATCATCTTTGACGGAATATGCATGGCATCAATGATGTAATTTATGGCAAATATTAAAAGGTGAATTTATATTATGCACAGATGGTATGCTTTGATGATGTTCATAAAAACTGCTTTGTGTTACTATTTGATAACATGGTAAGAGCTCCACTCTTCTGGAAAAATGCAAATCAAATCTGCAATACAATATTCATATTGGTAATCCTCAACATGCCAGATCAGACTATGCAGGAGCATATGCAGCGTCTCAATAGTCAAATTTGATAAAGCGGAAAGTGTTCTGAAACAGCAGACGCTAAAATTTTTCAGAGTTTATAGCAGTTTCCCGAATCTGATACAACAAATTCGAAACTCCACCATGACTTGATGACTACAAATATAGGAAATTTATCCTGAAGAAATATCTTTCGCTTGATTTAAAACTGTCATTTGAGGCAATCATCTTTGATCCTGAAATCCGAAACATATTGACCATATCACACCGTGTCCTCATCACACTGAAAGCCTTTTTCGTGGATGAATCAGTACAGTGGATGAAACATACTGTTCTTTTCTGATGCAGATTAGCGTGCCCTCCTTGATATCGTCAGCGATGTACTCCATTAACTTAAACGGGGATATGGTTTTACGAAGGGCAAACTAAGGCCCCATGAACTCGAACACATCCAATGGAAGGAACTCCCCTACTCTAACTGTAACTTACAAATTGTGTCTTGTCACTGTTACAATTCCTGTTGTACATGATTTTTTCACTATTTTTGTTCTGTTTGTCGTTTTTAGGTTCTTGTTCTGTTCCCCAGAACATGCTGAAACAACCAACTATTTAGTTTATCAACTCAGCGTCTGTACCTGTAAAATACATTCTTATTGTTTCCTATTTGAATTCTAGTCCAGACCAGAATTCACTTGTCAACCATACCAACGCAGTATACACAATAATGTTACAGACTGAGTTGACAAGCTGGATACTGTGTGTCTCAACATGCTTTGGGGAGTAGAACAAGAATATGTACATGACATAAAATGTAAAAATATTGAAAAAAAAATCAAAAGTTACAGCTACGGCCTACTATAAGTTTAACAGCTTTGTATAAAGTTCAATTTTGCACTTTCAGTTCCTGTCCTCTGGTTGGATGTCCGCATGTTCACCTCTTACATATCATCATATTTTGCTTTACCGGTACACATGTATGCTGGTTACCTTCTGGTACAGCTGACTATATATACCAGCGACAACAATAGACAGCCTGTCCACTGAACAGAAATGCCAATATGATTGTATACACTCTTGGTGTTAACAACGGACATTTCCACACTGGAAACATATACATCTAAAGTGGATGTATCGTGATTTTATCAAATTGGCGATGAACCATTGCCAATGAGACGAATGAAAATAATTGAAACCCATTGCTGGACACACAACTTGTCTTTTCTCTCCAGCCAGCCATTTAAAAGTACTGGAATCACCTAACCTTACCTTCTCATGATATAAGAACATTTAGACATATGCCTATTAAAACACAATCAAATTTGCAACAAACTGACCATACAAATCAAATTTTGCCAGTATTACAAAACGTTGTCCTTTTGAGAGGCAAGCAATGACCAACTGAGGACATGCAGTCATTCTCAACTGAGCTCTGACTATTAAAATGTAAATTTCTTTTGTCATATCCTTTCAAAATATCAATACTTTTTTGATTGCTAAATGACATGCAACAAGCTGCCATATTTTCCCATAAATTATCCTATATATGGCTGACTAGCGAAGTGTTTGAAAATTTTACAAAATTGCTGTCTCCTCTTTCAACCAAGCATGATTCTCCAAACATCTTACAATGGGAAAGGAAAACTGAGAAGAACATGCATGAAAGTGTGGTTTTAGAATTCATCAACTAAGTCTAGAAATTTCTCTACACGTAGCATGGGAGATATGCCAAAACTTCATTCTGGACTCTCTCACAGTAAAAATCAGATTGCATTATGGGATTCTTAAAATAATTTGCCTAAGTTCCAAGGCCCTAGAATAAACCACTTCCCTAATTGTTACAGGCATACCGGTACAGGGTACTCTGTAATTTCTTTTATAAATACCATTTTAAAAAAATATGAGTTAGGCTGCCACAATGATATATTTCAAATAAATTCTTCTACTGTAACAGTCTTTGCCCCTTTTGACTAACTTTCATCAACAGAACGAGTCATGCCAAAGTAACTTTACATATAAATTGGTCCACTCCATCTGGGAGCATCATCACAGCCTACACATCAACCCCAACCCACTTACATCATCCTGACTGAAATGGAATAGACCACAGTTCACTTGAATCACCCAGACGGAAATGGAATGGACCATTTTGGCATGTCCCTTAGATAGAATGGGTGGTGCGGATAGATACATTTTCAGCCATATATATTCACTACACCTTCAGAAAAACCGTCACTATAATGATAACTCACAACCTCAAAACCATATTTCTGAAGGTACACTTAAAAAAAAATATGAAAGAAAGAAATTACAAAAAATTGAAAAGGAAGCAATTATTTTAAAATTAAAATGTTTCAATGATTTATAGCAAGGGCAGTTTTACATTATTATTGATGTGGGAATGATGTGTTTTTTCATCTAGCATAATTTACATCACATTTATAATGCCATTTGTTGATTTGGCACACTGTTCTAAAGCACTCAAAACTATGATATGGAATGGCTTTGTGCAGTATACCATGATTCCACATGCTGGGCTGGACGATATTTATAACCCATGAAAACATGGGAGAATGAAGTCAAGGCCACATTTCACACTATCTGATAAAACAGTGAGTTGCTTTAAATTTGGTTGCATACGTGCATTCTAACAAAAAAAAAAACATAAACACTAAATGCGAATGAGATTGTGTACCGGAGGTTCTGCTAAACGAGAAATACATTGTGCACACAGACTGCCAGTCATAAATCGCTTTAATTTTTGCAAACCAATGGGCCACAGAATCATAAATCGATAAGGCAAACACTCTATTATTGAATTTTCAAATTTATGTAACAGTTTTGGCTTTCGGTGCCCCGACATGTTACCACACACGTTTGCCTTGTAAATAATGAAGGTTCCCGGTAACTTATTGCAATAAAAATGGAGAACCATATTAAAACTGCTATTGGCACACCGATGCAACAAAGAATTTTGTGGTTGTCCTTCCTTGTTATTTCGCTGGTATAAAGCTGTTGCACAGTCCGCCGTAGGTTCCCCAAGCCACAACAAAGTGTAACCACAATATTGCGAGTAGGCAACGCTTGGCGCGCGGGCGGCGAACGTGCATCCAACACGGTAAACACAATAAATCAAAAATCGCGAGTACTACAAGTAAGAGACATGGTCTGCCGTCTGAGAGAACGAACAATAAACCTTCAAGTGGGCTATTTTGCTTGCCCATTGTTCAGTTGATGTCACATGCGCACAATACCTCTGTGACCTCGGTGTGACCTGAGAAATAACTGGTCAATATTATATTATAAATAGGTCGCACTTTCAAAGGCCGGTGCGTGAACGAAACTCTGCGCATTTTTTTTGAGTTTCGAAATACGAGCAACCCTCCCATATGCTGTAGATTATCACAACAAATGCAACACAGGAAGAACAGAAATCGAAGCTCACCACTGTGAATTTTGCTAAACGGGGCTTCTTCTGTCGAGTCGTCATCGAAAAGCAGTTTGCATATGCGGATATTGTGGTTGATTTCCTCGATCTTGGCGTAATAAACTTTGCCGTGGTCCCATTCCGCCAACACAACATCCCCAACTTCGAAAGGAAACTCGGGCGGCCGAGGCGGAGACTGCATTACACCACTATCTAGTAAAACAAAATGATAAAATGTGGTTCAGCGAACATCGATGCAGCTTTTCGTGGTGCGTCAGCGTTGAATGTTGGTGTACACAGCGCGAACTTTGAGGAGGATCTTCGACACGACACCCACAGGTCCTGAACGCCGCCATGTTGTCATGGCCTCGTTTTGATGAAACGCGTGTAACAGGTGGGCGTGGTCGTACACATGGTGTTCCCGCTAAGCTGTGCTACTCGAGAACCTACCAGAAGCCGAGTCAGTAGACTGCAATAAATAAAATTATGCAAGGCTAATACATGAAAATAAAACCCCGCCATGGAGCAGCAGTAGCAACATTTTTTATTTATGTTTTTGGTTATTTTTATCCCTTTTTTTTAATATTTTTGTCGCGCAAAGCCAACAACTATCTTACACAATTTCCCCGGTTGGTCGCTTCATCATGATTTCATAATATCCCTACGACAATGACCTTTGACTGTGCAAACATTTGAATCTTTTTTAATCTGTTCACAATATAGTTCATGTTCCGCTATTCATAGCATATTGTGAAAGTAGCGTTCTTAACACCAAAACTATTATAAAAGTACAATCCAACATATGCAGTGGCGCACTTTATGTTCGAAGGACTGCTGGTATTAATGGTGGGTTTGTCACATTGGCCACGTAGACTGTCCAAGAATGCGACGATTGACATATTTGTAATTGTACAAAAATCACAATTGCACCGTGACCACGTTTACACTTGACCATTTTCCCGCGGAACGTTTTACAGTATTTAAATGTCACCATGACCTTAAAGTGGCACTCCCACTTAGTAACATTTTTAAAACACATTTTTTTAATGCCAAAGGTCGATATTTGACGTGGCGACTGCGCGCGGATCGCGAGATATCGATAAAAACATGTCCTCAAAAAAGTAAAAGTTTGAATTCCGGTGGCCCACCTAAATTCAGCTTCCGAACATCGAACGTTCGGCACTGGGGCCATTGTCAACTTAACTATGGAGTACGAGTCTACACTGACGCTTCTGTACGCCACAGTACCACTCGCGTCGGTGATCGGTCATGCCCCGTGGGAGAAAGCCGAGTCTTACTGACTCGGCAAAAAACGAAAAACAAAGCACAGTCGTTTGGTGGGCTATTCAGCTCTGGGACTATTCGACCAATAGACGAGTGTACAGAAGCGGAGGTGTTTCTCGCTTCTGTACACTCGTCTATGGGTCGAATAGTCCCAGAGCTGAATAGCCCACTAAAGGTGTTTCTCGCTTCTGTACACTCGTCTATGGGTCGAATAGTCCCAGAGCTGAATAGCCCACTAAACGACTGTGAACAAAGTTTGCTGATGCCACCAGAATTCGCATAGGTGACTAGCACAGTTACGTTTGGTTGATACATAGCGGCCGCCGCATGGTATGCATACCACGTGGCGGCCGTTATGTATCAGAACCACGCCTAACCGTGTGGTAGACGACAAAATGTAGTCATCAGATGCGGCTAATGTTTTACACGTAAAAAACTGATATCTATGTGATATTGGTTAAAAATATAATACAACTGATTGAGAATAATGAAAACGACAAAAACTAGGGAGATTTTAAAAAACTTAACTGAGGTAAAGGCATAAGTCTTCGCAGTGGGAGGTAAATTAATTGCGTCGTTCGAACTTATTGACTCCCTAGAATATCGTCCATCAGCACAACAACAAACCCTGGGGGATTTCGGGTCATAATCGGAAATGACATGTTTTTATCGATATCTCGCGATCCGTACGCAGTCGCCACCTCAAATATCGACTGTGGGCATTAAAAAAATGTGTTTTAAAAATGTTACAAAGTGGGAGTGCCACTTTAAGCTTACTGTTGTACGTATAATATGGTAAACTTCCTTTTAAAACGACCCTAAATTATTTCTGAGAATTTTTAAAAGTCTCTTCTGATCTGTATCTGTTCCGTATACGTAATTTTAAGGATTCATGGCCGACCACTCGAGATATATGCTATATGCAGTAAATTATTGTATCCCAACAATGGATGCTATGAGTAGGACTTAACATCAGTAGACTCTCCAGGAAAAGATGGGGTCCAATAGATCTTTTAGGAAGTTATTCAACACACTCCAGAAGTATTACAGGACCCTGTAAAGCCAATAAATCAAATAAACTTTATACGGTGCCTCGAGAGAAATGTGAACATCGATCTCCAGTCTGCATTTCCAAATTATGACAATGTTACGGAGGCCACTGGTTCCTCTAAGACTTTATCAGTGTCTTATGTAACAAGTTCACATACCAGACATACATTTGGCTGTCGTCGGCTCGATTTGGACGGAAAATCAAGTACGACATCTGCGATTAAAACACCACCACACATTAATCAAAAGTTATTTCTAATATAACACCGACGAAAACAACGGACAGTTGAATTATATTAGAATATACGGATGGCTATTTACATGTAACACACCAGATTATCAATTGCATCTAATTGAGGCTCACAATAGATACGAAGGAACATCCACAAATACACTACACTGCTAACACAGATAGCGGATGAACGTCTTGACCGTTATTGTCAACAACAAATGTTTGTATTCTATCAAGCAAGAACAATATTATTATCCCGTGTGGTTGTTTCATGACGTGTCAATTAATATAGACAACTAACGGTAACAAGGAAATTGTAGGACGCATGATCACTTTAAGAGCTGCTTTGATATTTATGATTGTATGAATTCATTATCTTTTTTCATATCTGTTGAATGATTCAAGCCATGCCATATTAAAATTAAGTTGCAATGTAATTGCAATACATGAAGTGTTTTTGCGGCTTTTGTCATAATTTTCCTGTAAAGTGAATATCTCTCCGATCGTTGCTGCTGATGGGAAAAAGGTCACTCTCACCCTCGATGTCTCGTAAACGTGGCAGTTTGCCTTTGAGTCGTTCTATACAAAGCGTGTGCTTCGTCGACCGCCTTTAGTCACGTTCAAAAGATAGTATGTCGACTTGAGCATTCTGAAATACTTGAACAAAGAGAAGTCCCTTCGTGCGGTGACAGACAAACAGGAAACTGTTTCTTCTATCTGTCTGTGGTGCGGTGGAGGAAACGAGACAAAGTCCGTGCTCTTGTTCGTCACTATGTATGTAGCTGCAACACAATGGCCATACGCTGATGTACCCGCCAGTGAATTCTAAAAATAGCTCAGTTATCTATTTCAGAACCTTTTTCCAGACAGGCACTTGCTACCGTCATTTTTAACGTGATATTGTTAAATGTAGGCGTATTTTCTGGACCTATTGACACTGTGAACTAAACCCCGAAAAAGTTCGTCGTTCAGTCTCCTCACCGGCCGGGGCAGCCGACTAGAACGGTGTAGGGCCTACCCAATTCCGATATCATATTTCATTTTCTTCAACATTCTCTAAACCGAATATTGCCCGCTGCCCGTTTGAAACTTTTGAATGCTACCTCAATCCTATCAATTGCACTATACCGTACAAAGAAGCGTTCACCAGGACACAACTCATTCACGAATATCGACCACTAAAGCAGTGTATAACAGTGTATTGTGTATATACAATATATTCTGTATATTATGTATGATATATATGTTGCGTATATACAATATATTGTGTATATCTTATATATATATATATATATATATATATATATATATATATATATATATATATATACAATGTTCTTCACTTCAATCTAAATTGCTTTGTTACGACAGACATTCCGAGGGCTCGCGATCCCAGTTCATATATATATATATATATATATATATATATATATATATATATATATATATATATATATATATATATATATATGTGTGTGTGTGTGTGTGTGTGTGTGTGGTGTGTGTGTGTGTATATAAACCGTACTCTCTGTGCCCAAGTTCAGAGGTTGCCAAAGCCATTATGGTGATAACCGGGAGGGCACATTGTATACATTTTGTGTGTGTGTATATATATATATATATATATATATATATATATATATATATATATATATATATATATATATATGGTTCTGTCTGTCTGTCTGTCTCTGTCTGTCTGTCTGTCTGTCTCTCTTTCTCTCTGTCTGTCTATATACATACATATATACACACATACACACATGCATACATACATACATACATACATACATACATACATACATACATACATACATACATACATACATACATACTTACATACATAATTACATACTACACATACATACATACCGATTCTTGCCTATAAATACCGATAACTCTAAATGTTTCTGATGTATGGTTTTCTCACCCGAAGACTGACATGATTGTACCCAAATGAGTATCGAGAAAATAATAGACCTACCGTTTTAATTGAGATAATCATTTTCTGAGAATTTTGCCGCTTGAAACACGAATCGCAAATGTACAGTTTTGTTTTGTTTTTTGGTGGAGTGAAAAGGAAACGTGGTTTTATCTGCCTTGGCTGAGTAACAATGGCATTTACTCAGGCAAAGCAACTGTTTTAAATCTTTGTCAACCTATTCGTCTCTGTCTTTGTGTGTGATTTTGATAATCCTGTTGTAATTTTGCGACTCAAATGCGTCTCGTATTACTAATAATTACTATCTCATACAGTGGATTTAGTACTTTTCGAAATGCCTTAAAAGTAAAAGTGTTCGATTATTCTTTGTGCATGCCGATGATAAACCCATGTCCTTCCCTTTTGTTTGCTGCATCATTCTGACAATGTTCTGGATATGTCGAATGTGTTTGAACTTGATACCTTTGGTGGATTCTTCGATTTGTTGAATTCTTTCATGATGTTAGAACTTGAAGGCACGGTATTAATTGTCATATATACGGCAGTAGCTGTGACACGAGACATATTTGGCCCCCGACTGCAAAGCCTGGGGCGGTGAGGGGTCGAAATTCTAATCTTCGAGCTTGAGTTCTCTCCGGTGTAATTCACACTTCATGACTTTGACGGTTACCCGGATGATGGCCAAAATTTCGAGTAGTTTCTGAACCAAGATGCTTGTATACTTCAAGTACCATTGAAAGCATCGTAAAATACCTTTAGTTTATAAATGTGCTACACGTTACAACATGCCCATGTATATGAGTGGTTCCACAAAGCAGATGCACGTGTTTGAAAACAGCAATTAGGTAGCCCGACATAGACGAGCCCAATATAGGCGGTCGCAAAGGTTTAAAATAAGTCTGACAGTCAGGCAGCTTGTGGTTATGTATTATACAATCGTACACATTATGTACTTTTGTGAAAGTATATGAATATTCTACTTTTCTTTGTATCAAATTGCATGTGATGTACCCGTTGGTGACAACACAACTCTGCGGTGTTTGGTGTCCAGCTTTCTTTTCTCAGCAAACTGATTTATTTGAAAGGGTTATTCAAAGGTGCACAACGTTAAAAGGTGGTTGTAAACTCACGCCATAGGAATCTCAGTCTGCACTATTCATAATCGTGTATGAAATCGGGCTTACGTGCAGTTTTGTAGGTGCCATGCTCTCTCAGGTATCACGTGCAATGTAGAAGTCTTGAATACCCAAAACCGACAGGCAAGCAAAATCCTACCACATGGCAGATAGGACACAAGAAACGACTATAGGTGGGCCCCGTAATTTACGGAAGAACACGTTTTTGTAGAACAGTCAAGCGTTGTCCATACATGGCATTTCCTGTAGCAATGTAGCCTGGTTCTGTTAGCGCATGGCCTCTGAGGGTAATAAACGGGCGCGATATTCCACACGACCGGATAATAGGTGTTCACTATAGCTCAATACTCCAGCTTTCCGACTTTTCCATTTGACTTTAAACTATTTCGGTATTTTGGCCAGACTTACCCTTAGGCCGATTTGTGACAGATGTTACTGTAGTCTATGGCCAGCTTTGCATAAATTGTCAGGATTCCCATATCTGCACATTGTTTCCCTAATCAAAACTGAAATAATCAAAACTGCCCTTAGAATAATTGGCATTGACGTCATTGTCACCGCTGTGTGGCAAGCATGACGCTATCCGTGTTCTCACGTGGTTAAAAATACTTTTATGTCGACCCTTCAATATTTCTGTTATTCGTGAAAATCCCATGGGTTATTGAGCTAAAAACTGATTAGTTTACATTTGCGCCTAGATATCTCTTAAGTATTGTTTAATTTGCTATTTTGATGTTTTTTCTTGAACGCCCCTACCGACTGATACATTTCCATTACTTATCATTTGCATGACCCTATTAAATCCAACCGTTTTATCAGTGTTGAGTTGGCCTTTCAGATTTCCCTCAATCAAGTATTAACACGCTGGGCTGTTTGACAATACATTTTTCCTTTTTGGAAATAACGGCGACTCCATACGACATCACATCGTCTGTTTAATCGTCTTATTTCTAATATGTTTCTGCAATGGTCATGAACTCAACACCCATTGTCATCTACATCATCATCGAGACGTATATAGGGGTCAGCCTGCCGTTCATGCAGACAAATGATGAACTCTCGCGGTACAAGCCTGGAGATTACGCTACTAATGGGGTCATTGTCCGACAGTTAATAAACCTTAATGTAACGAACGAATCAGTGCATGAATGGCAGAGATAATGCATGAGAGAGAGAGAGAGAGAGAGAGAGAGAGAGAGAGAGAGAGAGAGAGAGAGAGAGAGAGAGAGAGAGAGAGAGAGAGAGAGAGAGGAAATAGTTTCTGAGCTCTCTCCTGACACAACAATTAAGTTCGTAGGAATTGATCAAAAGAGGGGTTGTGTGTTAAGTCGCGATGATCGCCCAGTGTCAAGAAACCTATGGGCGTCTTCAATGTGTAGGAATGAATGATTTTAAATCGTCTCCTTCGAGAGACAGAGTGAAACCCAAATGTGTGACAATGGGATGACATCCTTCATGCATACTAAATAATACATTCCCTTTCGTCAACTTTGGCAAGACGAATACCAAATTATGAAGAACGTGACACTTTGCCCACGAGGACAGTTAGTGCCCATTCTCCGTGCCAGCCAAGTCTTTTCAAGGCTTTAGGCGATTCAACATACGTGCGAATTATCTCCATGGGAAAAACTCTGTAAATTTGGTGCAAAATTCTACTTCCCTGCAGCTGTGTCTTTCCTATAGTTTTTCTTCTCGATTACGACACACACTTTTTGTGATACACTTCTGAAAAATACTCGGTATCTTAACTTTAAATCTTTGCCGTTTGATAAACGAGAATATGTTCATGTTGCAGCAGACCAAATTGCATGATGCTGTCCGTAGCAACTGTTGGAAATACACCGCAAAGGAAAGATACTTTATCAAAGGTGCAAGATAAGAAAAGAAGAAGGAGGACAATTCGTGATACAGATAATTTTGATTTTACATTAATAACGTGCACAATGCGCTTGTATTTCTTCTATGAGGCGATATTGAAGTGTGTTTGTTTTGCAGGACAAGCTCGACGCTTTTAAGGTAGTATGCGCCTCGAAAGTGAAAGACTTAAACTTTTGCTCTAACTTTCCTTAATGAATCGTTAAACCCATCACTTTCAAAATCACACACGTGACACATGCGGACGAAGAAAAAGATATCCTTACAAAACCAGGTCTCACATAAGAAAAAGACAACAAAAAATTGGCAGTATAAATCTTTGTTGGCAGTACATATCATAGTTAAACGTATTAAAATAAAATGAACCATAGCAAGAAGAAACCTACGCTGAGCCAAAGACACCCCTAGCCCCGCCCCTATACCCCTGGGGACGAACATTCGTACGATCCCTATGAAATAACTCAAGATTTACCGATATTGAAAAGTCAAAATGGCCGCCAACCCTGTGTTAGTTCTATGGAGAAAAATAAAATTTTGGAATTTCGAAAAACTAAGCTGGTTAAAAGTTTTCTTTCTCCAAGAGCTTCAAAATGAGCCCATGCAAGTGGTAGATCAGAAAAGAATTGTGAAAGTTTGAGAGTCCGAATATCTGTCCCCGAGGCGCGTTCTACCTTAAAGGCCGACTCGCTGGTATGTATTATATATACATGCAGCGGCATCTTCAAACGAAGGAAGCAGGAAGCGATATGGGACAAAATCTGAAGGACAAAATTTACTTTTGTAGTCTTGCTGATTTTAAAAAGAAATCGTTCACTAGACTAGATGTGTAGTTCTGGAGAAGTTAGAGAAAGTGCATCGTCGACAAAACTATAATAAGTGCTATTACGTCGGGACGCGAAAAAGTATACCCGCTTATGATTCTGACCAACAGCCCCAGCCTGCGAAGATCTGGTAGTCCTTACCCTTGATGATTCAGATGAACCGTTGGTCTCGATATCACCTTTCGGCGCGCAGGGACACAACACCTATAGCGACGCGTTATACGATAGGCCTAAATACATTTAGGTGCGTGTGCCCTTTTTACGCCGAACAAAGTTCACCGTAAGGGCGAAACTGACAAACATGTGCAGGTACTGCAGGGCCTTTAAGTTGGTCCTGTGACCTACATTCTGGTACAAATCAATTTTGACTGCGTACCGAAGGGACCGATTGCGAGATATATTGAGCCACCAAGACAACTGTTTTCTATGGCCTTACCCGGTTTCTAGTGCTGAGGGAATAATTGCCATCTTTTGTTCGATACGAACATTGAAGGCGATGAAATTCTACATATTAACCATATTTCAATATGGTCAAGGCTGGGATTGCTATTTTTAAAACTTTGTTCAGAGGTCTCTGCTATTCTGGCTTCTCTAACATCTGTTGTGGCAGTCTGTACGAAAAGGTAATAAATTTTCTAACTTACTCGACAAAACCCCTAGTGGAGATAAAGGGTGTTCAAGTGCTAATCAGTCGGTTGGACGAACGCCGAACTGCATTCCGCCACAGGCGTCTGTCGATATGTGTACGCTTGCAAGACTATATCATCATGTAGGGCCTACTTCCACCTGAGCAATCATGCATTAGAGACTTCGAAACCACAGACGCCCGTAGTTCTTGTGGTCGACTTGTCTACACTCTGGCTGGTTCCACACTTCCAGTGTCCACGACGCCCGCATAATTTACGCCACTTCCGAATAAAAGTTTGCATTCATTTTACGACACGTGTGCTTTACATGACGTTTTCATTGATGGTGAAACATTCTGAGAAAAGATATGTTAGCTTTAACACATTGCTTTGCGTCGAGATGGTACCTTGCCAAGTTTCGATCCCCGTCACGTAGGCGCCCGACCTCCTCTGTTTAAAACCCAGCAACCAAGAATAATGTTTCCCATGCAGTGAAATACGGCAAAATTGTGAAAATTTTGCTCGTTCCTTAGACTGAAGACTGCAAAACGGACAAACAAGCAAAAAGACCTACGACGATTTTACCGATTACTTTCAAGTATCGGTAAAATCTCGAAGTCTTGTTTCGAGCACACCTGTTATCCGAAACTTCATGTTAGCCTTACAACTTGAAGAGGATGGTTTCGCAAAAAAATGACAGTCTTGGATCATTGTACGAAAGACGAATTGACATGTATGATATTAGAACAAAACATACATGCAAACATATTGAAAATGAGGAAAACATAAAATCATGTCTTATCTGAAGTAAGGAGAAATTTGGTCATATTTGAATGGATGCAGATACGACGGTATAGGGATCGCACAGACGGCGGTGTATAACTATAAGACATTTGTGCACACAAGGAAATTGACCTAAAATTTTGACATCATCAAAATGAGAGTGCCAGTGTGTGCAGAAAGTGATTACGTATGGTGTCAGGAGTCTGCTTACTAAAGTCTAGCACTTTTTGTCGACGGACAACGTATGAGACAGGACAACGACCCCGGCGTACGCTATACGCTCTCGCTGACATCGGACACGTTGGAGCTGAAGAGCTCTTCCTGTGACGACTTCTTGAAGACATATTTTACACAAAGATGTAAAATGTTGTTCCTTACCGTCTTCTGCCTCATAAAGTCTACTTTTCTAGCCTACTACACAATATTGATGGACAAGCCGTTGCAAGAAAATTGCCTAGCCAATGTTTAATAGTCTCTTTTGCGTCAGAGTAATTTCACCAACGACAAATGGCTTATTGATGTGACGTTTGTGTTTCATAACAGTCCTTCAGCCATGGATTAGTGGGCCTCAGCAAACTGCACAAAGGAGGACCAATTGCGATGCGGCTGTTATGTCTGATTGGTTTAGATTGTAATTATTTACAGCAATCTGAAACTAAGGCTATTTTGTACCTGTTTGGGAAATGATTGAATAAAATGACAATGATATTTTGCCAACCCAGGAGCTACAACCTCCCAAGACGCTATACAGTGCCAGCAAAATCACTAAATAGCTTCTATGTCCTTATTTCGTTTCAATTTTCGCTTTTTGGATTACAATGTACTTCAAAACGTCATTTTAACGGCCCTCTCTTGAAATCAGTATTTTGACTGAGGGAGCTATAATCAGTATCAACTTGGAAGTATTTTGACCAATGTGAAATGCAAAGCTAGCGACGAAAATTTTGTATTTTGACAGCCGCGTCAAGAGCAATGCAAGCCAAAGTAATGGACACCGGAATTTGTGCATTGGGACATACCAAGGTTTTACCAATTACAAATATTACGGAAGCGACAAGTATTTCATATTGTTATATCACACCAAGCAGCTTGCTATACACACAAGCGTCACCATTAAACCCATAGATTGCTCATAAATTGTGTCATGTGAAAATGGTGTTAACCTTTTTTGTAACTGTAAATATGTTAATGTGGTATGCACCTCGAAAGTGAAAGACTTAGAAGACTTAGACTTTTGCTAAAAAAATTCCTCAAGGAAACTTCCAACTATACTCTTACCAAATCAAGAATAAAAATCGGGGGTCAATGCAAAGTTTGGTACCAGAGAAACACATTACCTGACATTTACCGATATTGAAATTCAAAATGGGCACATTCCCTGTGTCAACTCGATTTTTTTAAAACTAAGACCGTGAAATTTTTCCTTACTCTAAGAGCCTTAAAATGAGCCCAAACAAGTGTTAGTCCAGAGTTGTAAAAATGTGAGAGTCTGCATATCTATCCCCGAAGCAATTGGTTGACCACAACTGGCTGCAATAATCATATAGTCTGATGGGTCCGGCTGGTTGTGGAGGGACCCGTAGGTTATGGTCCCCAACTACAACCAACTGGGTGCGCACGGAAACAGCTCGGCGGCAACATTTTTACTCTGTGATAACTCCATGCCACATTACCCTATTTCCAGCCATGTATCCATAAATGGCAGAGAAATGGCGTTTAGTTGATGCACTACAGGGGAAATACCCGTATCTCTTGATAGTATTTTCATTACTTTTCTTCCACAAAACAAGTATAGTTTCTTATTCTCCTCCTCAAAGTTGTAAGCACCTCGAAATTGAAAGACGTGAACCTTTGCGGCTCAAACTCTGCGTATAAACTTTGAACTCCTCCATTTCAAAATCAAGAATGGGGCGGCTATCATGCAAAATTTGAAGTAGAGAAACAAATTACCCAATATTTCCCGACACTAATAAATCAAAATAATCCCTGATTTGAAAACTTAGGATGACAGATGAGTGACAACTCTACTTACTCCACGAGCTTAAAAAATTACCCCAGTCAAGTGGTACACCAAAAAAGTATTGTAAAGGACTAAGAGTCCAAATATCTGTCCCCGAGGTAAATTCTGCCTTAAAGCTTATTGGAATACACATTAATAACGAACCCCACATACATAATGCATCATGTACAATATGTTATTGTTGACAAATGATTCTACTTCACCTTCCAACAATAACGTTAGACATTATATATTGAGGCCGCATCTAAAAGTCGAACACTGGGCATTTCGACATGATTTCGGAACTAGAACAAGAAATCACGTTTTACAATCAGTCATATCCGTAAGATCGTATTGTATTTCCTCACGGACACCACGCCTGGGATATCCTTGATAGTCCTCAAATCAGCGTTCGACCCACCGAACAAAGTGAAACAGTGACAGTTTCACTGTTAAGGTAGTATGCTCCTCGAAAGTGAAAGACCTAATCTTTCGCTCAAATTATCCTTAAGGAATCTTTCAACCATTTACTTTCAAAATCAAGAATAAAAATCGGAGTCACCGTGCAAATTTTGATACTAGAGAAACAAATTTCTCAAGATTTATCGATATTTGAAATTCAAAATGGCCGTCATCCCTGTGTTTACTCTATGAAGAAAAATAAAATCGTATATTTTTAAAAAACTAAGACGGTGAAGGTTTTTCTTACACAAAGCGCTTCAAAATGAATCCCCACAAGTGGTAAGCTTAGATCAGAAAAGTATTGAAAAACTTTGAGAGTTCAAATATCTGCCCCGAGGTATTTGCAGTCATGAAGCTGTCACTGTTTCACTTTGTTCGATGGGTGAAACGCTAATGTGAAGAATAGAGTCGACTACTTGCATTTCACACAAATAGCTACCGAGATGTTTATCAATGTCGGACCTCAGAACCTGTAATTTTTCCCGCGAGATTGAGCGTGCCTATCATCGGAATCAGAAATATTCTCACGAGTGCGACACATTCTAAACGGGTAGTTAGAAGTTTGCACGTGCAAACGTAAGCATGGTAACGCCAGATGGACCTACTCGATGGCTCAAGAATATCGATGTTCTTCGATTTTAGACAGACGCCAAAAGAATCTACAAATTATAAAGGTCGATAACGCTAACTTTTTATGCAGATGATTTGTGCTCGCGGTTTCAGCAGCGTGACCTTACAGTTGCAATAGCTGTACAAAATTTATTATAACATTTTCATGATATTTATTCTGTAAAGTGAGTACATTTTCTTCTTGTTCCAAAAGTACGTTAAAATACAAAGTATTAAGCTAGCTGACAAAATGCATTGAAAGACAATATACAATGTTATGATCGGCAAATTAATTATGTCCTGATTGAACGCAGCTGTCGACAGGGAAATTGGAAATTTCAAACACTCACTGAGGCTGTGTAGACTGTCGGCAGTCCCGTGTGCCTTTTCTTTTCTACTATTGGTGTAGTCTCTCGCTTGCACATACAGGATGGGGAATCCGCAGGCATAACCCCGAGTGCCGAAGACTCTTGCCTGGCGGAACTCGCGGTCATGCCTGCGGCATTCCCTTCCGAGTCGGCGCTATGCTTGCAAGCGCCCTCCTCCCCCGTATGTGAGAGAGAGAGAGGGACTATATCAATAAGGGCCTGGAGAGAATTAACAAGAGGGAGGGCTGGTGCGATTTGGGTAGGGTGACTATTTTTCGTGCAGCTGTTTAAGGGAGGGCCACTAAATTTTGTACAATTATTTCGGGTTTACTATTTTTTGTGCGAGGAAATTTTCATAAAATATGACAAATCTTTCAAATGTTATGATCAAACATAACCAGAAGTCGATAAAATTGCACGTTTATGGTATTGGAACCACGGGATAACTGTTGAAACTCTCTTGTGTAAGAAAAAAAATAATAAATTAATCATAAAAGAGCCACCAAATACGATCAAATCACAACAGTTAATTTAAGCAACCAAAAATAAATTGAAATCACAAAAGTGCTACTAAATGACACCATTTGTTACTTGATTTTCAAAATCTGCAGCATCAGGAGGGGACACCCCTCCTGACCCGCCCCAGGTACTTATTGTATCACATCATATACATGTACATCAATTTCACCAAAGCATTGTGTTAACTGTTAAATGATTGCAATATCTTACACTTTATGGTTACATGAAAACCTGCCAAATGAAGAAAGTTATTTATCAAATATTCAAAACCCTTCGGCATCAAATGAAACAATATTTTATCAAATTTTAATAAAACTTAATTATCAGGAGGTGATCCTGACCCTTCCAGCCGTTATATCAACTTAACTATGAACATGATGAAAAAATAATTAGCAGAACTAGCTGTTTGTATAGCATGTGTAGGTAATACAGCAAAATGTTGAGGTACATTAATCAGGAAATAGGCAACTTATCTACTAATTTGTAAATTATGATAATTGTTGCTTTGTGATTGTAAGTATAAGTGACGGAGACTCAGGGGAGGGTCACTATTTTTCATGCACGAAGTTTGGGGAGAGTCACTATTTTTCGTGCGAGAACTTAGGGGAAGGCCAGTACGGACCAAGAGTTTGAAAAACTATAACACCAGCCCTCCCCTGTTAATTCTGTCCAGGCCCTAGTAGAAAAGAAAATGCTCAAGGGACTGTCGACAGTCTGAGACTGTGTTGAAAAGTCTGTAGGCATTGCTACTTGCTTTTTCCTTTTGTCTTTTTTTACAGTAGAATAAGAAACTGTAATTTTACTGACCGATAAATAATGTTAGAAAATTTACCCGCATAAAATGTTTCAGCCAATGCGGCTTTAAAAACCAGATATAAACGTCAGTTCGTTTTTCGTAATTTTTATGAGATCCATCTATCACCATTTGGCAAGCGTTCGTTTGCAAACGCAGACAAAAATGAACTTTTCGGAAATATAAATTCTGAGGGTTGAATTGAAAAATTACTCTTCAGTTAAAGCCGAATTGATGGTTGCCATATTTAGATCGGCAAAGGTAATTAAAGCACTATAAAAATAGCGTAAAGGCCGACAATTAATTACACACAACAGATGATGATCATATTAACAGTCCGTAAATGGATATAGATCAACAAGGTCAAGGTTTCAGGGGCAGTACAAAAAACAGGCGTGCCTAAGCTGTTTCATGGTGGGCGTAGCAGTAGTTTAAAAAACGTTTATGGCAACGAAATGAGTAAATATTAAGCTTACATGTTGAAACATTAAAGAAATATGGCCATCGACATTAATCCACCACTTTTTGTCCTTTCTCCACATGGGGGTGGTAAAGCTGCGTCCTTCAGGGATTTAGCCAGTTAAGTGTGAGTTATGCAAGCCGAAGGGTAGTAAAACACGTTTTACGCGGCTACAAATCATAACTACATTTTTCAAAAGCTAATTTACCGATGACATCTGTGTCGTGCAATTGCATTGCATCTGCTTGAGTTACTGTAAAGTAACTAAATTAATATATATTCGAGACATTTTACCGGGGATTTAAAGTCACTGACTTTGCAGGTAAAACAATAGAATGTTTTACTGTCTAGCACTGTCACGGCAATTTAATTAAGTTGATTTCACCTATCAGTCAAACTAGCGAAAATAAACCCCAGCGGAAAATTAATGCTCATACAGTAGTTTCATCAAAATGTCAGTTTGTACAACCAAAGCATCCAGGCTAGAATCAGACGTGTTGCTGTAGGAACAGAATATGATTACAGCACTGCATAAGTGTGCCAAGATGTGGAACAATTCCCATCCAAAGTTCGCATTCACTTGTGAACATTCTCTCAACAATACAGTATACCTTGTCCTGAAATTCTTTAGAGTTTAAAGTTTTAACATGGAGAAAAAACAAATAACAGTTTTGTTCAAAATACGTTAGATACTCTCATGTAAAAGACTTGCGGTAGGCCTATATAGGCCTAATCGAAACCGGCCGGTCGGTTGCCCCTCTATCAGGATACAAAAACTGCGACAATCAAAATAAACCGGACGAGAACGTTTGTAACTGTGTATATTGTTAGAATCTAATAACTGTGTAATGTTTGAATTTTTTTATCCTGTAATAATAGAAGCAGACAACAGGCACTGGCCATGGGTAATTATAATGTTCACAAAACTGACTGGTTTATACATGTTGGGACATTCTTTGTATGTTTTAAAACAGGAAAACACGAATTATATACCCAAATCCCAAATTTGTCGGCAATCCCATGCATTTCAATATGTACGTTATCAGTTTCAGGGGTGTCCCCGATGATCTAGACTTGCAGCTGGCAAGTAAAATTATAACAGCCGGCGCCTATGTTGCCGACACCAAAACTTGAAGCTTTGATGATTTTTGATTGCTACATACTGTTCTGGTATTTTTAATAATCGTACTATTTTCCTATTCCCGTTTCGTTGAAGTCATTGTAATGTTAGTAAAAGCTCTAGCAGAAAATACTAAAAATCGTGACTTAATGTGAAAAGTCAGGGGATGAAGCCTAGAGTAAGTGTGAAGTTACACGCGCGTACTTTTTAAACATGGCGGATCTCAGTGTAAAAACAAAATGGCCGCCACTCGCCTCCGCGCCATGGAGACCCAAATCGGAAGGCTTTCGAAGTAAAGTTCGGTTGAATATATATCGCATCATGTTATTTGACTGTATTCAGTTCTTCATATGCGATTCACTCGAATGCCCTTATCGTTATTTGCTATGTTCAGGAAGATGTTGAGGTGTTGGTATGTTGTGTAAGCTTATGTTTAGTAGGGCCAAATATAGGCTGACTGCAGTAGCGATGTCGCATAGTTTTACAAATGAAGCCCGATCGATACATAAACATTTCCATGTTGACGTGCTAAGCAAGCGGAGTAAACGAACCGTTCCCTAAATTTAGGATTTTCCTGCTGTTTCTAAAATTGCTATCATAGACATTTGATAAATTCGTGCAGTGTCTCTCTCAGCAAAAATGATGGCACTCATATGACACACGAACAGGTGCTATTGGGCACGATACCTTACCAGTAAGCCTATATTGATTGCATAATTCAGCGACCTGATTGGTTAGGACGTGAAATTATCGGTGCTATATTCGCCATAAAGCACAGCTGGAACATGCGCGAGCTCACAATTTAAAAAACTATTATTAACAATTTGTGCCTGCATTTCAACGTACTGTTATGATGTTATAACAATAACCAATAACACCAGCAACTCTTATAGGCCTACAACTGAATTTTGACCAGTTCACGGCATATATATGTACTTGCCGTCGCTCAAGCATATAAGTCATTACCATGGTCAAAAGGTCCAGGTATACCCGTCGCTATTGCTTGATCAATATATATTATGCTAGTCTATTGATGGCGAAAATACATGACCTGATATCCAGACGTGAAAATAACTGTGCTATAATCGCGACAGAGCACAGCTGGAGCACGCTTTCAGAGCTATTAGGGAGGGAAAAAATCTATTTGTTAACGTTTCACGCTGGTATTTCCATATACTGTAATGTTGTAACAGCAATAAACCACCTCTGTAAAGGGTATACCACTTGGATTTGACTAGTTCACTCCATATGCGATCGCGATCGCTCGTATATGTTAAATATCTCTCGTCATATACTTGTCGCTGGCGGTGGTTTGTGGTTAATAAAATGTATTAGGAACCTAAAGCCCTAAATATTGGCATTCTTATTGTTCTGCAAAAAACAAAAGCATTTTCTTATTCATTTCCTTAAAATAGGCTGGATATGCGAAGTAATATCCTTGCCAACACGACGAATTGCGTGTGATTTGCTATGCAATTGTCGATCAATGAATTCTAGTCAAATTCATTGGCAGGTAATAACTGGTGAACATCACATATAGGCCTATATGCTCAAAGGCAGAGTTGACAAGTTAAGCACTATGCATTTAGTCACAATTTTAAAGTAGGACAGAATAATGTACTTTATACACTGAACAAAAAAATCTATCAAAGTTACAACGACATGTAATTTGGATTTAACAGAGAATATTTGGCATTTCCCAGGTCATACTAAAAAACGCAATCATTTCAAATAATATTTCTTAATAATTCAGGGTACGTATGGCCTGCAATTGTTCGTTAATTCCATTTTGTACAGAGGAAGGGAAGAGGGCAAAAGAAGACTTTAGCGGTCTTTTCAATCAGCTGGTATGAATTAAGACTGTACTTGGTCAGCAGGTTTTAATTAGGGTTGACTAGGGCTTATCAGAAATTCATGCCGTGTTTTTTTTTATTTGAGATGACTGAAATAACTTGTAGTGGCACACGTTTTTCTTTGAGTAGGTGATATACATCATAAAAGGCTTAGATTCCCTTCATTTGTTGACCACAGTCATCTAACAAAATTCTTCAAGAACATTTTAACCGAAGGTCTATATTTTTTTCGAGTAATTAACAATAAAGCCTTAAAAGAGAGTGAATCATATAAGTATAATACCTGAAAACATTGCCAAGTTATATAGTATAGACTGAAGTTTTTCCACGATTTTTATGGGTCCGTATGATTTGCAGATATATAAGCTTTGGGTATTTCTTACGAGGGTGTTTTACTGGGGGCCGACGTTAGTACATTCTGTATAAATGAAGTAAACTTAGCAAGTAATTGAATGTGTTCGTTACCTCTCCCAAGTTGAAACAAAATATTTTCCCGATCGGTTCTTAAAAATGCGTTGGTTGTTGCAAAACCCATCACATAATTATAAAACTACAGCTTCTGCTGCACTACGTGTATGTTCCTTCACCTTCATGCACTTTATTACTTTTACATTTGTACTTCCAGACACCACGTTAAATTAATTGATCATCTGCGATAGTCCACGTACTTTCAAATTAGGGAGGATCTTTTAATACCATTCTCTGTTTGTTTTCGTGACTTGTAACAAACTCATATTTTCGTTCCGCCCGCCGAAGCATGACCGAGCTGAATTGTTGTGCGTACCGCATAAGCTCAAGACAATTATCAATAAAACACAGTAATGAGTTACCATCCGAAATTTCAATCCACCTGTCGGCCGTGAAAGTGTGTTTTACGCAGGTCCAGGCTATGTTCAGCGACTTTTAAGAAGACATTCAGAGAGAAAAAAAACAGAGAACGCATGCAGCTATGTCTTTATCGCGTTTGAACTAAAAGATTAACAGGATAATTAAAGACGTTTCTTGTGTCACGTAGGTCTACTGACATGAATTGTTCGGTGAACAAAGAAACAGACAGACAGACACACAAACAAACAAACAAAAAAAGAACCCTATGCGACGAGACACGCTTTATAATTAGATGTTAAGAGCAATTCGTCAATCAAATTAGATGGCGTTTCGATAGACTGATATCATTTCTGAAAAGAATGTTTACCAAGGTTTAAAATTTTCATTCCACCTATGTAACATTATCTAGCCTTATGAATTGATATTAACACGTCTATTGTGGTCATTCATATATCGCAACAGTCAATGATCTGCGTTTTGAACAACATCACGGAATTTGAATTCAATGAATGACATATCAGCGTACATAAACATTCCTTATCAACTATTTTGTTAGCCATCAATAGGTTTAACCTGGAATTCGAATGGACCACGGTACAAACAAACCCAGTCGCACAATTGCAAACGTGCTCAGAAATACGTGTATTTCCACACGTGCTTGTACACATTGATTTGTTCATACCGACATCATAAGATCTTTTTGGCGTACTGGGACACATCGGGTAGACTAACCACCATTATATGCTTAACTCACACACACACACACACACACACACACACACACACACACACACACACACACACACACACACACACACACACATACACACATATATATATATATATATATATATATATATATATATATATATATATATATATATATATATATACATACATACATATATCACTCAAAGTATACAAATGTCCTCGTGGGAAATTATAGTGCAAAAGAAGGGCATTAAATAATAACACACTTCAAGTACAAAAGAATAATATTTGTTACTAAGTTTCATGCATCCTGCAATCCTAAGGTTCTGTCTATCTGAGGATTGCAGAATGTATGAAACTAAAGCAACACATATTATCGCTTTGTGCTTAAAGTAATGTGTCATATATATGTATATACATATATATATATATATATATATATATATATATATATATATATATATATATATATATGTATGTATGTATATACATACATATAAATGTGTGTCTGTCTGTGTGTCTGTCTGTGTCTGTGTGTTTGTGTTTGTGTGCTTGTGTATATGCCTGTGCTTGTAGGTGTGTCTGCTTGTGTGTGTATAGTCCTGATCGGCTACCACGCTGTTGCCTGTATAAGACCCTGAGATTGCTTCTCTGGAAGTTGAGTCACGCCTATGAAATTTTGCTTATGTGCAGCGTCTCGGAAGCCGTTATCAATTGGATGGCTTAATTTTTCCGTTATGAAGCTTCCGAGCACGCTGCACATCAGCCCAAGAAATTTGGAGAGCAGCCAATCTCTAACGACTGATGACGTAATCGTAATGGTACATGCTGACAAACAACAATTTTTTTCTTTCTTTAAACTTCCACGCGTTGTTGATTTTTATTGTCGAAGAAAGTCTTTGATAAGACGCGCATGATTACCGTTGACATATCTTTCAGGATAGTTTAAATGTGTCGTAGTTACAATTGGCTATATGTGAGCAGCGCGAATTCTCGCTTTTGTTAAATGATAATAAATTCCAAAACAGATAGCCCGGAGAATAAAATGTTTTCAACAGACATGAATGGAAATGTAATTGAGAGTAAAATTAAAAAGAATATGTATTTTGTTTCCTGAAGGGGAGGTTGGCAATTGCCTTGGCGAACGATTTGCAGCAAAAAAAAAATCGATATTCCGTTCTTGTGAAAAGGAATTAAAAATAAGTGACTACAATGGAAAGGCGACGGGGCGTAACATGTATCGTTTAGGTATTCACGGTCTCGGGAGGGTGAATGCAATCCTCGGGCGATAGGTACAGCCCTGCAAAAACTTGTGTTCAACTGTATAAAAAAGGTACGATCATATTTCCACGTTTGTAGAGAGCCACAAATCTCGTGTATTTACCTGATCTGTGCTGTAACAGTGACGTTGGCCCTGTCGTTACGCGTAGTCGATTCAAAAACATGATTTCCGAGGGTTGCGTGCGATCCACCGCTCAACCTGGTGACGCTCGTGTACCAGTCTGGTCTCTCTCTGTTCGTGAATGCCGCTGTCTCTGCCGTGACAGCGTTCCACTTTCATTGTTTATATACCCCAGCTGAACAATAGACTGACGTTCAAACCGGTCAACCCAATTGGTCGCCACTCAACCGCTGCGCATTTAATCACACAAAGGCCTCGCGGACGAGAGATAGCTCAAATATTGCATTGTGTATTGTGCAACTACCATAGCTATATGAACTGATGACAGACAACTTCGATCTCAACTGTTGGCCATTATCAAGCGCGGACAAATAAACCGACCCAACAAAATGTTAGGAAAGTCTAGAGTGAGCTTGTTTGCTGATAATACCCTCAGGCAAAGTACCCATATCACTCGATTTTGTTACTAATCTGATTGTCATCGATTGGCTCAAAGCCAAACGTATATAAGAAGCTTGCTTTCATATATCTTTATAGGCATTCTGCAATGAACTGTCTTTAAGAGTACGGGCCATTTTGTTCACAACTGCAAGCAATGGCATGATGCCTGCGCTCACAAATAAAACAAAGTATAGGGAAAAGAGGTCATAAATTTCCTCGTCGATTGACACCTTATAATAAATATTGCTCTCGAGTAGCGATGCTCTCTGTCTGTGATAGTCCCTGTAGTACACATGCATCAACAATTAACTCCAGAAGCTATTACAGGTGCAGCTGGGAGTAGAGCGAAAAAGGTGAATTGCGTGATCAAATGATACACGTATCGGACAGCAAAGAATAGCAAGCCACTAACACATTTGCCACATTGAGCCCATAATTCCAGAGCCAGACCGACACCGTCGCAGCACGCTGTACCTTAAATCCACTTTAGAGTAAACGGTGACGATATATGCGAAACGTTTGATCTCACAAGTGGTCATGGATATACGGTATTCACAAACACCGCTGAAGGTAAAGAAAGAATCGAAGGGATGGGGAGGCGGCTTGGAGAATTCAACCATCTAAAAATATCTTACAAATATATCGTGGTCTAAGAGGGACCAAGGGTTCCAAACGTGCACCAAACTGTCAAATAAGTTCTCTGTGACGGAATTCACAAACGTACCTTGATGAAATGATATTTCGGGATATCCCATACAAACATGTAAAATATTACAACTATTATACTTAAGATAAAAGCACTGATTCAGGTAACAGCACAGGGAAAGACATAAGGCCGTAGTAAAACATTCCAACTTCCTCTCCACAGCAGATGTTTGTGAATGTAGCAAAATGCGATGGCAAGTACTATATTTTGTTTAAGGGTAGAATGTGCCAGATGGATTATTTCTATCGACAAATGGGAATGGACGACAGGATAAATTTACCTTATTTAATTTTTCAAGTTAAAGTCCTTGAACATGCGACTTTGGAGGTAAGGGGGGGGGGGGCTATCCTTTTGAACATTTTAAAGATACAGTAGCTGCAACGTTTGACGATTCTTTTACTTTTTTGTTGTAAATATCAACTACAGTCTCTTGTTCTACCCTCCAGAGAATGTTGAGACACACAGTATTGTATACAGTCAGTCAACTCAGACTGTACACGTGTAAACTGCATTGTTATTGTTGACAAGTGAATTCTGGTCCGGACTAGAATTCAAATGTAAACATTAACAGTGCATTTCACGTGTAACCAGAGGCTGTGTTGACAAGCTAAATAGTAGGCATTTGAACATGCTTTTGGGATTAGAAAAAGAACTTGTACTTGACATACAGGTAAGGTCGCACGAAGTCGATCACGTGCAATTTTCAGGCCGATAAGACAGTTTGAAAAAGTGTTCGTACGGAGAAAAAGAGAAATATATTAATGCAGCAGTCAATCGCATATAGCGTTTGATTACGTGTTGCCCAGACACACAAAAACACATGTCACAGTAAATCCTGTTTATAAATTTGATTCCACAGCACTCTCGCAACATTTCATTTTTGTAAGAATAATCCCTGCGCCTGCTCGTCCTAATCCCCAGAGCGGGGACACGTCAGCATCAATATATGGCATGCCTGGTTTCACCGTCAGAGTAAGTCGGTTGCGGTAGAAAACCCCATAACTTTCTGTCATGGACGACGACAAAGATGTGACCGAAGAAATGGAAAACACTGAACGGGGAGAACATTGAACTAAATTATAAATAAAAACCCGGTATCTAAAAATCATGTGCACCTGGTATCAGGATATAGTTTCCCACTCTCGACTGAATTTGTAGAATTTCTTGATAGCAACTACTGTGAAACAATATGATACTGTCTCAGACACCACAAAGTATCTTCTGGAAAATGTATACTCGAAGGGTATTCTAAAATAATTGTGTTTTCTTTGTTCAAATCGACATTACGTATGGGAAATTTATAGTGACAGTGTATTATGACTTTTCTATCAACTTTTTATATCAAAACGTGACTAATATCGATTCAAACGATCAGATGGATTTTTTCATGAGTTTATCACGCCTGCAGTAAAATTTATGGAGGATAACTTGGTTGGATACCCCAGTCACATCTCCACAGGTTGCACCGTTTACGCTAACTGCATGTTGCGTGGCGGCATGTTACCGCCCCGTACAAACACCATGTGATCAAGACTAACCCGGTTTATTTTGTCATGAGACACACAGACAAAAGATGGATTTATCTTTGTTTATGTTAAATGTTTTTGTTAAGTGATTCCTATTTCTTTTCAACATATGGTGTCCATGTTGTTGTTTAGAGCATTTATCGCTGCGTTAGTGCGACGAGGGTATGAGTCCCGGTGCTTGCCACACTGGAACTTGCAAAGAAAGTCACGTGATACGCTGAATGCGGTATCCCTGCAAGTGCAACTTACTCGTCCGATTACTGTATACCGGTATATACCCGTTATTGTGAGTATGTATTTATGTATGGATATATATATATATATATATATATATATATATATATATATATCACAACGAAATACTTCAAAAATGGCATCTCTCATCTATCTATCAAGCCATTGATAGAAAATTAACATAGTTAATAATCATAGATAGATTGATAGAGAGATAGACCCACACACACAGATACAGACACACAGAAACAGACAGACACAGACAGTCAGACAGACAGACAGACAGACAGACAGACAGACAGACATACTTTGGCTACGCTGCTCAGAATGCATGTTATGGTATTGAATAATAAAATGGTCCATGCTCTCTGTTACGACGTCACAGCAGTTTGGCACCCTCTTTATCAACCTGTTGATTTGGCCGAGTCTAGCATATAGCATCATCTCGGAGCCTCCCACTAAGGCGGCAAACCGAAAATGACAGAGCATGCCATCGTGTGGTGCCATCGGTAGGATGTTTCGCTGTCACCCGGTATGTGACACGGTCAGACCCTGACTCACAAGATCATGCCGTTTCTGATGCCATTTAGCTGGTCATGTCTCAAATCACACAATCAAGATGGTCGAGCAACTTATCATTTAATTTCTCCGCTTGAAAGTAGGGAAGCTATGAAATACTGGTAAAGAGGCTTTCATTGAACTCGCGCGGAATTTCTTGAACAAAGGTGTTGGAAGAATGTCTTGACTATGTATAACGCGAGCACGTGACCACGGGAACTGTGACATGTCATTGAAAGTGAGTGTCTCCAGGCTCCCTTCCTTTCTATTCGTCGTGGTTTAAAAAGACTACGGTGGCCTATAGCCACAGGCGCCGTTGTAGAAGTCAACTGATCGAAGGAATTTGGGTTACCGCTCTAGAAAGTCAACGCAACGGAAACGATCCGTCTTCCCCATTTTCATTTTTTTCAGACGAATCCTTCACCAAACTTTATTGATCGTTCTCCATTTTTTTTAATATGAAAGAGTCGTGGGGTTTAATTTTTTTAATCTTCCGTACAATTAGCGGATATCGGCGTTTAATCTTTGTAGACCTCGCAGTGCCAGCGATGTCAAAGCATCCGGACCAGGTGACGCCACCTAGAAATGCACGATGTGACTCCAAGGTCCTTCCGAGTGAAGATGTTTCCATGGATACATGAAGTGCTACCAAGAAGGAGTGCTTCCGTTATTTATTTATCTTACAGGCGGCCGCGCGTCTTTTTTTTCTCATTTTCTGAGGAGACCCAAAAGAGAGTCACAGATATCGGTCAACCGCGATTTCCCTTCAAATTACACTGCAGATGTGAATGAATGCGCGGGAGAATCTAGGTGTTTATTGAGCGGTGAAATTTTAAAGCGCGAGAGTATATCCTATCAGGACAAAATTTTGTACGGAATCGTTGCAATAGAACATAAATGTTTCGGGTTAAAGAAGGATGAGACTGAATGGTCCTCGCGACAGAACAATTTAAATGCCATCCTTTAATTTAACTCGACGCTGCGGGCACAAATTAATTATTGATAAAACTATGCCTCGCATTTCAACAATAAATGGAACAGCTTTTCAAGAAACGAGATATCACAAATGTAATAAAATTCAGTTTAACTTTTACGCAATTTTCCCCCGCGAAAGCTTAGATTTGATGAAATTTCTCTACGATATTATCAACTCGGAAAAGCGGTTTAAAATCAAATCTGCATGGGGCAACATGTGCGGGGCGATTTGAGTAGTCAACACGCAAAACCTGCCAGTGCGAGATGAGGTAATTGCGTCATCACACTCGTGTGAGAGGGCATCAACTCAACTCTTTTCATCTCTCCAGATTTCAATAATGCCGGATCGGCGACTGACAGCAAGCTGTGTCATCCGATTTTCGGCATGACTGCCCCGGGGTTGGCTGACAGCGCAGCTCGTTGTTTTCTCTATCCTATATCACACCATTGTCTGCATCTATCCGCCGCATCCGCTTTCCCTGCTCAAAATCCAGCTTAAAAATTTGTGTTTTGAATGGCAGCAGAACAAGACTTATAGCCAGGTTATGGACAACGAATGATGGTGGTCGTTGTGGTGTTTTGAGGATGGTTTCTGTCGGTGTACAAGTGGTATCTTGTAAGCAGGTGTCTTTATTGTTGATCAAACGGGAGCCCCTTGAAACTTTGCTTCTTCCTCCAAGGTTACTGTGAACTTTCAAAAATTTCCTTAGATTTTCGTTTGTCTCATTTGAACTTGATCTCATGGAATTGGACCTCTTATAAAAAAACAACAATTTTGATCTTTTTAAAATTTTAACGTTTAATTCCAACTTGCAAGACAGGAAACAAAAAAAAACTCGCATGCCATCAGAAAAAATGATCAAACTGTTTGTCCGATTTCGTTCGTTATTGCCTGTGTGTTAAAATTTGATGAACGTTCCCTAGCAATAGCGTCGCGGCAAGGTCATAAAGTTTTGATGACTATATTTGTTTTAATTGCATTCTTTATTTTTTCAAGCTTATTATTTCAACTGAGCATTATCGATGATCGTGTCTGTATTTTGGTGAAAATCGTATCGGTGCTTAGATAAATACATTTTGTGGAGAAATGTTGTATCTTTCTAAAACTTGCTCATTAGAGTGTAACGCGATTTGATTAAAAAACACGTCCGCGATAAAAGGTCACCGTCTTGAAATATTCGTCAGCCATGTGTATAGCTGCTACATATGCATTGACATCCAAAGTCCCATATGATCCACATATTCCGCGTTATCCTGCTTTTGTTTTTAAGTTTTCAGTGGATTGTTGTGTGAGACAAACTAAATTGTTTTAGTTTGTCAGTTTATTAACTCATACTAAACGATGATATCTTACTTTTGACATTGGACTGAAATTGTTGGTCGAGGCGCCATACGAGTGGTGTTCGTGAAAACTGGTTGTGTGAAATACTTCGTGGCGATACGCCGGTTGATCAGATTTTGTTAAACTATATTTTAAACTATAATGTCTTCCTTATTTTTACATAATGACAGTCTTTGCACTTAAAAAGTTGAACTTTTCATAACAGAGACTGTTCCAACATATCTTTTGTGATCTAAACGTGCATTTGTATGCAATTTTGACACATTTGCTGCGCGTTTAACCTACTACTACTAAAAATATGACAATTACCGAGCTGGATTTATAAAGTATATGAGTTTGGTAAAAATAACAGTGGAATTTGTCTTGATTTGGTCATCTTTATTTTTCAATATTTCAAAACCACGAACGCACCTCATTATCAGTGTGTTGGGGGTGAAAACAGTACCAAGCAACGATCAAATCGTAAGCCTTGCACTTTCTGGTTTTTGATCAGCGAATTTGGCTTTTTTAGGTTTTAACAGGTCTCTCCACTCAGCTTTCACGGAGTGATATCACTCAGAAAAGAGACCCCATCAGACCTTCCGAAGTGCAAGAGCATTGGACAGAGTTCGGAAGTTTTCCAATCGTCTGTCAATCTTACCATTGACAATCGAAGAAACGACCGTTACGTAGATTTTATCGAAAATTATAGAATTATCGCAAAACATATTATGTCAGAGTATCTACATGTTCTATCTTCATTTGTTTGAAATAATTCATATGGCCTATTTTATGACCCATTTTTTGACCTTAAATTATATCCCATTGTTTTATTGTGTACATATCACTCAAAATTGAATATTGAATGCACAGTTTTGGTCGAATATATGTGTACAGTAGCGATAGCTATAACAGCCTTCAATCGGATTTGTAGATTCACACCAAGTAAAATACAGTAAGGTAACGTTAGGGTCATTGACATGGCCAATTATTTACTTCGTTTGGCAGTTTAGCGGTATTGGAGGCAAGCGGCAAATTTGCTTGTCGACGCTGCCGAGGGAAATGACTCCGACTTTTTATCAAAATATAATCTCTTTGACGTCAAAGAAAGATTCGCAATCGCATTTGCCTTGAAAGGTAGAATACGCAAATGTTAACAACACTTTACTGCATGGGGCTCAATTTAAAGCTCTTGTAGTATTAGATTTCATCCTTTCATTTGGTGAAAATCGAAAATTGAATTTTTCCCCATAGAAACATCACAGGGATGGCGGCCATTTTGAATTTCAAATATCGGTAAGGTCAAGGTGGTTGGTTTCCATAGTACCAACTTTTGCGCGATGACCCCCGCGATTTTTATTCTTGATTTTGAAGGAGAAAAGTTGAATTTTCCCTTTAGGCAAATTTTGGCAAAAGTCGAAGCTTCACTGTCGAGGCGCATGCCACCTTAATAAAATGAGTCATCAAGCTTGCCCTCAGTGTTTATAGAGAAGGGTGAGATGGTAACGTTGTTTGCTCTGTAACTTACAATACTGTGACAAATCAATTACGCTGTCACTCACAGTGATCTCTGTAACTTACAATACTGTGACAAATCAATTACGCTGTCACTCACAGTGATCTCTGTAACTTACAATACTGTGACAAATCAATTACGCTGTCACTCACAGTGATCTCTGTAACTTACAATACTGTGACAAATCAATTACGCTGTCACTCACAGTGATCTCTGTAACTTACAATACTGTGACAAATCAATTACGCTGTCACTCACAGTGATCTCTGTAACTTACAATACTGTGACAAATCAATTACGCTGTCACTCACAGTGATCTCTGTAACTTACAATACTGTGACAAATCAATTACGCTGTTACTCACAGTGATAAACTAATATCTCTACGCTATCACTTGTTCATTGGAATACTTACTTACGAGGTTTTCAGACTCAATCATTTTCTGGTATACGGCTTGAAGGAGTGGGTTTATCTTTAAAAGTGCGGTGCAAATGAATTGGAATTTTTTTCTGTCATGTTTTAGGTGAAAATCGAACTTGAATTTTCCTCCATCAACACTTGCTATGGCAATCGCTTTTAATTACAAATGTCGATAACATTTTGGGTAAGTTGGGTATTCATAAAATTTCCTCGGTAACAACTTACTGTTACACTGGCTTAAGAAACAGAGTTGTTTGAAAGATCAAACAAATATTTAGAACTTTGAAGTGTATGTTATTTAATGGTGTATTTGTTTTCTTATTCTAGTAGCATTCACCCACGCAATGTCATGCGAGGACATCATCATCATCATCTTTCAAGCGAAATTTAAAACAACATAGTTTTATTATAGTTCCTTCTGAAATCCACGTACTCTATTATAAACGCACCGGTGGAGTTGCTAATGTGAAAGAATACGGTGTCGATGGTGGTGGAGATTAAGATGATGTTGATGTTGATGTTGATGATGATGATGATGATGATGATGATGATAATGATGATGATGACGATGAGACAGCGAAGAGTGTTTGCATAGCATAGTTACAAAGATGTGACAATGACATTTGATGTTAACCCCTTCGGTTCCATACATTTTGATACTGAACTTGCGCAACTGTGGATTACGTGCTGTTGACGACGAACGCAAATCGTGGAACCTAGTAGCTCGTGTGCAGTTCAGCAACTCTAGCCCATTTGCTGTAACGCACGACCTTTCGCAGACTTTAAAGACTGGTGAAAGACAATAGAAAGAAGGCTACTGTCTATGGACAGGAAATGCGAAAATGTGACCTGCCCCGCCAGGAAAACAGGTCATTCGCCGAGTCTGTGTCAGACTGAGTGAATGCTTTGACGATGAGCGACAGTTTCCAAGGTTGTGAGGAAGCATAGACCATGAAAAAAGACAGACCGCCTTTTTAGGGTCTGTGGAAGAAGAAGAATGTCTTCTGTGACTACAGTGCACAGTGAGATGTAATAGAGTGAAGATAACATAAATTAATATATACATGTTTCATTTTACATGATGAAAGTTAACATCCGCAAAACAGTAAACCGGTATGGATTTCAATACCTTCGAATATCTTCAAAAAGAATTACTAATCAGAATTACATTTGTAGAAATCACTCTTTCAGTCTTCGATTCTAAAATTCTTTCGAAGATATAACTATCAAGATCTTCACCAAAAGCTGGATCCTTGGTAGTGACATTTCACACACGATAATACTTGGGAGAAGAATTTGATTCTGGCCGGGTAAGATTGATGACGGCAAATAACCAATATCTATATAGAACCTATGTATTAAATCTGAAATGTGTGGAATACATGGCTATGTATTCAACCAAAATAAAAAGACTTGGCCCTTTGTTGAAGTATCATCATCTTTTGAACCAATCTGAATGATGACAAGTCAAAGAATCTACAAAGCGTTGCGATCATAGGATTTTGAAAAGAATGAAAAAGGTTGAAGAACGAGGACAGATGAGGACAGATGATAGGTTCCCTGTTGTTTCTTGAGTCGAAGGCAGATAATGCTAATTCAAATAAGTAAATTATCACTTCATAGTTAAAATATTCCATATGTCTGACCCCTGCTATCAACCGGGTTTCGTTGAATCTCTGGAGTTAGAAGACGTGAAGAGGACCTACTTCCTGCCCAGAAATGTTCACCCTTTAGCCGATGTTACTTTTCACCTCGCCATGGGACTCAAAGGCCGACTGAATAAATCTTCGCGTACCAGTGAACCACGACTGCCCGTTCGAACAGAGCTTTCTTTTCATTATGCACGGTCCATGATGTAAGTGTCCTTTGGCTATCCTTGTCCATTTCATATCATTTCCGCACCGATAGGTTTATGTACTCGGTAATAACATATGTCATTTTGCTGACCTGAAAAGTGCGTTAACACTGCGGCATACACTGCAGATCTTAGGGTCATAGCATCAGTGTACTACACTTCGCAAACTGGTAGACTGAACGACGACGGGTTGTTTATATGATTACCGAACAGGGTTTCGACCTTCAAGTGACATTGGAGAATCATCCTTCAACCAATCCACGCTGCACAGGCGACAATGTAGACTGACCCTAGTCGCTTGGCTTTTGTGGGGCGCACACAGCAGTTGCTTGGGAAAATCAAAAAACGAAGGGAAAACCTATATATATATATATATATATATATATATATATATATATACGCTCTTTCTGAAACTTATATGTACGGTAATATCGGTGCTCACATCGTGTTTACTGCTTAAAGATGACATTTGATCATTTAATGTTATTTGATATCTATCGAGATAAAATATTAATCTTTTGCACATAGAAAATGTTCAACTCTCTTCATAATACAGGCGTCTTTGACGACATTTCCGTGAAACTGGCCTGACGGTGGGAAATCATTTTCGATGTTCTCCAGCCTTTGTCACTACGCAGGTCATAGGTTTTCCCTTCGTTGAAAACCGCTTTCCACACCACGACCTGGTTACCGGACGGCTGCCGGGAAAACTTTTATACCGCTCTTTGTCATGTCGTCGCCGCGGACATTATTATAGTCGTTCGCCTTATTGACTGTCAATGATAGGGACCCTTTATCTACTGTCTATTCATGGACAAGCTCCTCTTAGGAACATATTATAGAGCGGGACAGTTTGTCAACGACTCAATTTTCCATGATTTTTAACAGGCTGACACTAATTGCATTAAATTTGACAAAAAAGGCCATGGGGATAGTCAAAAATTACATGAACACGAAGCAGTAGCGCTCATTTCAAGACTGATAAATCGAGCGGTGGCAAAAGGTTCGATTGTGATACCACAGGGAAAAGTACGAAATTCAGGTCCCCCTTTTTTATATAAGTGATACTAGTATTTGCAATAAAGGCATGTATTAAGTCATTAGCATATTGCGAGATGTTGACCGGCTGGTTTAAAGGGATATAGTCGTCGGAACTGCGCTCAAAGGTCGTATGGGAGCCATACGACCACTGTAGACACTATATCCAAGGTACGATGGTGATTGATGAAAGTTAAAACATGTCTGTCATAATATACATCGTATAATTTAAATGTTGCAGCTATGATGACAGAGTGCATCTAGATATCGTGCACGAAATACATCGTTTGTAAACAAGAAACTCGCACAGGCGCAGTTCTGACGACGGTTTCCCTTTAATCCCCTGATAAGGTCAGCACGGTAGCTCAGTTAGCAGTGTTTGCGGACAAACAGCAGTGTATGTTCAAGTGATCAGGAGTTGCAGTGAAAGTATTGAGACTGCTGATAGAAAATACGTATTTCTCTGAAATACAGAAAACTGAATTTCGTACGTTTTCCTGTGGTGACAACCACGCGAGGTTGGCAGACACTAATAACAGGCTGTGAAGGCGTCGCTCGAAACGTGTAACAATGCAATTATGTTCACTGCTAGTCAGAGTGAACATACTACATGCATTTCTGATAACATAACATGTGAAGAGAGGTTAGGTGAGTCGGCAACTTTTGCGGAGGGGCGGAGGCTTTACGACAAAAGATAAGAGCCAAATATGGCAAACAATCTCTCACATTGCAGACAGTTTGTCTTGCAGTCTGTTGGTGAAAAACAAACGTCTGGGTAAGGGGTCGCAACGTTAGTCGCGTTGTGCTTATGGCGTGCTCAGTCATATGATGTTGGCGAAATGCCAAAATTGCGCAACCTGTGATTCAATACCGGTCAACTAGTTCCGATAAAGTGATCGTAATTTATCACAACCAGGTCGCCACATGGCACACAGTGTCCGCTGTGCATGCATAATACCTTCACGGCATGTATCCCAAGTTCCAACACTCGGTTCTATGCCGCCCGATCATTTTTTGCACGATTTCGCTGTCGAAGGTCCCTCAGAAGCGTGCTTTTTTTCCCTTTATTAATCACATTTTATTTTTAACCTTCGTACCCTTGTTCGATGCATCTTGAAAGACGAAAAGGCGCAAAGTGTTGTGGACATAAGTTTACGTGATACGTTGTGAACGTGATGTCAAATATGAAATATACCCACTTGAAATGCGTTATCATCTGTTGCGTGGACCGGTGATACGTCGCGGAGCAATAAAACGATTTTACACATCGTCGCTTTAGCATTTAATACTGCACGGATGCAGTGTAACCTTTAAGAAGAGCGTGGCATTTAAGAGGCAATTAGCCTAATTCTAATAGTCATTAAATGATTATTTGCACTGTCACGACGGATGCGTCCTCATACATGCGGCACGAACGTACCCTTATCTGGTTTTGCCAAACTAATAGCTACAATAAATTGCGCTTCGCTAGTCAAGGAATATAATAATATACGCCAAGCATACTCATGAATTTTACGGAAAATGCCCTTGAAAAGAGCTAAGTGCATGAAGGCAAACAATTAAGGCTTAAATTGCCCTGTCTCAATTATCTGTGTAGACGCAACAAATTGATTAGCCTATGATGACACTACTTTTCAAACCATTTTTCGCGTGTTCAGACAATAAAGTGAAATTTGAAACGCGTGATGACATGATCCAATCGATGCCTGGACATGATAAACGTTCACTGGGAGCGCCACAGACAAAGGGGAATAATTACAAGTGTGAAAAACAAATTCATAATATGACGTGTTTGAAGTTGCACTAGATTGTCGCTTCCTCCGTTGAGTTCAAGTATTATTAGCTGCAACTTTGGATGTTTTTTGCCATAATTTTTTGTCCCGTCGTTAAACTCTAGTTTTTGTCCTTTTTTGTCCAGAAGAACCACGGATTAAGGACTGCCCCTTTAAAGTCGGGACAAGAACTTCTTGTCAGCAATGAAATTATATGTTATACATACTAAGCACTGTTTTAGCCAAATGATGGTGATGGCATTGTAATGGTGATATTACGTTTTGTTGCAGCGTGCTTTTTCCCCCTAGAATGAAAATAATGAAAGATGCTGGAAAAACGCACAGAACATCTTCAAATGCAATTTTTTTCCGAAAATTATATAGACGTGAGAACGCATTTTCAACAACGTTTTGACTTTTCTTTGAAAATTAAAGTTGTTTTACGAACTTTAGAGGTTAGTGTTTTAATCCTTGCCTGGCAATATCACGCTTTGCTTGGCAATGAACATGAACGCAATTTAATGAGCAGGAATCTGCGATACTAGTAACACGTTATGGGGAGACTTTGTATTTCCTCGGTCGAAACCGGTGAGCTATAAATAAACAACCTTTTGTCCACGTAGCCTAATTCATATAGGGTGTGTCGAGGTAAGTTTCTTTTTCAGTGTGAAACAAGCACTGCAGGAAGCGAAAGCTGAACAGTTCCGATGATCTCATCGTCTTTTTCCAGTGACGTGTGTCCAGGAAACGCCGCATTTTACAAAAATATGAGGTGTGCACGGGATCATGTGTAGTGTGTACTGTAAGCTCTTGAATTGATACTGTACGTTTCAGGTTTGACATCATTGTGACAACGACAAAACCAGCCCATGCGCACGGATAGTCGGAGTCTGTATTTATAGTATTAACTACCTTGTACCGAGTACTGCTAGCGCCTGATATGTCATATCGGTACTTTGACTAGCTTGGCGTGCGATTAAAGGATCTCATGTCACCAGAATTCAACACTACAAATTAGATCAGTCTCCTCGCGGCTCAGCCTGCAATTGGAACACAGTGGCACACCCTTAGGTTTATAAACAAGCTTACTGTCCGCGACCTCGAATGGGTGTAGACGACAATGGATGAGATTTCGACATTGTTGCGAGAAAATGTCAGAGTTGAGACTGTCACTTGTCAGCCACACGTGATGTGGGATCTGAGTCATGCGACATTTTGTTCCAGCAGTGGAAAACAGTAAGGTGACCTAGGTTTCCTGTTTAAGGGAATAGAACACTTTTCATCCCCTCGTTTATTTCTCCTGATTTTCCCTGTCTGAGTCGCAGCCGCGACAAGAGCCCGTTTTTGTCGCACTCTGCGATAAATGGTTTGCAAAAATGTGCCACGACTCGACACAAATAGTTCGCTATTTCCAAATTCATATTCATATTTAGTTTAGAAGCGATAAATAGAATGGTATAGTCCACTGATATTGCGGCACGGTTTATAAGTTTGGTTACCATCGCTCCATAAGTAGATCCACGGCGGTCTTAAAGGAAAACAATATAAAGGTCAAAATTGCATCATTTGTTTTAATGTCATCATTATGGTTTATTAATACTCAAATTGTGACCCAAAATGGTCAAATAAAATGAGTTTACAACACAGTCAATAAAAATTTACAGTACATCACTAAAAAAAAACTACAAGAAAAAGACCTCCCAAGGAAGCAAGACATCAACTGGTAATTTCAAAAACGAAAAAACAAAAACCCCCTAAAAGAATTTGAAAAATTAAAAAACAACAACGACGACAAGACATCAAAATAGACACAACAGAAATTGACAAAACCAACATTCACAACAGCTCAACACAGGACAGAGAATCATGAACTCTGGAGTAGTTTAATGCAGTAGACTACTGGGCTTGATTCTTTACGTTTTGTGCGGATTTTAAAGTTAACCAAGCTTTTATTCCTTGTCGAATATCCGTGACCTGATTTAGGGGGAATATGATAATTTAGTTTATGGTCTGGTTTTATGATTTCCTCAGCAAACTTTTTACAAATTTTCTGACGTCTAGTTTCGAGTGTGTCTAGCTGTAATAGAGAAAGTGATTCACTGTAAGACAAAAATGGATAAATAATTCGTAGTGCTCTCTTCTGGATTATTTCAATCGTTGATCTATTCTTTTCAGTGAGACCACCTTGCCAAACAGTACAGGCATATTCTAAGGTTGATCTAACCAATGAGATATAAATTTGTTTAAGCTCATGAGCTGTAGCCCCAAATCTGCACAAAACACGGAGAATGTGCAACCTTTGTGAGGATTTTTTGACCATATCATCAACATGGTTATCCCATTTTAGTTTGTTATTTATGATTAACCCGAGAGATTTAAAATTCTCTTTGATTTCTAAGACACTGTTGCCTAGTAACAATGGCGGAAAAGGAGGAGGTACCTTACCAAAAAATAGCCTCATTCAATGTCATTCAATGTCAATGCCTCAATGTCATCATTAAAGCAATTTCTCCTGATTAAGCCAGTCATTAATTTATTAAAAAATATCGCTGTTACAAGTTTCTGATGAGTGATTCGTTCATGGCTAATTAAAGTGACGAGGAAGAGAGTGTGGGCATAGGCAAAGTAAGGAATTTAATTAGTGGCTCGATCAATTAATTGCACACTCGAAGAGTGTATGCTATTAGAACAGCACTTTCCATTTTTCGTTATGACTGATCGCCGTTACAAGTACATATAGATATCAGCTATAGCGACAGTGGCAGTAACCTGATGCCTTTCAGTATTTAGTAACGCAGAGCAACATGAGTTTTAATTTTTTCCCCGTCCAATTGAATGTGGAAATTTGCAGGAATTTTCTCCACATTGCAGTACATTATTGTATAGTACGGTGTTATACAGTACGACAGAGCACAACACGAAATAGCATGCATGCATGCATGCATGCATACCATCTTACTCGAAGATGAGTCCATGAGCCTGGTACCGAAAACCTCCCCAGGGATTTTGCAGACACATTTCGGAAAGACTATTCAGCTACCGGAATCAGGTTGTATGCAACTATATCAATGCTGGGTGTGTCTGTGAGGAGCTATTGTCATGGCTACCATGTCGTTATTTGAGGGGTGTTCATTCAATGAAAAAAATGGAATTTCTCGGCCTTCAAAAAAGGGTAAAAATCAAAATACCTAGAGTTACTGATTAGGGTACAGATTATACCATGACTGACAGAGTCAAAGTCAAAGTCACGTGCAAAACGAGGAGTGAATGTGAAATTTTTGTGATTTCGTACATAGACATCACCTCCAGTTTTATGAAATGTGAATCGCCTTGGCATTCTGTTAATTGGTCCACATATAGTGCCTTGTATTACCTTGGATGAACTTAAATTTCTTAAGGGTCTACTCTTGAGATACTATTTAATATCAAAATTATGTTACCATAACAATTGGTATGGAATTTTGTGCAAATCCCAAAAATATGAAAGTACCATTGGCCCAAGTTTAGCGTAAGACACAATTCAAGTATTATTGGGTATACTTTCAAGTTCAGGCCATAAAATGATTTTTTAGGATTGAAGGTCAAGGTCGCCGTGAAACCTGAGGCAAAAATTAATAAAACATGAGATTTTGCATTTTATGGTCCACCTTTATTTGTGTGTTTTCTCACAACACATATGGCCAAGGATGTACTTTGGTTACCAGACAGTGCAAGGTAGTACGTGACACTTTCCTCACTTAGTTTGGGCAGGTTCGGTAACATTCTAAATTCTGTTACCATACCACTGATATATGAATCATCTTTCAAAAAAATAAAAAAATAAAAAAACTGTAACATCTTTGCATCTTGGTAAGCTGTGAATACGATTTAAGAACCTAGTAGTGACTTAGTATAGAATTACGCATTGGTTACCAAGCATGCTTAAAGCGGCGCATCAAAACAGCTCGTTTCTTGGCAAAAAGCGACCGACGAAGCCACTTAAATCGAGCTCAAATAAGGCTGCATAGCGTTTTTTCTTGGCCAAAATAAACTGCAAAGGAGCTTTGTATCAGCAGTGAAGTATGTTCAAACATATCGCTCTCATGAGAATTCAAATGATATGCCAGAGACAACACTCAAAGGGTAAAAGGATCAACCCAACTAAATTACTTTAATTTGATTGTGTTTTTTCACTTGGGTGTTAATGTGATCCATTGGTGTTTGTCTTTCAGCCAATAAAAATATTGACTTGTAAGGGGAAATATTTATTCAATTACTACGAGTAGCTTGGTCCGATGACTTTGTGTCATGCTTGCACTGCTGTCATGTCCTACCATGACCTTCACCATGACCTTTGTTTCCGTGTTCGAAAGTCCAATTTACCTCCTTCACGATCAACGAGGACTTTGTTGAATAAACTTTTGTCCTGTTTGACTGACGCGAGAGGGTCTTTATTGTTGCAAAAGTTTAGGATCTTTGCAAATGACATGGGCGGGGTAAACGTGATATGAGGAACATTTCTGTTGACCTATCGTTTCGTTGCTTTGCTTTTGTACCAGTGTTCTCAAGGTGCTGAAGGTGTGCCATACCCTTCAAAGATGTAGTCGTATTCCAAGTTGACATATTTATTGAAAACCGGAGACGCAATTTTATTTAGGGAGCCGTCATTATTCACGGCCTGGGGGTCGGAGGAATATCATCGGAAACTCTGAAATAACCCCCCTTGCCAACCCTGACGAATTTGAGTAAACCCCTTTCTAACAAAGAAATTTTGACACACCCCCCCAACTTAGAAAAGTTAAATATCAGGATATGTATTTGTAAAGTTATTTACAAAAATACAGCAATAGTAAAGACCTTTCATATCCTGGTATACCCTGCTAGATTATCATTGGTTATCTCATGACGGTAGAAAAAGATGAAACCAACAAAATCAAATTCAAAGTCACAACAAAATGTAGATATAAAAGCTCACGATATAACCAGTGTCCAACCATATAGTATTGTTTAATTTTGATTGGTATCATGACAAGGTTTTCACTAATATATCTGACAAGGCTGAATTTGAAAGTACAGCGGGAGAACACGTGGGAGGCTGAAGGGGAAAGTGTCAGAGGAGGTTGTACACCCTCTTGCATGTGACACTGAGAGACACTGATGTGTACAATGGCGCAGTCTAACGAAATATGAGAGGTTTTTCAATTTGTAATTTTACTAAGTAAAACTGTGAGAACACGTATCCCAAGCGGGAGAGTACAAGAGGGGTTTTCCCCTTTTCGCATCGAAAACTTTAAGAAATTGATGTGTGAAATGGTGCAATCTGCGAGGGGTTTCAATTCATTTTGAACCAAAAATTGATTACCCCCTTCTTTCTCTCTACGTTTTGACTACCCCCTTTGTTGATTTTTCAATTTTTTGAGGACCCCCCTCACATTCCTCCGACCCCCACGCGGTAAATAATGGCGGCTCCCTTACTACCCGTCAGTTTGGTAATCAAAACGTGACAGACTATTCATGCTCGCGATTCAAGCAAAGGCCATACAGTCATCGTAAGTAAAAAGTGACGCTTTATAGGAAACTGCAACATGATCAAACGTGAAGATATTTGGAAATTGTTCTGACATGCGCAATTCGACTAACAGAAAAGCATCCGGGTCATCATGGAGGGCGCCAAGCACAAAGAGGGCCTTAATGCGACAGCGAATCATCTTGAAATGGTCAATGCGAACGGACTGTAGTGAAATCTTCATGTGCACGATACGATAAAATGCGCCAAAACTTTGCAAGAGCTCATGAATGGACGACTGATGTGCAAGCGTGCACTTTCAGTGGCAAGAAAATTAAAGAGACAGCATTCTGCACGTATTAACGAGCACTTGCAATCGATTGGCCTTATATATATATATATATATATATATATATATACCGTTAAATCCCAAGATCGGGTCGAATCGCCAAGTGTTAAATCTGTCGGCGATCATCATCATGCTTGTATATCTCGACCACTGAATTCACGGAATTCTATTCCGGGCTGGAATGCACTTGTACAATTCACAGGCGTGCTGTTTTCTGGGTAGTTTCTATAAGTGTAGTTTATTCTACGTTTCGACGTTCTCTTCCGTAGCCTAATCACCAAGGTAAGAAACAGAATTATCCGGCCTGCCAAGAAAACTGCACGTTCTAGTCGAAATGTAAACACAAATCCTTCATTGAGTTACCTAGTTAGATGCGGAAGGATCTCGGCTGTCCAAAAAACACACTCATGTCACGATAAAATGAAAACTTTCGAAGAAATCTGCCGCGTTTTGACAACATCGGCGTTTCTCACTGATTCTCAGTTAACAGGGACAAATTGGTGTGAACGGTGTCGTATGGCTATAAAAATGAACAGTGCATAGGAAAGTCTTATCGGATGTTAAAACTTTAAACAAAATAGCTATTTTACACTAGAAACATCTACATGTACCATTTAAATGCATTATTTAAATAATTTTACCCTTTTTGAATTTGTTTTTCTCATCAAATTCACAGTAAAAACGACTGTCGCATTCAGTATACTCTTTACGTTCACTCTGTTCTCCGACAAATTGCAGGGGTAACGAAATATTTCGTTCCTCCTTTCTTGTAGTAATATGTCACGCATTTAGTAAAGTAAATTTTATGCTGAAGTATTACTGCCTTCATCGTTTCCTTCATGATTTTTGTTGTCGTATAATCAAGGTAATTTACGTTATCATTTATTAAACAATTTTTGTCCATTGTTGATGTACGCAATTAATTCGGATATATTTCCTTATTCTGTTATAAAAAGAAGTGGTACGCGGATATGACGTTGTTCTAGCTCTGTTTCAGTAGTAAGGAAACAATTTTTCCTTGCAACATGAAGTTGCTCATTTGCCATATTCGCCCATTGTACCCGTATAGATAATCATGTAATAAACGTTACCGTACATTTTCTGATTCCTCAAGTAGATAAGTTTTAGCAACTCACATAATTCATTTTTGAACAAGATTATCTTTCATATGAAAAAGATATTTGTTTTCGGTAGGCTGAATTTTGCAGAAATTGTGTGGAAAGGTTTTAAAATGTAATGAACGTTACGTAAACTACGTTACTGGTAAAAAACGTTACCAGCGTATTACCCTAAAGGAGGCCACCGCACACTGACTTGGTGTTAACCCCAATACTATTCACAACGAGGCTGACACGCTGTCCGGTAGCTGACAACACAAGACGACTCAAATTGCCATTCAGACAGACCAAAATGTGAGGAAATGATTCTAAAAGACAGACCTGTGAATATTTTACTCATGTACGGTGTAGCCTCATCTTGACGCGTCCAGGATACAGTAACGATACGTGTCATTATATGATTTGTTATCTTGCTGTCTTGCTGTTCGGGTACATTACAACTTGAGAATCAACTTCATTTGGCAACACTGTATATAAATCTGGATCATATGACTGACCATGTTTGCTGGTGGTATTGTAACGTAAATTACTTAAGTTTTAAAAAGCAAACTGAATAGGGCTAAATCTGATTTTCAGTAAAACGTTTGGTATTTTGACACAAAATCCAAATTAACGAAGCAAACTTATAATCAGCAAAGGCAAAAAATATATATAATCATATACTATTGAAAATATTAACAAATTTCAAAGTACCGGTATAGCGGTAACGTAGGTTACATTTGGAAAGAAGCACCACTTGTTATAAAATCACATTTGATATTTTAAAGCTTGTAAAAGTACAAAATAGTAAACAACAAAGTTGTGACTTCCTCAAAACGCCACATTCAAACATACTGTAATTTTCTTATAGATAATAGATAGTTGCAATAACTGTAACGTAGATTACAATTAAATATGACAACAATATGTTCTTGTTTTTTTCAACATCTTCATGGGCAATATGCAGTCTACTATTTGCAGAATGGGGAAAGCTACAGTAGAAATTCATACAGCCTAAAGAGAATGAAAAGTGACTTAAAGAGGGGAGTTTTTTAGGAAGGATAGGGAGCGTGTCAAGAAGTACGTATACTACAACCAGTAAAATGGTTAAGTCAGAGGGCAGCACAGAAAGACAAAAGAAATTCCAAAGTCAATGCAGTTGTTGTCGGAGAAGACAGAAAGTAAAAAAGCACTCAGTAATTTGTCAGTCACAGAATACGACACGGGGAAAATGTCCAGGTCAAGGCTCTCATTGAAAGATGTATTGTGCTCATTGAGCAAATGTAAAAATATAAAAGTGGAAGAGTTCTCTATGTAAGCTCATTAGTAGATGAACTAGCACGAGAAGAAGTTTTGCGATGGAAAGAATGAGACAGTTTGTTAAAATACCATCTAAGTTTCCTTAAGTCCAACTGATCAATATTTTAAACAAGGGTGACTTCTTAATGTAATGAAGCTGCTACAATACTGACATTGTTAAGAGAATGATATTTCTGAATTCTCGGACAATTTACTTACCGCATGTCGCGTTTCGAAATGCGTTTGGTAGCATTTCCCTTTCTTGTTAGTATGATGATTATAGTCCTTTACTCTATATCTATATAAAAATTACGATTAAACTTTGTATTTCTACATTTTTCCCCAAGCTAAGTCGGTGATTTTTCAACTTTACATTTCTATGAGGCAGTCGGAATTAATATGTAATTTACGTTATTATCATTCAAAATCGACTTTATCTTAAATATCAATGTGGCAGATAGCTGAAAACTGCTGCACAGGACTACAAAGATGTTAGTTCATCCAATTTTTATGATGTCAATTAAAAACCAAAGTGTTTTACAGAAATGTTGGAATTTGGATGGATGAAACATTCCATTTGATGGATAAAACATTCCATAATCCCTCTAAGAGAGATTAGATAACATACAGTTTTGAATCAAAGTGACTTAGTTGTTAACAGAAAGATTGTTATTGATAAAGTCAATTTGTTCCTTTGATATTAATTATGACAAACCAAATGTTTAAAAGATGACAAGAGCCATGTAACTTATTATAGTTTCTGTAATTTATGTTACCACAGACCATATTGACGTAATCTACGTTACAACTTTTCAGGACCATACAATGTTTTATTAACAACGAGGTGCAAACGTTAATCTCAGTGTTCCCATTTTGCACTCAACACACAGTAAATAAAGAACTAATTTAGCGAAACTATAGTCACTTTTATATATCATAAAAGATGATATCAGAGTTCATGAAAATTTTGTTAAGATTGATGGTATCACGAACTTGGCAGTATTTTTTGTCTATCAACATTGTGTTGTAAGCGTTAATTACCTATTTCATGAAGGCTATGGGTAACTTGCTCTTAAATGAAAACATTACTTTCCGAAATATCTGTGGCTACTTTAATGGGTATAACTATTTCAAAAACATTCCTTGGTAACGTAAATTACTCGTTAAATTTGCATACTTATAATTAAATAGCACGAAAAATAAAAACTTAGTTGATTTATGTGTTGAAAATTTGCACATTAGCGCAAAGTCATGTCCCTAATACTCAGGATATAAAACTATACTGATTAGCCGACATCAAATACAAAACCACTTTAGCCTTCAATTTGTCCACTTTAACTGAGAATCAGTGTTCTGATGGCCACCGTTGTAATAACGCAACTCAGTAACATAATGGACGGTGTCTGCACATAGAAAGTGGTGCATCTCAGTCTGATGCCGTTGATGGCGTTGCTCATGGACCAATCAGCGATGCGGACGGCGTACAATTATGATAATGAGTTGCGTTATTACAACGTTGGACGCCAGGAATGCATAGTTTGTCAAAACACGGCAGATTTATCCTGAAGTTGTCATTTTATCGTGACATGAGAGTGTTTTTTTGGACAGCCGAGATCCTTCCGCATCTAACTAGGTAACTCAATGAAGGATTTGTGTTTATTTTTCGACTAGAAGGTGCAGTTTTCTTGGCAGGCCGGATTATTCTGTTTCTTACCTTTGTGATTAGGCTACGGAAGAGAACGTCGAAACGTAGAATAAACTACACTTATAGAAACTACCCGAAAACAGCACGCCTGTGTACAATTCAACATTGCTTGTTGCACAGAGTTCGTTGTGTTGTGTTCTTTGCATTCTAGCATTCTTCAGGGAGGCGAATGAAGAAATGTGTCTAATTACATGGAACAAAAACTAATGAAAATTTGATCAAAAGTTACAGCTATCGCTCTCAAAATCTCGATCTTGCCGCCACACACGTCCAAACCTGATAACGTATTGCCTATCGTCTTACAAACTCGTACTCATATTCTCCAGTGTCGTAACGGTTGTAACAGCATTTGATCAGTTTATCTTGCAATTTGATTAGTTAAATATATCTTGCAGTTTCAGGACGTTCACCCAGCCTATACATTGGAATTCCATACCTCACAGTTCGCGGTTCAGCCAACATCCGAATTTTCGAATCATCAGCGCCAGCGAAATTTTCACAGATCCGCCTCTACACAATTCCTACGGGCAGTACAGCCGGGAAATACTGGCAGGCAACTGTGTTCACTCGACTCGATATTTAAATATAGCCAACATTGCCCATGTTTTTTTCTCGTTGAGATTAAGAACCCGCATATTCATGACCGATGCGTGTGTTAAACATGGGATCTAAGGCACCATCTTTTTTTAGTTATTGTTACCTTTGAACTTGGATCACTTCTTACTACAACCAACCGTGACGCCCAAAAATTACGCATGAACGACCACACCCTCTTCGTTTCTGTCGCCTGTTCAAACGAACGATGTTATATTTCTGTCCGTTCGACCAGCAGCTCAAAACTATTCGTTTTTGCGCTTTGGTACCATCACTTTTCCTGACCTTTGGAACGACGGCTCCAAATATAACTGGTAATGTTCTGCGCCTGTGAAAACTACATGTAAAAGGTGCCGCAGTGACAGAAAATTAAAACCGTTGCTGACTTGTCCCTAGTGATACTGGTTTGAAGTGAGGTGCCTGCCAACGAATGAAGTCAAAGAATTCCTCCATTGGAATATAGCAATGACAGGGTCGCGATCACCAGTATAGTGTTCCCACGGTGACCAGTATAGTGCTCCCGCGGTGGTTGTCAAACGTTTGCTACCAATTACCCGCAACTGAGCTTGCTGTGGAGCATGGACAAATTACAGTATTAAACTGTCTGTGTGTGGACCAACGTAATTGTACTAGTTGCGGGAGATACAATCATATGAGAGAGAGAGAGAGAGAGAGAGAGAGAGAGAGAGAGAGAGAGAGAGAGAGAGAGAGAGGGGGGAGGAGGTAGGTGAGGGAGAGAGGGTGGGCTAGCGTGGGAGAGAATACATTGTTAACCTTTGACGCAGCATTAAATTTCTCAGTTACAGCATTTCTTTATTCAGAAGTGTGATGATGAAATCCCGAGTGCCTTATAAAAGGTAATTAAGTGGATAATGCTCATTTGACCAAACGCGCTATTCGTGTGAAAAGTAGTGATGAATAATACCAAGTAATTGCTGATTTTCTATGTTAATGTATATTCAATCACTTTTACAATTGATACGTGATAAAAAGAGTGTGCCATGTGTTCCAGGGAGACGCATTTCTCTGCAAGCTGTGTCATGTATAGCATCTATCGCAAAAAGGTCGGTACCAACGTACGTGTCCAAACACAACATCTTACCCATGATCCTCCCGGCCAACCGGTGTGACGAAGTGGCGAATCACGCTCCGCCGATTTTAGGAAAACGACAATGCCATATTCAAAAGCAGAATTACTACTAGTTCATGATAGTATAACTTAAAATTTTCCTCAAACCATTCTAAGATTAGTCTAGATATTCGAAATTCCTGTCCAACCACATCAAAACATTAGGAAATTCTCCTTGGCTAAAAACTTATCACTAACGTAGGACAAAATTCAGCGATATACTCTTTGGTAAATTGTGAAACCAAATCCCTAAAATTATTAAGTCGGGAAAAATCGACGTTACAATAAATAAATCACGAATCGAAATATCATTCCTTATCTATCTAGCTTGTGATAGATTCCAATTGTTAACAGAAATAAACTATGCACTATTTTTGTCTAGATATTACATCTATAACAAATATAATGTCCAATTGCATCGCATGCTAATCAAAGATAAGAAACTGTATTATTTCTTGGGGGCTGGACACTTTAATTGTTTTCTAGTAACATTTTAAAATGTATTTCTGAGCCCTTCTTGTATTTCTTTCTTTCCTTCAGGTTTTTTGGGTACCTGGGGTGAAAGAAAATTACATCACCCTGTTGTTTGTTGATTCGTGGTATCAATTCAGATTTCTTGTGATGTGAACTCAATAACTTGTGACACAGCACACACAGGTTTGTATCCAACCCGAAGACACACTTTTATCATGCAAGAAAATGGCTGCTACAAATTCATGAGGAAACAGTCATTTCTGGTACTGTATGAGTCTGTACTGATCAATGCAAAACGACGTCTGCAGAAATAATCATGCATCTGTTGGGTAGTATATTTGTAAAAGAAACACATGCACATGTATGTATGTATGTATGTATGTATGTATGTATGTATGTATGTATGTATGTATGTATGTATGTATGTATGTATGTATGTATGTATGTATGTATGTATGTATGCGTGTATTCGTGTATTCGTGTTTGCGTGTATGTGTGCATTTATGTGTGTAGGTATGTTTGTATATGTGTGTATGTATGTAAACAGTATTTCTTTAAATATGACACTGTTAAAATAATATACTGAAAATCACCACGCTCTCCTTTTTCGTCCAAATCTTGGAAGGATACTTTTTATTTAGAGACTGGGCTTTAACCCAGTAAATTTGTACCATTTATGTAAGTGACATTTACAATTGTTATCTGAGGTGCATCTATCATCAGACAACAGTTTGGTTAATATGACGTAGGGATAAATCATATCATGTGACAATATTGAGCGACCGTAATTTTGTCCACCAATAGGAATTTCTACGAATTTCATACCATAGATACGGTAAATTCGTCAGGTTTTTAGATAATGAGATGGACAATTTCTCGGAATAAAAGTTACTTTTCCAAATCGAGGCAACCTTCTTAACTATAGATGATTGCCGAACCTTGCCAAAGGTGTGCGTCTAAGAAGTAATTTGTTTTCCAAATCGAGGCAACCCTTTTAAAGTAGGGGCTCACTAAAAACAATGGGGGCAGCAAATTACACTGGGCACTGGAAATGCAAATAAAAAGTTACAGAAGTGCATTAAATTGCAAAGTGGACGATCAACGATCAGAGAGTGAGTCACGAAGGTACATCTTAGCGAAAAATTTTAGGCTATTTTCGAGTGGTATGTCATTTTGGTTTCAGACTGTTACTTCGAGTATGGAGTCGCGCAATTTTTCAAGAAATACAATAAAATTGCCCCTTAATAAACGGAAACCAATGTTACATTAAAAATGTCCGATGAAAGATATTGTAATTCCTAAGTTAAAGCGCCGTCATTGTGTGATCTAATATTAAATAAGAGACGACGGTAAAGTTAAAGTGGTTATACTGCGTGTAATTAGCCATAGAATTCTCATAGTTCTGCTTTGTAATTACTTTCAGCCGCTGATGGCTATTTAAATAAACGGGCGTGCGATGGGAAATATTGATGTGGCTCTGGGTTGGGAGGAAGTCGGGGAGTTCAATGATATTACAGAATTTTTGACATATTCATTTCCGAATAATGAACCTAAAGCTCTGTTCGTGCAGTATCGTTAACATTTTCTCGTTTTCTTCTGAAGGTCGTTTGCGAATCGTGGTCATAAAATGTTACTGCAGCCAAATCTGATTAATTAAACATAAATAAACATCCCTTTAGACCCACTCATGTTAATTTGATGGAATTAATAACGCTTGCTTTCCCCCTTATAGTGATGACGGTAATGAAACGATAATGGGTATTTTTACATCGAACAAAAACCGATAAGATCGACTTTGATAACTCATACATATGAGTCACGGATATTCAAATAAAATGTTATCAGCAGACGTGTTTCGTCTGAATGGATTAGCTTGTTTCCGTCGGCAACCCGACAGAATTTTGCGCGCCATCGAACATCCCAAAAGAAAAAGGGCAAAAAACTGCGCACTGATGCAGTCGACGTAAAAAGAATGCCGTAACAGAGGTTATTCACTTCTTTGAAATTAACTTTGCGAATATTATGTAATAAGTCAAGAGTACGTACTCTTGTTACCTTTCGCGCACGGCAGTGACCAGTAAATCAAGAACTTACAAACAAAATCATACAATGATGATATAGATTTTGCAGAGTGAGTGGGTCTGATCACGCATGGTACTCACAGGGGATAACAACATGAGTTTGCATTTAAATTATATGCAAATGACTATTACATATCTGAGGTCTGTTTACGAATACGGGCAAAGAAAGTACAACGCCTGTCGCCTGACCATATGTCACACCACCCTCATAAGAAATAAACGGTGGTATATATTTGAACAATTTGAGCCAATACTCGTTTCTCTATCCCTACGACCACTTGCTAGCTGTCCCCAACGGAAGATTGAACGTTAATCATGTCATGAAAAAATTCACAAACAGCTATATAGGGTATGTGATAAAATATATTTATAGTGCCTTAATTACAGGATTGCTAAAAATGCCCACACATTCATTTCTATTTTGGTTTAGATATCATTTACTGAAGGAAATGCTGTAATCGGTCGGTAAAAGATACAGTCACGATTACTGGTTAAGTTTTCTGGGAATATGAATTAGTTATTGCATATTTGCTAATCTTTTGAAATGCTTTACCGTTGGGTTTCTTTGGGGTGTTGTCATGGTTGCTAGGCATATTTCGTCTTTGGTTGGTATTGTATTTCCTATTTAGTGTTATTACAAACTGAATCGGGTTGAGTTTTATTACATATTGGTTAGTATTACATATTGGGTTAATAGTTATTACACATTGGGTTGGTATTACATATTGGGTTGGTATTACATATTGGGTTAATTGTAATTACACATTGAGTTGGTATTACATATTGGGTTAAGTTTTATTACATGTGGGATGGTGTTACATATTCGGTTGCGTATCATTATATATTGAGTTGATATCATATATTGGGTCAGTATTACACATTTCCTCAATAAATTTACATGTATCAGAAACAAACGGCGCAGTAAGTTTTGGTAAATTTGTTATACTTAACACAATCTTTTCATCAAAATGTGTCTGTTACTTACTAATATACATTTCTACGAGTTCAAGGTGTATGATAGAACATTTTAATAGTGTCTTTCCGTCGAAGTTACGATTGCAGGCTAAATGTTCTTTTAATTTCCATACAGTACACTAAACGATCAACAGCAGTATTCTTCAGGTGTGAGAATGATGTTATTTGCAAAGAGCTGGGTTGTAGAGTTTGCGATAGTTATATTTTTGCATATTTCGTGTATTTTGTTAACCAAACAATCGAGACAATCATGTTTCCTTTTACAAAAATATAACGGATTGTTTGGTGGTTGCTAAGGACATGGCTATGCGTATTACATTTTTGTGTGCATTTAATGACCAAGATCATTTGAAACTTATTTGATTGCGAGGACGGGCTTATGGTTGCTGTACATTCTCAGTGTTTTATCAAATTTGCTGACTTTAATAATAATAATCACCATCTTCAGTCTCGTCAAACCTTTTTAACGGTTATGGTTGCTGAAGTATTTGCGACTTATATGTCTTAGCATTATATCACAAATTTCGAGTTATTACATATAGGCGTAGGCCTAAGTGTTATTACATATTTGGTTAGTATTACATATTGGGTTTAAGTATTATTACATATTTGGTTAGTATTACATATTGGGTTTAAGTATTATTACATATTTGGTTAGTATTACATATTTGGTTAAGTGCTATTACATATTTTGTCAGTATGACATATTGGATAAAGTTTTGCATACTGGATTAATTATTATTAGGCCTATATATTGGGTTAGTTTTTAATCTTGGGTTGGCATTACATATTGGGGTGATAAAACTATCCGTCGCGCACTGACGACAAGGAATTATTTTTTTTTACAAGGGAGTAATTCCACGAAACGACACTGTGTTCACTATCTTTGAGAGGCATGATTGCCATGCGTCAGTCTTGCCAGGATGCAGTAAATGGGTATAGTTTTTACGACACCGACAGGAGCAATGAGCTGAGTGTTTTCGCGACACTCTGTAAACTTCTTTATTCGTCATAGTCGACCACTAGACTAGCATGTAATATCAGCTGTTATTCTACATTGTAAAACTAACAAAAATGACATTTTTAATCGCACGTCAAATAACTGGAGGATGTTTATGTTGACGCAATGTAAGCAATTGGCGAACGTTTGGGTTGCAAAAAATACATGAGATCATCAAAATAGACCAAGAAAGATATCCTGTAAGGAAAAAGATGCAATTATGTCTTACAGAAGCACAGACAGTGCCGTGCATGTGTAGTACCTGATCGACGTGCTATTCGTATTTTGGTAGCAAACGATTAAACTATAAGAAAACGACACGTATCAGAGTAGCGCTTGACCGCTCCTGAACCCTGGAGGGAATATGGTTGAAGACGACAGCATATACGCAACGAGGTACGTCGTTTATATGGAAAAGGCCTTCACTTTGATGCTGCTGTGCCACTCGACTGGTGGCAAAAACTGTACAGACATATGAAGTCCTGTGAACCAAACCGGTACTCTGCAAATGCACATGGGCCTGTACCATACACTGTTCAATGATAACGTCCTAGTAAAACTCGGTACGTTAATATTCCATATGCGTCACTTGTAGGATCTAAGGGTCCATCCATAATGTCAAATGAAACAGAACTGAGGACAGAATTAATGAAACTGTTTACTATACTCACATCTCACGATGAACGTTGGCCTTTAGGTATTTGTAACCCTCGGATTGTATTTTCTGGCGGAACACTATTCTGTCGTGTCTGTACACAATGTGGGCGAGTATTTGACGACCGACTGTCTATCAGACGGCTGTTCAAAGAACAAACTAATTATAGTCTTTTATAATTTATGCACCCGATGCAAAGAATAACAAGTTTTGTTTTTACGAGTGGCATCGTTGTACTAATTCATGCGCTGGCCTTGCTGAATATAAGATATCAAAGAGTTGTACATCGGAAAAAATGCTTTTGTTGAATTTTGTTGCATTGCCATATTTTACATACAGATTGAATAAGGTGTATAATCGTCTGTTTGTACTGTTGCCGCAGAGGGTGTGATTAAAAGGGAACTCAAATGCCCCGTCTTCTTCCACTTCACTGTCTATGCCCCTTCTCATGCAATCTTTACGATTGGAAGTCCATGAAATTATCGATCAATTGAAATGTACTTTTATTTCACAGTTCAGTTTCGCTGTCTCGAGGTAGAGCCATTGACAGGGTATGTACCTGATATACTGAAACCAAGCAAACAATCTAGGCAGCAGATAATTTGACAGTCCTCGCTGACGTAGCATGGAGAATTGACATCACGCATATGGAAATTTTCAAGTAAAATTTCCTCTCGGACACGTACGTCAGCACGAGAGTTTATGACTCGTGCTGGACGCGGTCGACTTAACGGGAGTGGTCGTCGGAACTACTCTCAAAGGTCGTATGGGGCCCATACGATGACCAATGTAAACACTGTATCCCAGGTACGTTGGCGATTGAGGAAAGTTAAATATAATGAACATCGTAAAATTCAAATGCTGCAGCTATATTGACGCGATGCATCTAGATATCGTGCATGAAATACATTTGTTTGCAATTCCAAACAAGAAAGTCGCACAGGCGCAGTTTCGACGACCCCTTCCTTTAACAAGTGATTTCTCCTCGAGATGGTTTTTTGCTCACGTGTTCACACAAGTGAGCATATGTCGCAGCGATGTCTGTCTGTCTGTCTGTCTGTCTGTCTGTCTGTTGGTCCGATATCTCAAAAACGGCTGATCAGATCAGAATCAAATCTGGTATATAGATTCAGTTAGCAAATGGCAAGAACTGATTAGCCTTTGAAGGGCGTTGCTTGCATACTTTTTGCTCATTTTCATAATGAATGATTTTAGAAAAGAACGGATATACATTGAGACCGACTGCACACAATCTGATGAGATTTGCTACAAATCTTGATCACATAAAGGTAATATTTAATGCATATTAAATATAATTCTTAATGCATATTTAATGAACTTTCCTAATTAGGGATATTTATCTGAATTGACTTGACCAAAGTTGACAAAACTTGCTATATGTACATTGATGATACTATGATATAACATTATTGACAGTTAATGAGCATTTTTCCTTCAGTCAATTCCTAATTTGCATATTTAATGAACTTTCCTAATTAAGGATATATATCTTGATTGACTCGACCAAGGGTGATGAAACTTGCTATGTACATGGAAGACACTATAATTACGTCATTAAAAGTCATTTAGCATTTTTTCAGCCAATTCCTAATTTGCATATGTAATGAACTTTCCTAATTAGGGATATATACCGGGATTTCTTTGATCAAAGTTGATGAAACATGCTATGTACATTGGTGATACCAGGTAAAATAATATTGAAAGTCATTTTGCATTTCCATGTCAGGTAATTCATAATTTGCGTATATGATGATGACGTGGTGAACATTGTTCATGATGTTGGTCATGAACACTTTCAATGAAGTTGTAAACATGTTGCAAAAGTTTAAATGTACACAAAACTGCAATATATAATGAAACACGTGAGCATTTTCAATTCATTTCTGGTTAAAGTGGCAGCTATGAAGAACTCATAGCTAGTTATAGCTAGCATGATTACATCAGGAGCTGTTTTGGCGTTCACGATGGGATGAATTCTTATATCTTACGTATAAGTGTAGTTTTGAAAACGCCTAACAAGGACAATTTACAAGCCCTAGCTGTGACGATACCAGTACATACTGCCGAGACCATGATCAGGGCATGTGCACAGAGACAAGGGAGAAGCTGTGTATTGCGATAAACATGTCTCTTTAATAGTGATACAGTCTTTGTAAACACGAAATGGACATGTGTCTACTTGTATCCTTGTCAATATGACATGAATGACAGATTTTAATTTTCACTATCTGATCTGCTGGTAATAGACCAGTAAGCAGCTTTGCTTCGCAATGACACCTTTCTGATAAAAAACACAGTTTTGTGTCTATGAAAGTGACAATACGGCAGTTACTGAAATCTCATCGGCTAACACTACATGCTGAAAACAGAAAGACAAATTTCCAAAGGCATATTTTAAACTATGGGCTGCTGACGATTTGGTGTGGGCGATAAGTATCCGCGTTGATGATGGGTAGAAAAAACAGAGAAGGGTTTTAGAGAGAGTAACAGTAAGTGGGGCTACCCACAATCCTCCTTGATTTGCGCACTCAGACATCGCTTTCTAAAAGCCAATTTAATTTCATTAATTTCGGTATGTGTAACTAAGAATTTAATTTCAAGTTTATTTGTTAAAAATATGTTCCAAAATTATTGATTATGCTCAAAATTAAAGAGCGAATTGAATAAGAAGCCGATGTTTGCAAGTGCTAAAATTGTTCACTTTTAAGGTAAAGTTATCAGTAACCGAGATGGTCTCATCATACAACGTGTCAGACATGCAAATTTCGTAAATGATTTTGTTAATAACTTTTAAAAAAAATCAATACCCTTTCTTTTGCCAATGCAGATGCAACTTATTCCCTTGGTTTCCTTGAAAATATTGTGTATGGCTGTCAAAAATATCTTTTGACAAAATTACAAAATTGCTAGCTCCTTCGTAGAGGGGATTTGATCTTCTCAATATGCAAAATCTTAGATTATATGAACAAAATGATCATCAAGTCGATTGTCTCAGATTTTAAAATATGGACCGAGCAGTACAGAAGAAATGTGCTTCAGTTCAATGAGTGATCTGAGTGTGTACAGCTAAATCGAGAATTGTGGGTGACACTGGGGTAGGTAATACATATGGACTGTTTTCGATGAAATACTATACATCGATAGCGAGGGTAAAGTTACAAGCACACATGACAGAGGTAAGGTTTGTATTATAAAGCATGCTTAATACGTGACGTCTTTAACATAACTTCTGGATCAATGTATTGCAATACCCTGTGGTCAAGTTGGAAAGTCGAACCCGTCACAAATCCTGTCAATGACGTCAGTGTAATGCGTCTCTTACACTACGCTCCATACTAGGCGTGTTATGACAGAAGACCAAAAAGTATTCGAGTTTTTACGATTATGTATCACTGTGTGAACAAGGCCATTACCGTGGTAACAGGGTACACTGACGTGCGTTCACACGAAGTCACTGAAATTTGCACCGTCGATTGACAACAAATGCGTTTGTGCTTTCTTTTATCTGTTCAGGTTTTTACAGATTGATCCCCGGCCAGAAAATTTTCGCGGCATAGAAAATGATATTGCAGACACGTTTTGCGAGACTGATACAACAGCTTTTAATCACGTAAGTTTCGACCAAAGGAACTGCGGCGTTTTCACTGTGAAAGGAAAATGCCGATTTTTGGAGGTTATTTAATTTCACTGTCACGTGATCTTTGTTCAAACCCTGATCATAAAATGCAAGTGACTGCCTTTGCCGACACACATTTGAAAGCCACGTAACTCATGCTTTTGGAGAAAGTATTGTTGTAACCATGTCAGCCAAAAACTTGAAGTGATTATGCAAACGTCGTTATAATTAAAACAAATCTGAATGACGTAATTGCTAGAAAGGTATAAATAAAATTGTCTCCTAATAGCCGTGATTCATAGGATATTTGCAAAGTTTTCTAATCGTTTCGAACAGAAACTCACGAAAGGATATGGGATCGATAATTACGACATATTTCGGATAAAAAAACATCTGTTGCAGACCAATGTAATGCATTGTTCAGAAAGCAATATTCCCATCACGTTTTAAAGTGTGTCCAAATTATCTCCAACGCTACTGAAATGGCACCCAATTAGTTAAATGTACTGGTAACATACAACTGAGCCAATTTCTCAATTAATAGCTTTTTCAAAATATCTCCTACGTGTTACAAATTTACTTTGCGTTTTCATATTAGTGAAACTACTCGTCAATTTTGCATTTCTACAAATGTAGGTCAGTTGGGTTTATTCTTAGCAATCTGACATCACATCCACTTAGCTTTGAAAACAAATTTGAGACACTACCACTTAAACGATATACCAGATCAATTTACAGAATCATAATACATGTCACGAGACGACATGTGTGTCTGACGACATGAGTCAAATGTTTGCCCAATGCCCACAAAATCAACAACATAAAATGCTCCTGAACAGTATTTTTTCAATGGAACGTGTCTCTCATTTCTGTTCTGTCGCATTACGATGTCAGTGATGTGATTAATAGGTCTCCAGGGGGTTACACGTTGAGACAGGACTTCACGCAGGAGGGATGATTATACGTGATTTGGCGGGTTTATACGTGAATTGGCGGGATTGTACGTGATATGGTAGCGAAAAACTATTACACAAAGAATCATGAAAAACAATTTGTTGATTTATCGCTTGAGGGTTATGCTTTGACGTATTTGAAAGGGTACCCGCTACCTGATATTTAGTTCATTTGGCAAAATACCGAATATACTTGCAAAATTGCCAGTATTTACATATAGATAGATTTGAAATATTTCCCTTCAATGCTCCATACCAACATGCAATCTATCTTACCTGCTCTTCAATCCCTTTCTAACATTTCATGTAAAATTTTAAAAAAACGTAGGAATGTTCTCCTCTAATATGACGTCATTAAGGATACATACAATTCTAAAAATGGTGAAAAATTTAACCCCTACATGAGGTCGAATACATGTATCACTAAATGATCAGTATGATGTGTGGAGTAGCTTACCAGCTACAGGACCAACATCTCTGCATTCTTTTTATGACAGCCTTTATTTTAGGAGAAGGGAGATGATTTTTTCATTGTACAAATTGAAATATTAATCGATGGTCGTCAGAGCTACTCTGTCAACAGGAAGATGCCACACATGAATACGTATATGACGTAATTTCCGGTGCATGCCCGAACCGAACATTATCGAAGTACATGTATGTTCTTGTAGTGCATAATAAGCAGACATATTGAAACTGACCTGTCAATTTCCAATATGGCGGATTTATACCTCAATTGGCGGGAAACCACTAAAGCCAGACAAATTGTAGCCACTGTACTTGTAATGGATGGCGCTGAGACCTCGAAAGAGGAGCTCGCGGTTTTACTAATGGAGAGACAAATGGTTTCTGTCTGTCACAAACAAACAAACATAACAGACAGAGAGTTGAACTGGTGAAGGATAACAGTCACTTCCTCTTCAGGGAGCGGGACATTCACTCCACGATGGATTGAACCTATGAAGCAACCTTCTTTCTTGTACTTACTTGTTACGTCACTCCTCCCTCAATGTCATCAGATTGGACCAGTGATCACGAAGATTTCTTTTTTTCTGGAAAGTAACGATAAAAAATTCAAAATTTTTAGGCTGATGGAGAACAATGGCATCAATCGATAAGCTTTTCGACATCTAACCTTCTTATACAATACTATGATGTATGTGCCGATATTCTCGTTTCTTCGGCAACTTACTGTTGTAATAATTTCAGAGAAGAATCTCACATGAGACCAACATTTTGACTCTTACTAAAAGTCCCCGATTTTATGTCTCGCGAAACAGTTTGCGCACGTGTCTCTTGGAAATGATTACTAAGTAAGCTTAACGAGCTATGGTGATAAGTTTGTATTAAGGTAGACAGAAATTCGGGCTTTCAAATTTTATCAATTCTTTTCTAACCTACCACTTGTGGGGACTCATTGTAAAGCTCTTGATGAAAGAAAAGTTTTGAGCGTCTTAGTTTTTCGAATATCGAAAATTTTATTTTTCCCCATCATAGACTAACGCAGGGGTGGCGGCCATTTTGAATTTCAAATGTCGGGAAATCGTAGGTAATATGTCTCTCTAGTAGTGACAGAGTTTGCACGGTGACCCTGATTTTTATTCTTGCTTTTTTCGCGAAAAGTACGGGCAAAAATGAATGGGAATGATTACTAAGTAACGAGCTTTGAGAATGGTCGGAAGTTTCGTTGAGGAAAGTTTGAGCAAAGGTCGGAATTCACTGAAAAGTTGTACCCGGTAAATCTCGTCAGTGCAAGCAGAGTTGAGGTTGTGCACAGATGACAAGTATTTTAGCATGTTTCAAGAAGTCACAGAACACAAACTACTGTTCATATCAAACAACTTTCGCGAAAAAAGCGCAAAAAGGAGCGACTTTATCCCCATCATAGACTAACGCAGGGGTGGCGGCCATTTTGAATTTCAAATGTCGGGAAATCGTAGGTAATATGTCTCTCTAGTAGTGACAGAGTTTGCACGGTGACCCCTGATTTTTATTCTTGCTTTTTTCGCGAAAAGTACGGGCAAAAATGAATGGGAATGATTACTAAGTAACGAGCTTTGAGAATGGTCGGAAGTTTCGTTGAGGAAAGTTTGAGCAAAGGTCGGAATTCACTGAAAAGTTGTACCCGGTAAATCTCGTCAGTGCAAGCAGAGTTGAGGTTGTGCACAGATGACATGTATTTTAGCATGTTTCAAGAAGTCACAGAACACAAACTACTGTTCATATCAAACAACTTTCGCGAAAAAAGCGCAAAAAGGAGCGACTTTGTCCCTTTGATACACGTTATCACCCTTTGCAGTGTATATGGTGTTTGTCGGTAACCACTAAAACTATACTTAGAATTTTGAAGAGATCTTCTCCGATTACCATCGACAATCCGTTACCTCAGCTCCACCATTTATCTGAACATTTTAAATGCTGACAAAAAAATAAACATGTATTGAGATTCGTATTTCTTGGTACATGATATAAAAGCACTCCACTGTGGCGGACACCAAACCACACGCACTGTGAACGCATTCTATGAATCAAAGATTCTTTTCTTTTCCTAAGGAAACGATAGACTTTTGTGCATGACAAAAGGAACCTATAAAGCAGTCTCTTTTTAGGGATACTAGCTGTTTCGGAGAATCACAAGATAGGGGGCGTGGGTTGAAATTTCGAGAATTCGTCTGGTCATAATTGATGGCAACGTCTTCTTGTGTTGTCTGTGACTTGGATCATGCGTCTGGTTGAATGTGAATTCGATCAGATCGATCAAATGTGGGACATAATGTGCTCAGTATTTTAGAAAACACCTGACGTTACTTCTGGATTGTCTTTACCGTAGGTCCATACATTTTTTCCTACGATTTTGACTTTGTGTGTGTACCGGTACTTGTTTGTTGTCTATCTGTGCTGTGCTGTTTGTGTTTGTTACATCGAGTTTGTCGCTATGGAACTTATGACTATGATGTAGATTATAGCTTGGTACTATTTGTCTGATTCAAGGTCAGTGTAGAGATAGCCTGCACACAATACACTTGACAACATTCGAACATTAAGACAGTTTACATAGTTCAAATCCGGACGTTCAGGACAAAATAAGTGGCATAGAGTCATGAACTCATATATTTTCGGAGTAGGTATGGTTTTAAATATCAAACTTTATTACAAGTGCTCTGTAGAACAAACTTTTTAAGAAAATCTGTCAGTATGTGATGCGTGTAGATCTTTGAACTCCCGCCATCAATACTTTGTGATAATTTTTAACCTGGGTTAGCTACCCACAAAGTCTTCCTCTGCATGGTGTTTCGCCCTCAAAATGCCGTGTCCTCACTAGAATGGGCAGATCGATCGAAAAAGACCAGATTTGAAGGTTTTCACCAAACTACAACAGTAAGATTGTGGAGGTCTAAAAAAGCTTACGACATAATACAAACAAAGATATCTAAAACCACAGAGTTCCGATGAAATCATTATTAAGGCTTAAACGCACATAAGATAATGGGATCAAATGTAATAATTTTGTAGATATTGCCAAGCAAACAGCAAATTTCGACATACAACATGTCCTAAATCGCCTCAATTTTTTATAATTAAACGGTTTTCACAACATGAAGATTCTTGGCACGAAATAAAATTTTGAAAGGCCAATTTTATTAAGTTCAGATGATGCGTCGATGATAGGTTCTGATCAATTAGAAAAATACGCGAATGAAGAAACAAAAGGAGTAAGTGAGATTTATTACATGCCTCGTCGATAAACCGCATAATAGTGATCTAATACCAGTAACACGATTGGAACTAATTTGGGATAATTTAATGGTGAAGTTATGTCGATTTAATCTACAAATGTTATCTCATCTGCTTTCCTTTTTATAGTACACACTTGTTTTTATGAGTAATTTGTAATATCGCCACATTCAGCCATAGGGCACGTTACATTTTTGAGAAATGTGTAAAATATGAGATCCAATTATCCTAAATTAGTTCCAATCGTGTTCAGTATATCCAATGGTCACCCATCCTCGGGCACATGGTCCCATGTTTAGGCTATAATATGTATTATACGAACTTAATTTATTCCCATAATAATACGAACTGAATTTATTTGATTTCGTCTTTCTCGTCTTTTTGCATGAGAGATAGTTAAGTACTTTACTCTCGCACCTTGTTAAAAAAGTAGCTCCATCGGCTCGAAAAACAGTGTGTAAGGGCCGTAAAAGGCTGACTAGACTGACAAAGTGCCCGGCTATCCCTAGTCCATTCTATGCATTGACTAGGCACAGTCCTGTGGACTGCGCGTCCAGATCGAGGCATGCAATAAGCAGCTTTATTACATGATATACATGACGTGACGTGTGATTCGAACCTCGTCCGGTATTTTAAAGTGTAGAGAAACGCGATAGTAAGGTAAGAAAGGTTAGTATTCAGGTGAATGTTGTCGGGATTTTTGGTCATGGTAAATCCCATATAACCAGGCTATAAGTGATGGCAAGATTGTCTATTGGATGCGAATCGGTCGAAAAATCGTGTGTACCAGCATCTTGCACAGGGATTCGGTTGCTTACATATGGGATGTTCCATGGCTGTGGGGTGTTCAAGACGAAAACCCGTCTGAAAATCACCCATCACCACAGCAATGGATTAACAGCTACTATTGAGGATAATTTGGGCACAATAGTCGAGTTGGTGGAGTTGCAACGTCCTCTGTTCAACAGAGTGATCATGAGAGGACAAAATGAGAATTCTGATATGATGTTTTACGCAGAAAACAATCCGTCTTTGTCATAATAACAATGGGAGAAAATGAAAAATGTTGTTCAATTAGCAGCCACACTCTGGCTTTGCAATTAATTAATTGGTCATGTCGGCTAATAAACTGGTCAATTAGTCTGATTACGTTGCCTTTTCCCTTTCATTAGCTATGAATAAATCATTGACCCGGAAATCGAAGTCAGGCATGTCCCATTAGAGAATTGATGTTTATTTTACAAATTAATGAAATGCTGATTGGTCTGATCAAGGTAAAATGACTTTCGGGATGATCTCGAAGGTGATTCAAGATAGTAATTGCACATGTAATATGCTTCAGCATCGTTGCACAATTATTTTATGGCTGTACAGACTTTCAAAGTCCTTAGTGGTCTAACTATTCAAACCTTTTCCATTATGTATCCGATATGAATGATTTGAATACTCGTGGTTCCAGTAACCGTAATTTATATGCTCCTTCATTCAAGACAAGTACTGGATTTATTTATCATATTATTTATCATATTTATTTATTATTGTCATTTATTTATCGTGCAACTATCATTTGGAATGATATTCCTTTTTCTATTAGAAACACTGAGAGTTTGCCACAGTTTTAAACTAGGTTATCTCCACGACAAATATATGAATGAAGGCTCTTCTCTGGATTAATTAGTTTTTCCTTTGTCATATGCTTTATTTCAAAATATGTCTCTGGATTGTATCAGTGAGTGTACTACTCACTGTCTTGCAAGTGATTATATTTATTCTCTTGCATTATAATAATGTCCTGTGTGAGTGCTCTGATGTAAATTACAGTATTTTTTGTAACTCAGACTAGCCTCTTTAATAAAGTATAATAATTATAATAATCGGTTATTGGCATGTCTATTTTAAGGTAGAATGTGCCTCGGGGACAGATATTGGGGCTGTCAGTTTGCTACCGCTTGTGAGGGCTAATTCTAAAGCTGTTGGGGTAAGAAAAAATATCACCCTCTTAGTTTTTTGAAAATCGAAAATTTTATCCCCCCCCCTAGACTTAACATAGGGATGGCGGCCATTTTGAATTTCAATATCGGTAAATGCTGGGGAATTTGTTTCTCTAGTACCAAACTTTGCATGCTGACCCCTGATTTTTGTTCTTGTTCGGTAATAAAACGGTTGAACGTTTGATTTAGGAAAGTTTGAGCAAAAAATTGTCTCTCACGGACATCTTATTCGAAAGAATAGACCCAAAAGTTTATGCCAATCAACGGGATGTGACGTTCACGATTCAGTACACTGGACACAATTCTTTACCGGAAAGTACTTCAGCATCTAGGGCAGCAAAATATATTTAAAAAGTTACTGCCAGGACAGAGGACAACTCAGATACAAGAATCAGTACGTTCAGCTAAAAGAATTCTAATCAGCATACAAGGAGAGCAGCATCTGTTGCTCTTGACGGTAGCATCAATCGAAACAGGGCTAAAGATATGATATTATCTATTTACAGCAATTGATCGGAGATGTTTTCCATACAACTAGTGAAGTCATTGTCGTGTCGAGAGACTACTGAACTTGTGTTAAGGCATGGGGAGCAGCACGAAAGTCACATGTCTTTTTTATATCTATGGCATTTCCAACAAAGGACTGTATATAAAGTCTCCTCTCCCGTTACTAAATACTTTAATTGCGACCCCTGATCATCTGACAACACAATGCTATTAGTCGATAAACAGTGCCTAATCGCCTACTGTGTTGACCTGATCAGGGAATTAAATTAGTCGGTCAGCATCTAGCGATATACTTATGACCTGAAAGACTCCATATGGGTATATCATGATATATTGACAGACTGATTTAATCCCCTGAAAAGGTCAACACAGTAACTCTTTGGGTTGTGTTTATGGACTAACAGCAGATTGTGATCAAGTGATCAGAAGTCGAAATTGAAGTGATAGGGGAAACGGAGAGGAGGCCGTTTATAGAAAATAAGATTTTAATACAGTTTTTTTATTGGAAATATTACATATTCTTTAAAAGGATATGTGAATTTCGTGTTTCTGCGTATGGTTGGGGCTGCTAATGTACGGATACCAGTGCTTTTAGGGATAGCTGTTCACCTGTCGTCAGTCGCCATCGCATGTCGGTCTGCTGTCTATTAAACATACGGACAGAAACGAGAAGCTGCAGAAACTGATAATTACAAAAAAGTCATAGGGTAACTGAAATCACCTAGTAGGCATATTTGTATGGGGTATTACAACCCTTTTCAGAATTAGAGCGCGAAGCCACTGCAGTGAACTGCAATAAAACTGCTTACACTAATTAGTTTTCAGCTGTAGCCGTGGCCACTTTGGTGTTGAACAAGGCTACTTGATAAGACCAAAAAGTCTGCTTGTACAAAGGCAAAACTAGCTCTGTCTGAGGCTCGAGTTGTAAATGAGAGTTTACGATTGGCACCCTGTGTTCAAGATTAAGATACAATGTAACATTACCATGCACTGGTCCATGTACAAATCTTTTTTATTTCAACTTCCCCAGACAAACTGTCTGCATGGGACATACAATGTTGTCGACTTTGCCAGCTGGCTACAGCTGAAACTAATTAGTGTGAGCAGTTTTATTGCAGTTCACTGCAGTGGCTTCGCGCTCTAATTCTGAAAAGGGTTGTATTTGTATGATATTCAATGCAGATCTGGGAAAGTGCCCTCGAGTGCGTGGGCCCTTTCGCCGCACGGCCGAGGTCCACAAAATCCGTATCAGGGCCGTAAAGGTTTTATCGTATACTTTATGTATAGGATAAAGCCCAAGTACGAGGGCTCTTCTGGTATATAAAGTCCAACCCAACGATAAAATGTCGAGGCCGCAGGCCGAGACATTTTATCGTAGGGTTGGACTTTATATACCAGAAGAGCCCGAGTACTAGGGTTTTATCCGACTTAAAAACTATCGCCCCTAACTGATATATTTTCGTTTTCAATGTGTTTACGTCAACCGTCCCCTTTGTCAATGTAACATGTTTAGGATATGAATTAAAACTTTTATTTGTGAAATAGCCTTCCAATGTAATGGAACATCCTATAAATGCCCTAGGGCACATTATATAAATGCCCTTGGGCACAGCAGATTTTGTGTTGCAGCTGGTTTCCGCTGTGTTACCAAATTTGAATATTAAAACGTACCAGATGTCTACAGAATATGACATGTTCACTTTTGATTGGACAGTACTTTACTATGGCGCTGTCATTCGTTTCCGGAATCTGGTGACCCAGGCTTTATGAGTAAATAAAACACCCTGAATTGAGCACTCTGATTGGTCAATCAACAGTAGATAGTTTTTATGGAATGATAAATGATATGTAGTTAAAATAATATTCAGCAATACATTTGATATCAAAACTTTATCGTCATTTGTGTCAATTTTCCCGAGATGCGATGGCCGCATCCCACCGAGGATCAGTATACGCATGTATGTTGCCATTTGTTTACCCACGTTTTCTCTGGGGCTTATGGTTTGCGTAATTATCATCGCATGATCGCACTCGAGCTTATTATAGTTCACTTTCTCATCTTTCCAAAAAAGCAGATATTATCATCAGCATCATCAGCAAAGCGCTCAGTTTGCACTAGATTTCAATAAGAATGTCAACTGATGTCGCCAGTTTTACCGTCACCCCTACGATCAGAAACGAGGGGACTTCTTTTCCCAACCTCGCGTAGGTTTGTGCGGATAGCAACTCGCGTAGTAACCAGAATGAAAGTAGTTCGGCACGCAATTGCCCATATTTGGACAATAAGTGCCAGGGGTGTGATACGGCATTTCACAAATCGCGAGGGCGCCCCACATAGTGTTACACAGGAACGTGGCTTGAAGTAAATGATTCGGTCTACTTCATTCTAAGCAACACGGATGTAATAGTACACTCAGACACTTGCATGAGTCAGTGGGACTTTGGCAGAAAACAAACTTTTTTTAAAGGCAGCATCAGGGTACTTTTACACGTAGTACATCATGATCAAATCCCTTCAAAGTACACTTTTGTTGCTACTAGTATTTACACTGTTCTGTGTATTACAAAACAATTTGTCGTTTGGGTTCATGATATACAATGCTTTTAACCTCTAAAAATCAACTTGCCCGTAAATAAAATGCATTTAGCATTGAAATAGAACGCATTTACACTTTCCGCTTTCCACGCATACCCTTGCTTTCGTAAAGTGTTAAATATAGCGGATGTCATGATGCATTGTCAAACAGCCATTTTAATTCATTTAACTGATGTTCAGTTTAGAAATAAAAAAAAAACCAAATAGAAGTAAACTGTTTGCTTGTCTATTGACAGTGTGTTTAATTATCGAACTTGCTGCAGGGTCTAAGGTCTAACACAAGTACGCCCGATACAAATTTTATTTAACGTAGGTTCAATTATGGATCTTTCGATCGAATGCGACGCCAAATATAAGATTTCAAGAACCGAATGAGTGGTGATAACCAAGCAGTTGGGAAGACATGTTATACGAAAAGTCGGCATATAAAATACGTTCACACGTCGTTTACATACATTATACAACTATCACACTTGTCAGCTGATGAATACCGGACTCGCCGGTCGTTCGCTGTCACGTCTGCAGTAGAGAGCTATTCCACTTCCTAATTTTCGGAGAGCGCACGCATCTACCTCTATGGACCATTTTCAAAATGTCATCGAGAAGGGAATGCAGTGCAGGTTGCCACGAATCAAAAAAAAATGATTCAGCTGGATTAAAAGGTATACAGTCACCTGTAATCTAAATATGCCCATATATGGTCTAAGGGGCATTCCATGGCATTCAAAATGCCCATGTGAGGGCGCTCTTTTTTAAAAGCGGCCACCCGCTTAAAATGTGTGATTGGTTAGATTTTCTCTCTTTCCATGGTAAGCTTAACTGTGGCAAAATTGGAACAGGTGACAGTATACCTTTAAACGGGTGGCTGGGAGCACACTGTTAAAGTTGTAACGAACGACGTTCAAACGTTAAAACAAATTTTTAGGTGATTCATACATTATATCACCTTTTTATCAGAAACGAATGGTTATAATTATACAACAATAATTTAGTTCAAATCCAGTTGATATTAATTTGTACATCGGCATCCAAGCTTTATTCTTCATGTGTGCAGCATGATAATTACACTGACAAAGTAACTTATATTGAAACACTGTCAAACATATTAGCTGTGAAAATCACTATGATCTTTTCCCAACACCTCACCATGGGACATTTACATGTATACCCATACAATCGCACTGCCTATGCTTTGTAAGTCCTATTTTGCCTTAAAGCAACGTTAACTCTCTCGAAGACTTGGTCCAAGTCTGTGACTTAAACCTTATTTAGTGGCCGCAACGGAGAGACATGGTATAGATATAGTACAGTAGAGATATCGTGAGTTTTACATGCTCGCTGATGGGGTACTCTCCACGCATGCGCAAATCACCTACTCAGAGTGTTCACCTCACACAAGCGTGAAGACAGCGTAGGATTGTACTGCGGAATCTACGTAAAATAATTTCAAATACAGGGTAACATCAATACGTCTAAACCTCGCTGAAATGACTGTATTTTGCACAATCGAAGATTTAAACCAAGCCTGTCTACATAAAACAATCCGAATTATAGTCATATACGGCTACAACACTCCAGGTTCTATACCTTGCCCGTCGCAACCTCCATTCTTGATTCGAGCCAAGTGTTCTCAATGCGATACATCAATGCAAGCGCAGTCCGGAAAGAATAGCCTGTATTTTGCTGCTATCCGACTGTCAGTCACATGAACAGGTAGCAAGATAACGTGCACTGTGCACACAGGAGTTACAAATAAAAAACAAGGAAAAAATGCCAAGATAAATTTGTCGCAGATTGAAATTGGGTACTTTTTGTCAACCATTCATTAAAAAAAACATGATTCCATTGAAGTGATATAGGTAAAAGTTAGGATATAGCATAACACTAAAAAGGGGGAATAGCTTAAGTCCGAAATTATAGCCATACCTGTTCAATATCTGACAGACCGTCTTTGTCGTCGCTGGATCTACGTACCGCTGGTGGTGTAGAATCCTTCAAAACAGCAAAATAACTCACATTATTGCCGTCAAACTGCTTCTACTTTTTTGCCATGCACTTAGTCAACGGGCAGGGTGTGGTGCGCAATGACGTCTTTGCCGCTGGTTGGTTACTTCTTGGTCCATGGGCTACTGGCAGATGGTTGCTTTATCAGAGCTACCCATGACCCTTCTTTCGTCCTCGTTTTTAATCAAGCTGTATAACTGAGTAGAGTTAAAGCCTGCAATTGGTGCATATATGCATTACTGTATCGAGCATAGCATATCCAAGCAGATGTCGCTTTTTCCTTATTAAAATGAGTAAAATGAAAATAAATATTATTGAGCTATATTCGTTCCGTTTGTGATGAAATAAAGGTCTTTTTCATAAAGCATAATGGTAACCTAGGATCACTGCAGTACAATGTATTTTTCACGGCGTGCCAATGTAAGCTTATGTCTGACAGTTAGTAATATGATGTACATACTCTCAGTCCGCGGCTTTAACATTTGCGCAAACATGCCCGAATTTGAGTCTGAAATCATTGTGCTGTATGTGGGACAACAACGGAAAACAAAGGGGCAACATTTTTAATTTTTCATTTACTGCGAGGACTTGAATCGATGTGCAGGCAAGAATGGTTTTATCGCCGTTAAAGATTGGCAGAACACGACAGAAGCCAATATCACGAATTCAATTTTCTTTTGATTTCAAGGCAAGCCACAGGCGATGAAGACTTTATTCTTGGTGAATTCTATGGCCGAGGCAAAAAAGACATGACGATTATGAACTGCGTTGTTGAGCGTTGAGAAAATTTCGAGATACACACTGTACACAAGTGTTTTTACCACCGGGTGAACAGACATTTCAGTAGACACACCGTGTGACATTTCCGATTGGTTTGAAGAGATAAAAAAGCAAACGTGCCGATTGAGCTATCTTGTTTTTTAAGAAAGATAGATTAAAGTCGGTGAACGAATCCCTCGAATAGTCTAATGAACCATAAGCCTTTGAGAACGCCAAATGTCGGTAACAGTTGTCGAGGTACGATGAAACGACGAGGCCACGCCCATGTAGTGTTTTCTGTGGTAGGAGTTGATAAACAAACGACATATCAAACGTATATGTATGTCCACTGTACCTTGTAAATAGGAGAAGGTAGATAACACATTGCAAAATCCTTGACAGATGTCCCGATGTATAATCACTATGCACACGTAAGTATGTGTACCCGGCACTACATTTGAAATAAATATTTGTCCGTCTGATGACCTGAAACAAACACTAGACTGACTAACATGCGTGAGACGCTGACGGTCTTAGAGGGCAAGCATATTGCTACCAAAAATGATTTTTTAAGAAAACATTTGTAGTCGTCAGGAAATATACAATTTCTTACGTAATACGAGAGTTGAAACCCGCAAAACTAGCACGCTGATATTAGACCATGCAGCTTAACCTCAATTACTTTTTTCGAATAAGACGTCTTTCTGACACGAAGTTGTCGTATCCCGACTGTGGAGGTAATTTTGCTCCCCTTCGTTTTAGCAGGATCTTGAAAAGATAAGTACTGAGTAGACTGAAGGATATACAGGGAACTCGGAAACCCATCGAAAAATGTAAAACAACAGCTGTAATATATGACATCTATAAAGATGTGTACCTAATGTAGATGGAAAAATTATATCCAAGAGAAAAATATTAAATATAGACAGACAAAGACACGTTTACTAGACAGGTGGGAAAAGATGGGAGTAACTAAAACCAGCCAGACAGATTCAGAGCGTGGACACAGATATGGAGAGATTTATGAACTGGCATTGTTTTTAGAGTGACGCCCTTGTCTATATGTTGAAACTAGTCGACTTAAAAATCTAAGCGAAAGCCTCAGTGAAGCCTGCAGGGCGTGCTAAAATGTTGAAAACGTAGTCATTAGGTTCTAACCAACTACAGTAAATATGCATGCGTGCAAAATGTATTGAATTGCCAAAGCTTACTTTGTAAGTGTGAAAGCATTTGGTTTTGGGTGAGTCTAGGTCACAGTTGTAGATCAGTCCCAGAGAATTCAAGATACTTAAACCGTCGAGGTATTCACAGAGCAAATAAGTGGCATGTATCAATGCACGACGTTCTCTCGTCTGACATATGGTTCTAGATGCAGTTACGTTATAAAATGGTAAGTGGCCATCTGGCATCATTGTTTTGCGATATCGTTAACGTATATAACTGCTTTTATATTAGTGCCACCGCGCAGTACCGCCTTTTGTGCATGGTTTGAACGAAGTTTATTGTCAGTTCGGATGAGAGCGACCGATGATGAGGTTTAGGACACAGGGATAAGCGCATGCACAGACCAAACCTTCTCCCTTACGACCTTCTTTTGTTTTTAATCCCCGCAGGGATTTCTGGGATTTTTACCCGAGAGTTTTGCTCAACAGATGTGATCTGAACCAAAACGTATGGGACCCATACGACCGATCTAAACATAGTATCCAATGTACGATGGTGATTGATGAAAGTTAAAACATGTCTGTCGGAATCTACATCGTATAATTTAAATGTTGCAGCTATGATGATGAGGTGCATCTAGATATCGTATACGAAATACATTGTTTGTATTAAGAAACTCGCACAGGCGCAGTTCCGACGACCGTTTCCCTTTAACATGTGGTATGTAAATTTGTCTTTTGCCGATTCTTGAGTATTGTAACAGTTTAAGTAGAGTTCATCCAAGAAGTTCATTCACGACAAACACGGACATCGTTGGATTTAACCCCCCCCCCCCAATTGGTTCAGAAGAATGTGTGCACCGAAGGGCGAATTGCTCATTTTCACAAAATATATTGATTCGAGGTAACATATCATCATATACTGATTGCAAAGACACGAAAAAGGCACCGTGCTTCTATGTGTTTTTTATAGGTCGACACATCACGTGGTCGGGGAATGTGGCTTAAATAGTATTTCTGAATCAACAGTTATGTTATTGACATTGGGTATTTTTGATCTTAATGTAAAAAAAACATCCAGCATTCTCTGACAATTCGATGAAAATTTATTCAGTTTTATCTTATGCTTTTTAGGGTTGAAGTAATGGCGCCCTCAGTGGTAATTGGAGGCCTTACTTTGTGTCACACATCTCATGGCTATTGGAGTTTTTTCACTATCATGCGTTTAATTTATGGAGTTTTAAGATACTGACGCGAGCTCCTTCTTCAGTAAAGTTACCGATCGGCATAGTTCTTGACCACAAATAATCGTCTGATGCTAAAAGCTGAAATCGTGCTATCGATTGAGACGCTATCTCTATCATCGGACGGGTTCCGATTCTAGAGTATTGCGTTGATAAAATGAGAGGTGTGTTAATATTCGTGGACGTTATCAGATTTTTTGACAAGATAGGTAATCGCATCTAGAAAAGCGGCGCCATTTGTCAGAATTAGCGCCGCGTCAGCGCTTTGTGTCGCACTTCACTCGATCGTGATGCTAAAGCCATGCCCGGATTCACGCATGCAAGCCATTTTGACTCTTTGCCCCAAAATCTCCACTCACTGCAATTCAAAGTTCCGCACGCAATGGAGAATTGGCATGGCAGCTGTGACCGATTTTAAACATTTCCTACATAACAGAATTGCAAATCAGAGTTTTATGAGTGCTTGATCGTTGTATAAATTTTAATAATCATGGATAATTTATGAGTTTGGTCTTATAGAAGAGATTAACGTAGTACATTGAACAGAAAGTAACGAAGTGTTCGCTTATGATGTATTTTGCACATTGCGCACTGAGCTCTACCTGTCCGAGTGTTGCTAAAATAGCTGCGGAGTATTTTAAGCTTTTCCTCGTTTGAAAATTACTTCATACTCTGTTAAATAATATTGTCGCAAAAATCTTCAATCCAGAATTTTCAGCTTATATCTGTGATTTTGAAGAACAGACGGCAAAACGACCGATTGGGCGAAACAGAAAAACGTTACTGAAATAGAGATGTTCAAAAAACATGGTCGCGATTACAACTTCTGAATATAACTATACAACTCAACATTCAACATTGAAACTCCACATTTTCAACTATCGAACTCCACATTTTCAACTTTCGAAGTCCGGCATTCGTATTCTCCCTTGGCATCCCTAACTTGCTTCATTGTAGTCACCCACGTTTTTCCTTCTGGGCTATACTACGTCAGAACACGTCATAGATACGTCACATGACGTTTCGGAGTTTTACAGTTATTCCTATGTGATGTTCTAGAGGGTCCAAATAACAACTCGCTTGTTAATTTCCACACTGTTACAGCCAAAACACAACTCAGACACTGAACACACCAAAGCACATACAAGACGAGATGGCTGATGTGTGAAGCAACTTTCCCTTCATTACACCGTGACCACTATGTTCAACATCATGTATTTCACGTTGAGCGGCTCACAGGCGCTTGGCACATTGCTGGGATAATAATCGTATTTAATATGTAGAATGTCTATATACGACTTGATTATTCAGTAAAAGAATCACCGTACATGAGATATAAGTGTAGGCCTATAGGCCTACATATTGACTGCCATTATACCGAGTGGCTATGGCTGCCTGGCTCAGGCCAGGCGAACGCACTGCATAATCATCAATGTGTAGAATGTCTACATGACTTGATTATTTAATAAAGAATAACGGTACGTGATATTACTGTACATGTCGGGAGTGGCTGTAGCTGCGGGGCTTTGGCCCGGCTTGGGCCCGTTGTCCACTGCTGCACAGACATAGAGTTTATAATTATGTCTGTGCAGCAATGGACAACGGGCCCAAGCCGGGCCATGGCCAAAGCCCTGCAGCTACAGCCGCTCGGTTAAGCTAGCCGACATGTACAGTAATATCACGTACCGTTATTCTTTATTAAATAATCAAGTCATGTAGACATTCTACGCATTGATGATTATGCAGTGCGTTCGCCTGGCCCGAGCCAGGCAGCCATAGCCACTCGGTATAATGCCAGTCAACATGTAGGCCTATAGGCCTACACTAATATCTCACGTATGGTGATTCTTTTACTAAATAATCAACTCTACATATTAAATACGATTATTATCCCAGCAATGTACCAAGCGCCTGTGGTTGAAAATGTGGAGTTTGAATGTTGAATGTTGAGTTGTATAGTTGAAAATTGGGAATTCGAATATTGGCCTTGATTACGCGCCATAGTAGGTCGGGTTATCGGAACAGCACAATTTTTTGTTCGGCCTTAGCTTAGAATGACAACAACCGAGAAATTCTACAGGCTTTTCTGAAAAAAAAACCGTTGAGGGCTCTGAATCCTTGTCGGTCGAATCAAGTCATTAAATCGCAGTATTTAGTGCCTTCAGTCTGTCCTGGCGCTTTCACTCCTGAACACATATACATTTCATAAACTTTGTATTTGAAATGTCTATTTTGAATTTGTACAAGAATTCCCCTCATAATTTAAGGGATTATTTCTATAGGTGACTGAACATAGCAAAGACACAAGGTTTAAACTTCGGTCATTCCAAAAATACGCACGTATTCTTGACGGTCGGTTTCCTGTAAGATTTTCAAGTGAAACACTGTGGAACAGTTTAACAGTAGAAATGAAATGTCTAACATCACAGCATCTGTTCGGGAAAGCTTTTAAAGAGTAGCAACTCGATTACATTTTTAAAAAATTGAATAAAATTGACATTCTTGTATTGTTAGTGCGTTTAGTTGTTTCCTCCACTATGCCTATGCCGCGCCCTCATTGTTGTTAATCTGTAGGGTACTCTAAGATGAAGCCGAACTCGATTAGCGAAAAGCTATATCTTTTAATCCAAAATTGCCAATCGTGTGCTCTGTTTTATATACAAGACTCTATCATAGATACTTTCATATCATGTACATTTATTTTCTTTCCTTATTTGCTGTCCATTATGTAATCATCACTTACTTTGAATTGGTAAACGAATAACACAACCAGATCAGCACTAACCACGCTTGCAAAAGATGTGTTCTTAACAGTTAGCGGGGATGTGTGTGGATGTGTGGTGTTGTTTTGACTACGTCCCACCTCTTTCCAGACAACATTTCAACTTCCCCGGAGTTGATTTCTGTTGATTTTTCCGTTATTGACTGATATTGCCATCTGGACGGTAATTACGCCTGACAGTGTTGGCAACTCCTCAATTTAGAGGATGTTTCTAGTTCTCATACTGCTAACAGTTCAACCAAACCACTGTAATAATTCCCTGAGATGTCAGTAGACGTGTGCAATTTTATTCATCCGCTATTACCAAACCACGCTACGAACAACACTGGGAGCTATCTGTACATCTCAAGTATACGTATATATATATATATATATATATATATATATATATATATATATATAAATATATATATATATAAAAAAGGTAAGAGTGCCGGCGGCCTAGCTTGCAGGTTCATCTGACTCAGGTGGAAAGTCGCCGGTGATTTAAACGAATGCTATGCCACAGGTTGATAATATCTGACACAACTTTGACTTAATGTGCACTCGTATGTATGTATGTCTTGTTTTATATGTGTATATATATATATATATATGTGTTATATATATATATATATATATATATATATATATATATATATATATATATGTATATATATATATATAAGTAGTGTATAGCGTCGTTATTACGCCCAAGGTAATAGAACAATGATCGACTAGAGTAAGATTAAACGATATGATGTTCGAATACTGTTTGTCTTCATAAAAAAACATATTTCAAATCTTTCACCACCAGATGTTGTATAAATACTTTTAATGACATAATCACTAAATGATAATCGTTAGATGGTATTTACATGTACAGCAGACGTCGAGTTGAACCTAAAACGGAGCTTTTATCGGATTCTGCATGAGAACCGGCGCACCTGTGAGATAAAGGTTTTTATGGAAGCGATATCTTATCATCAACGGTCGTGAAAGCGTATCATTTCAGTCATTAAACAACAGTATCTGTAGATTCCTTTGGGATATAAAATGGTGAATCTAGCTCATAGTCATCATCAGTTGTACTGTCTTCTATCATGGCGACTTTAAACTATGTTCATACCAAAAGAGCCGCCGAGAAAATATTCTATTTTCATTTAAAAATACGAAGAAAACAGAATGACATGATTTTGAAATATAAGTGCCGATAAAATACTTCCTTATTTTGCTCGACATCTCCATATCACATGTAATTACATGTACGTGAATAATCTTATAAAGGGCAACCGACTGTTAACGATGTAATTCGCTGTCTTATTGTGTATCTTTCTATATTTCTACATCTCTGTCTGTCTGTCTGTCTGTCTGTCTATCTGTATGTATGTATGTATGTATGTATGTATGTATGTATGTATGTATGTATGTATGTATGTATGTATGTATGTATGTATGTATGTATGTATGTATGTATGTATGTATGTATGTATGTATGTATGTATGTATGTATGTATGTATGTATGTATGTATGTATCTATGTATCTATGTATCTATGTATCTATGTGTCCGTTCTTATACAAACATACAAAATAACAGTCATATTGAAAAAAGGAATCAGGTAAGGGAATATTCTGTCGTTAAAATGTTTACAATAAAACGTGGAAACCGAAGTAGTACAACTAAACTGCCCTACATATTCATTGATACGTTTGCTCGAGATCGGAAAACACATTTCGTGCCTTTTCATATGGCTGCCAACCCCTGCGATATAATGGAGTAACCTAACCCGCGATAAGCTATCGTCTCCATCGACACCTCACGTTCTTATCTTATCTTTGACACGTTTATCTGCTCTACAGAACGTACATAACTTGTCAATCGCAGGATATCCTTTATCAGTGGTATGTCGCAATAGACGCGTAAAATTCACAACCTGATAGAGCTCCGTAGTCCTTCAAGCCAATTATGGTACCATAAAGAAATATGAATGCACAGTTGCAAAATTGAACCGCTCATAATGACGTCTTTGTTAAAGGGTTCACGTAGAATATCTGTAGATCTCTGCAAGATTGGAAATTTGTGTCCGGTGCTTGCTATTCGAAAGGGTTGGAATGTCAGAAAAATTTCAAAGCCTGCTCGACTTGACTGGTGCTGATGTATTGCGGTAGTCCAAGAGTGTCCCTGGATTTTTTCCTTCTTGGAAGGAAGAATCTTTGCGGCATGCTGACGTTTACCAGCGACGACGGCACCCGTCGCTAGAGCTGGTGGGTGTAGTATGGGTGACAATGTCTTTGCGAGGGCAACCTGCCTTTGTGAGTGAGGACAACGTATCGTTGCTATGTGTCTACAGCCATACAGGCGAAACGTTGCCTTGTTGAGCTGAAACTGTAAAAAATCGTGTTTTATGCTACAGATGGGGCCTGGGTACTCCGATATCTGAGATAAAATGATAGGGTTGTGGATGGTGGTACGGGATAGGGACTTCGTTTTGGAATTCAACATTTCTGCACGATGTTTTTATCAATGTACAATATTTCTACAAAAGCAATAAGACAGGGCCTTGCCAACTTTTGGCCGTGTTCACTCAACTCGAACGCAAAATACCACAGACAGTACTGGGAAGAAGGAGTCTCTTAACCTACACCTGATACATCATTTTTCTACTCTCAGAGACAAGTGCGCGCTCTATCGCGTGAGAAACAACTGCGTGCCATTGTATCCCGGTAAAAATTAAAGGGAAACCTAAGTCCAGCAACATTGACAGTTTATCCCTTCCAAAATCACCCTTGAGTAAAATGCAGCTCAAATTTGCAACATAATTGCACGCGCTGACGACTACGGCGCGACGAAAAGAGACTTTGAAGTAGACGACATTTATGGAAATGAGCTCGGAATTCCATGGCGCGAAAGGGCTCATGGGAGAAGCGTGCGTGACGTCATCGGCGATACAGACGATTGTAGCTTGCAGCTGGATGAGTACTGTGAACAGTTCAGCGCGTTCGTTAGACGACTATGGAGAGTTTGGACAGCGATATTTCTGACATCGAGTATTACTTTTCCCTGACTGAAATCAAACCATACTAATTTGAACCAAGATATGTAATAATTAGAAAGCATCTCAAAACATCGTTCATATCTTGTTTGCTTGCGTTTTGTGTATGATTCAGCGGAGGGAGTCACTGTGCTTGTACAGACCCCGAACTTGGATTGGAGAGACTGAGTGACCCTGCGATCCTTCAACGCTACGTTTCTAAAACAGAGTTTTCTGTATCAGTCGCTTAAAATTAATTTTTGGTTCGTGAATGATACGGAATGATTGACTGATTGTATGTGTTGCCGTGTAAGTCGAGCTTGGCCAGTAGATCTTTAACGTTGCGAAATCTCCGATATGTATCGGAAAATATTTATGCATACGCGATTTGACAAATCTATTATAGTGCCGTCTATTTTTCGAACCTGGTGTCGAACTTAGAAGTCGGGCTTACTCAGATCTACAAAGTGATAAAATCGCCAATATAATGAATATTTGCCCGCTATTTAAAAAAATAGGATCGTCTTAAAGCTTGTTGTAAGGAATGTGTTTCATACAAGACCAGCCCAAAGTCCCGATGATTTCCGATATGTCCTCTGTTCAAGTCCCGATCGCCAAGTAAAAATGTGTACATGTAAAGAATGTAATTTGTGCAATGGCCTCCCGAATCCCGATGATATCCGATCGGCCCTCTCGACGAAGTCCGTGTGGACATTTAATGCTTTACATGTAAAAAATGTATTTCCTGCATTAATAAATCTAATAATGTAAAACATACAGTATTCTTGACTACCGGCCATGGATGCTATTTTTGAACTAAGAGTCGGACAGAGGTATTCGGGTAGTCAGATCTGTTAGGTGGTGAAATCTCTGATATACATCGGATATTTACCCACGATTTGACAAAGTATAATCGTCTAGTATCAGAGTTGAAGTCCTAAGTCGCCGATATTTATCGGATAAATATCCGTGATTTCGTAGACCCGGCGTGCCAACACCACACAGTGCAAGTAAATCTAGGATCGTCTGGTATCGATATTAGCCTAGGAGTTCCGGCGCAATTGATATTTATCGGGTAAATATAATATCGGCGATTTCTCAGACCCGGCGTGCCGAGACACAGTAGGCAAGAAGTCATTCCAGTATCTTGTAATATCAATATTACCAGGTATAGTCCCGAAATTGCCTATATTTATTGGTTATATATCGGAGATTTGGCAGACCCGGGATGTCAAGATAAGAGACGCTTTGTGTAGTTTCGTTTTCGGATTTTAGAGTCCCGAAATCGCCAATATTAATATTTATCTGGTTAAAACCGGCTATAGTTGGCTGACTTAGCATGTCAAGATACGAACCGCATTGTGTGGTATCGTCTTGTATCGGTATCAGAGTCCAAAATCCCTTATAAAACAATCATCCTGAAAGAATTAGAACATAACGTGTATCTTTTACAGATTTTTAAACTCGCCCGTTTCACTTCTTGCACTTTCTTCGAAAAAGCTGTTCTGTGGGAAGACGGTAAAAGCTGACTCCGTTTGTTCTTCCTTGAGTGATTTTTGCACTTAACTGAACAACAGTTAATAATTTTTTATGCTACCGATGAGAATTAAAGAGTCGTAACGTGCAGAACTGCACTCCTGCAGTCATAGACTCCAATGCTTGGTAGGCTGTCACACACGTTCGTGTATCGCCGATGACGTCACGCACGCTCCTCCCATGAGCCCTTTCGCGCCCATGGGATTCCGAGCTCATTTCCATAAATGTCGTCTAATTCAAAGTCTCTTTTCGTCGCTCCGTAGTCGTCGGCGCGTGCAATTATGTTGCAAATTTGAGCGGCATTTTATTCAAGGGTGATTTTGGAAGGGATAAACGGTCAATGTCGCTGGACTTAGGTTTCCCTTTAAGGCTGCATTCACAAATACTGTTGGGGAGGGCTGGCGGAATTCAATTCTGGGAGTACTTAGATGGGGATTTGAAAGGTTTGCACTTGGTATTGGGGTGGGATCTGAAAACGTTTTGGTTCCCTATTTCTTAAAAATTTTCAGATCTCACAGTTAGGTTGATAATTTAATTAAAAAAATACCGCAATGAATAGGTGTCGCTCATATTTGATCAGAATTGGTACATACCAGTATGGGTACCAAAGATCAACAATAAATGTTGTTTCTATCTGTTCAGTGCAGGAAAATTCTACGTTGATGTCATGACAATGATTTCTGCACAGTACAACCAGAAAAACAACAAGAAATATTTAAACCAGAAAAACAAGAATGACAAAAGTAAATAAGGTCTGAAACTTTAGGTACTGGAGGTCAACTTTAGCAACATGCATAGCAGAAACAGCTAGTCTCCCTGAGTTTGAGCAGGTCTGTTAATATGTAACAGTTCATAAACAATGACAGGAAATGACTCAAGGTCAGTGGAGTAGCCTGTTTTAGTCACTGGCATGCCACCACTCCTGCACATTTGCAGGATTTCCCTTTTTCTTACTTCATTTGCGCATTTTTGACACTGACATGTTCATTTGAACAACGTCACATCTCAATCCCTGCATCTACCTGTACACCAAATACTGAGATGGTAGCTTTGGCGGTATGGGAGCTTTTGCCTGTGACGGACATACATCCGCACATACATACCCACATACATACATACATACATACATACAGACATACATACATACATACATACATACATACGCACATACATACCCACATACATACATACATACATACATACAGACATACAGACGACACCGACTCACCATATAAGCTCTCTTTGATATTTATATACATACCAAATATGAGCTAAAAACGAAAAGAATAACATGGTTATGTCATCCATTGGCCTTAATAATATTAAAACAAAATCTGAAATGACTTGAAAAATCTAAAATAGAATAATATCCTTTGAATTTACGTAAGAAAAGCAGCAAGTAGACCTTGTAACGGTGGACAGAACCTGCAACTGTGAAGTTGTTCAATATTCCTATTCAATGCCAACTATACACTTTCTTCTCCTCCGTACAGGATGTCGAAACACACAATATTCAACTTTTCTATAAAGTATATATATATATATATATATATATATATATATATATATATATATATTATATATATATATATAATATGGAGTATAATAATGGGGCCATTTAACATTTTGATCATATAGAGGGGTTGGATTTGGAGTGTTTTGAGGGTATGATTAAGGGGATCAAAAATGAATTAAAATTTCAATCACGATTCCTCCAGCGCCCCCTCCAAGTATTTCTGAATACAGCCTAATGCAGATTTCGTGTTTATGGAAGAAATATCGTCTGAGTGCCAAATATGTCTACAACACTTCGGAACGTGTTAACATTTTGAATCGGATTTCGGTTGAAGTGTGCACGTGTCACCTAGGGATAGACCATTACACCAGGGGTGGTCACATAAGGGGGCGTCACAAATGGAACAGAAATCTGCAGAGCGAAGATTGCAAAATAAATGGTGCCACTGCTGCTTCATAGAAATAATATTCATACGAAGGTCGACCAATCAAAAACGTGCAAACGTTTTGAGGGGTATGCATGCGATACAAAATCCAAATTAAACAAGGTTTAATATGCGTGTCGGCATCGTAACCTCCCTTCTCCAAGGATCGAATCGTCTGTCCCTTATCGACTACTATTCTACTACTACTCAGATAGGAAAAATATTGCCAGGTCGACTGTTAATAGTCTTAACTCGATTACCGTTAGGTTCTCTTAAAGATTAATCAACGTCCTGCATCATCTATCTTGACAAATGTAATCCAAACTACCTTCTACGTTCGATCTTGTAGATCCCATGCACAGTGGACAGGTAATATTATAGTCTGCGCCTGGGGCACGCGAAAGAAGATCACGAGACGCGATATGTAAATTTTATGCATAGACCAAGATTTCCAAATAAACAAGCGTTTTGTTGAAAAAATTGAGGTAACGGTAAGTTGCAGTGGTTGAAAAAACCCCTGAGTAGTTTCAAATCGGTATGTACCCCTGTCGTGAGGGACGCTACTATGTCCACTGTGTGTCCATTTCATGTCAGCGTTATTGACAAAGTTCTCGGCACAACGACAAAGAGGTTTTATATTTTAGAACTACAAAAAGTTTCCATACATCCGGTAACAGGTGAGATATTGGTTATTTATAGACGCGACGACGGCTGACGTCTCAACATTCGCGCCATTCCGCGTTTTCAACGAGATTATAATGTCTTGTCCTTTTCAAATTCATCAAGTTTTCATCAGTTCGACATTGATAAGGATTTTATAGAGTGTGAAGGAATAAACCGACGTGTTAATACTGCTCTAATCTGTCGCCGATAGTTTGCGCTGTTTGGCCGACAACAAGCGGATTTATCAGCAAAGCATGAATCCAACGCAAATAGCATTCATATTTCATGGCTGTTCAAAATTTTATAACATAACCCAATATTTCCAAACGCTTCTTGACAATACCATTCACCATTTTTGAAAACACGGAAAGACTGCATAAATGAAATGTGATTTATTTTTCATTTCCCAAGGGATAAAGTCGCTGTCTCTGGACAGAAATTTTGAAAAAATTTGAATTATTTTAGGGATAAATTATATAGTTTCGTATCTTTAGACATGCCAAAGTCGATAAATCATGACTGCGGATCCCCCTCACAAGCCCTACACACAGGAGGGAGAGGGATGACGTATTCTTTTGGGTTCCTTTGAGCGCCAACGTCAATTTTTGTCACCTTTGTAAAATGAAACTCAATTTCTTTCACATTTTCTCAGAGATTTTGATGAAAAACTGAAGTCAATAGGATATGATGTCAATTCAGTCCAAATCTATTACAAAAATTACAGAAAAATATACAAAAATTTACAAAATGTTGCACTAAAATTTTGGAGGGAAAAAATATGGCACTTAAAGGGTTAATAACATCGAGAATCACCGTAAGTTCATGGTTAATTTTACAAGGAAGACGATATTTCATACTTTTTCTTGACACAAACACAGGACTTTGCAATGTTGATTATCTTGAAATTTGCTGATAGAATGCCTTTCACAAACTGTTCACATACGGCAGTGGTTCAACGAAAGTCAGGTAGGCGTGTATAGATGACGTCACAATGTAGAAATGGCAGCTTTGGAAAACGCAGCATTTGATTGGCTCTCCAAACGGGGGTTACAAAATTTATAAAGGGTGGAGTACAGTACAGCCGACATATACACACACACACGGTCCATGATAGAGGGACCGTGACACATATCATGAGCAGTGATCGCAGCAACGCCACAAAAAGATCATCTACGAAATTTGGCGAAATATGTCGATAACTGTAGATATATTCCAGATGGGTCAAACCAAAACAACATGGACAAGATTCCGAGCAAAAGAACGAGGTACGATAGTACTAGTAGGGTTAACAACCAACGATTTACAGTTTTCTGTACGCCAATGACGGAATATAGTTTGGTTCCAATATTCAACATAACAAATGAACCATCAAATTTACAATGGGAATATATATATGGGGTACGTGTCAACGACGTTTCCGGTTTTGAATATTTACCTGTGAAACCGATCAGTCGTCACTGTTACAGTTGGGTGTCATCAAATGAACTGGAAACTCCAACGTTGCCAATAAAAACAGAAAAGCTGCCAAGGACACCTTACTAGCATAAATTACAAAGCTGCCCGCTTAGAAATCCCTCGAGTCTTCTACACAGCGACGTGGACGAGCCCGATTCCCACCACTTGACGTGTTATATCGATGAAATTAAGCCTTTGGACAATAAGAGCGAGCGAGCACATCCGGCAGTTCATCGCACAGAGGAGCGATGTCGAACTGGATGCTTTCACGTCTCCCCTGCTCTCTCCATTCAAGCACGCCCAGAACTGGAAAGTTGTGTGATTCGCAAAAAACCAACAAAGAAAAGGCGCGATTGTGACGTTGCTTCTGAAGCGGGAAACCCATCCTTCGCCCCCGAGACAAATAGCGGACTGCCCCTCACAAGAAACGAGACTCGCAAAGCACGATAGTTCTCTCTTTTTTATACCCACTGTTGCCGGCGGCCACGACGTGATCCGTGGAGATTTTGTGCAAAGTTGGTATATGCCGCTCAACGTGCCCGTGCACTACTCTCACACAAACACAAAACATCTTAGCTCCAGGGTACAGTAGCTGCTATTAAGTAAACACGTCCTCTTCTTGATATCTGTGTTCCCTCGATAAAATCACCATGGAAACAAGATTAAAATGACTCCGGCTTTTTAATGCAGCCGGGCCTATTCATTTTAAATTGTTCACAATTACGCTCTGTGCATAACACTCATGTATAAGGCAAGTTCAGGCGGTTATGAAGCGGGTTGATTATGTGCTATTTACGATATAAGACTTCTTTAAAATTACACCAATGCACTGGCAGACTGTTTTGTCATATTAAAAGTGAAATACACAAAAAAAACAGAAGCTATTCCAGGGAAAAACAGATTCACATTGAAAGGGGTTAGAGCTGAAGCCAAGGCCTGGGATGGACAACCTAGAAATTAAACGCAGTAAAAACCATCTAACATGCAAAACCTTCTTCTAGAGGACAAAAAATTCAAGTTGGATTGTGCAAAATACATGGGAGGTGCGAAATTTTGTCCGTTGTGCTCAGTATTATTTTCAGGGAAACAGACTCGGATCGATGCCTTGGTTTGAAATTGGCCTGGTTTTCCAGCAATCAGACTTGGCTACGTTCGAAAGATTCCTTGAGAATGCACTATCTTTTTTTTTTCTTGTGGGCAGAAAATACTTGTCCGAGCTTCTAATTTTGGATCCAACACAGAACTGCGAACAGTTTACAACAAAATATTGAAAGCAGGCAAAAAACATGCACCAAAACTGAACATTACTGAAACCTCTAAACTTTTTTCAGACAATGTTGTTGAACTACCAGAATATACAACTTTAGATAACTATTAAAGGCTACATTTTTTAATCCGCTCCGTCTTAACTCATACGTATAAAATCATATGTATGTATGTATGTATGTATGTATGTATGTATGTATGTATGTATGTATGTATGTATGTATGTATGTGTTACAGACTAAAATTTCTTTGGCTTACTGATATTGTTTTTGTAATTTCGGAATCTGTACAAAGGTCAGTGAACGAGAGGGCTGAAGTTTTCAAGTCTGTGTAAAGATTAATGATCGTTATGAATTTTCACACGTCTTGGTTCAAACTCCGTTGTTAGGGACATTTAATTTATTTACGTCATTGACACCTAATTATCAAGGAAAAAGATAGACACTTTTATTAGTGACATCTAGTGTCAAGGCAGTAAAGTGAATTCTTATAGTCAATATTTAAATTCCAGGCAGGACCCTGGGACGATTACATAAGGGAAATGTTGTATAACGATGATGTCACCTATGCAGATCACGTAAGATTTTATATGATCAATATCCTATCAGAGAAAGTTTAGTAATGTATTTCTTGAAGGGAAGAATATATTAATTATTGTAGCCAATCAGGAAATATTAGTTGATTAGTGATTGGAGGATTAACTAATTTGATCTAATTAGGATGTTAGGATTTCTTTTTAAAAAGGGATGATCACCCACTATTTTCAGTCGGAGATAGCTGGGCATCAGATGTGTAAACTTTACACTTCAGTAATAAACCACCATCATTGATATCCAACAACTCTGTGAGTCTCTACTCTGTCAAAGATCTCGAAGTACCTCTCAGCAGTGAGTACGCTCCCCAGACCGGCGAGATACGACTATAACATATGTATGTATGTATGTATGTATGTATGTATGTATGTATGTATGTATGTATGTATGTATGTATGTATGTATGTATGTATGTATGTATGTATGTATGTATGTATGTAACATGTATCTATCTATCTATCTATCTATCTATCTATCTATCTATCTATCTATCTATCTATACGGTATGTATGTATGTATCTTTCTGAAGTTAAAACGACACCGTCGGTTGATGTTGGTCATTACAAAACAAACTTGAGTGTCGCTGAGTTTATTCCTAAATCTCTCGGCCGTATTGTATCTCGTCGACTACATTTGTCTTCATCGTGAAACAACCCTAACCATCGCATTAACGCCACCTCCTCGACTCTGTGTCATATAATTATGTTTCTGAGTCGCTGACAACCCCGGGGGGGAGGGGTAACTCCATGGCTAATAGTACGGGGGGTCCGCACGAACATGGAAACCCAAACTGTCGTGATACCAGTTTTGAGCAAAAAAACCTACCCTTTCCGATACCTAGTTGTGGAAACGCAGCTATCTCTTGGCGGGGTGGCGTGGGTTGCTATGTGAGTGGCGGGGTTGACTTTTGACCCGCATAGCAACCCACGCTACCCCGCCAACAGATAGCTGCGTTTCCACAGCTATCTGATACCATACAATACCATACGTATACAGATACGACTCACTCGCCTTGCGTACCAGGGGTACCAACAGTCAAACCGACAGATCGGAAATATTGATGGTAGATCTGGGATGTAGATACATGGGTTTCCAGTGTTGACAGCATGATTTTTTAACAATGTCAGTTTGTGTTTAAAACCGGACCCTTTCTCATACCAACACCTCGTGAAAAGTATACCCTTTCTGATACCAAACAGTGCAAAAAAACGACCCCTTTCGCGCGGACCCTCCCCGTATAGCCATCTATGGGAGTTACCCCCCCCCCGGGCTGACAACGAACACACTTCCTCTGGAGAACGTGATATTTGACTGTTTCAGATAAGCGGTTATGGAAATGCCGCTTCTCCAGTTCTCGGATATGGTAGCCTCTGCAAGCTTATTCCCCGTTTGTCAAGGACTGTTTCTGATACGTTCGACGTCATCTTGTATTCTTTAGCGACTGGCGGTATGTGAATATTACAAAAAATTCCAGGAACAGAATGATTTCCCAGAAGTTTTTTATCTGACAGTGTCTATACATTTCGTGACTTATGAAACGAGGTTCTTGCGATATTTCACATCAATAGTTGACATGAATAGTCGAGATTTCACAAATCGTATCCATTTTTTTTTGTGTGTGGCTGTTAGTCATACTTTCTATGATGTTTAGCCCGGAGAAGAACTATAAAGTTCAAACAAAGCAAGAAATTTATTGGTGAAATTCAACTTCACCTCTAACTCTGACTTATCTAGTTATTTTACGCATCAATTTAAAGTGTACTTACGCGCTTTCGAACCCTGCTACATAAAATAGGAATAGAAGAATTCCAGTGAAATTTACTTCTGGGGATGATTTCCGCAAAATTACATGTATACCTGTGTCTATTTAGAATCGATGCATGCTGAAGTGGTTCGAGTACATGCTAACCATCCCTTTGTGCGAATACCGAGGGATTGATTGCTAAGCAACGATTACAATGAGGGGAAAAAAGTGAAAATGTCAATTAAAAATGTCAATTAAAACAAAGGGAAAAAATCGTATGGTTCAGGTGATTCGACCTACCCTAACTTTCATCCGCCTACTCCAAACGATTTGAGACAGTGCGTAAACGCGGAAGTGAGAAAACACCAAAAGTTATTGTGAAATCAGAAGAGAAATATAATTCCGTGATGTGTACGTCGCTGTTCACTGCTGAACCCTACAATTTTACAATATGGCCGCAAGCGAGTCCGCATAACTTTCACTCGACTTCATTCAGCAAATACGATCATTTCCATGGAGACGGAAAATCTTTGCTGGCTGCTGTTAATCACAAATTTTAGGGGAAAGTCACGTCATCAAGGGTTTTTTCTTGTTGCACGACCTACTACTCATCTTGTGTTTAATGTGCTCGCGATAATGCTAGGCCGTGATTTGAAGTGCGACAGTCTGACCAATAACAGTACTGAATGACGAGTATGTTGGCGAGGCTCTGAAGAATTTCAACATGACATATGGGCCTACTCGCTTTTTTATAGTTGTAAGTGATTGTGAGAAGATTAGGCATCGTTCAAGTTCGTAGACGTGAAAAAACTACAGAGAACAACTCACACACACATTCCCCAGTTTCGGAATGATATGTATCTTGCAATAGTAGGCTGACATTTTGGCTGAGAAACCACAAATACCATTCATCGTATTAAATTGAGATATTTGAAGTTCTTTCAGTACAAAACTTTAACAATATGAATAGGTGTTGGTTTCTGTGTTTCAGCACAATACTATCTAAACATTTTAGAAAAGCAAATCAGAAAATCAATGAATTTTCAACGTTCCTGTAACAGTGCGGGGTACATGCTAATGACTACACAGTACCTGTCGAAAATAAAGTATTCAAAGAATAAGCATCAACTTCAATGTTGTATTATTTTAACACCTAATGGTTTCTTTCGTCTGAACAGTAATTATACAGACATATGATCTTCTTTACCCTTGCGCCCTCACATGACGAATATTCTCGCTATCGATAGTTTTCCGTCCTTTCTCACATACGAGTAAAACTACCATCGGTGCAATGTTCTGCCTCGAAATACGGTCCAACAACTTAATACGTCCGGTCGATCAAGCTACGCTCGTCGGTCTTTGAATTCCAAATTTGAGCGTAAAGGACACAAATGGACTGCATTCTTACAAATCTTCTAAAAGAGGGAGGTTGGGGTTTATATTCGGACGAACACGGTGCACGGCAAATGCCATGTGCTTACACTTTTTCACATGTACGTGATCAAGCTAGCATCTGAATGATAATCTTGCCTAGTTAAACCTGGACAACTGTTATTGATAAACGATTCGATTCGCTGTAAACTAATAGTGACGAGTCAGTTCAGTTTTGATGGCATTCAAATACAAGCACATACGCTATTGTACAATTGTACTTTAATAGAACCACACTATTCGATCTCACAATGTCTAATTGTATGAAGGAACAATTAATTGTTGCATAATTTTGAACAACTGCAAGGAGCCCCAAATGTTAAGAAATAAAAAAAAAATCGTTTGGTAAACAGAAAAAATCCCAACCGACTTACCATACTTTTAAAAGCATGTAATCGGAACAATACTTTTTTCTATTTGGCCCAATTGTGATTCATTAGCGATACACAATAACGCAAGACGGTAGGTAATGGGAATAAATTATTGAGGCCTTATAGAAAAACAGATGACTTTCACTAACTTCTGTTGCCTTGAAATTTCGTCGATAAAAGCTGAAACCCTAGAGAGCATTCAGTTATTATGGCCAGGGGGGTTGTGGTGGGAGGGGGAGCTGCAAGTTCTTCTCATGCCTCTGTCTAATATATATATATATATATATATATATATATATATATATATATATATATATATATATATATATATATATATATATATATATATATATATCTTGAATCCAATTTTTAAACGGCATCACTGGACGGTACTGCTGCATAGATACTCTCTACTGACAAAAAAAATCAGACGAAAAGAGATTGTTTCCAATATTCTCTTTAGGCTGCTAGTCATCTTATTGGCTTGGTTGCCAATCCTCATTATTCACCTTTGCAGCATCAAATACATCTCTGAAATGAAAGTGCCTATTTGGTTCTGGTATTTTGTCTATTATAGGTCCAGTTCAGGGGCGGCAGTCGCAAAACTCACATTTATCTCCTTTTTAAAGGCAGGGTATTTCATATACACTCCGTCAACATGGAAATGATCACCTATGAAGTGGAATATTTTCCGGATATAAGCTTAGACTGGGACAGAAGCTATTGGTTGTACACTGGATAGCCTGGCACTCTGTCAGAAACACGTGACTTTAGAGAATGAAAGCATGCAGAGAATCACCTTCATATCTACGTGTACATGGTAAAACTGTGACCCGGATTTTGCCGGCTGATACCCCAGCAATAATTACTGAGCGCTCCCATAATTCCTTGTTTACAGGGTCCCGTTATTGTCCTGGAGTAAGGAGTTCGATGGCCATGAACCATCGGTTTGAATGTAAAATGTGTATTTGTAGTTTTCTTCAAATTTGAAAAAATCCATTAAAACGGTGCATACAATAACACTGCCGGGGGACAGAAATAAGAAAGTACATTGAAACAACTTTACGCCGAAACCTTACTTTTCTTGTAAGGAGCTTTGAGATTTCACGATACCGTTATTGAGCCCTACAGTCGGGTAAAATTGTTGTTTTTTATATCTTCGCTAAAGATGTCATGATGTTTTTATCGCAATGTTTCCTCTCAATCTGTGTACAACAGTTTAAACGAAAGGAAATAGATGGTCAATTGATGTTCTTAAAGGACAGATTAAATTTTACGATGCACCAATTTGGAAAAAATCTCTTGAGAGATAGCAAGACACAAAATAGCCTGACTCTGACAGTACAACTCGCAGTTTTAAAGGAAACACTCAAACTACATCAATAGCGTCACGTACTGACTTAGGAGTAATTCCAGGCAACTATCATTTAAATATCAGTCATTGGACATATATTATTAGAAAAGCACTGTCAAATATGTAGAACACCTATAAAGCAAGAAACGAGTGACGCAAAGCCTTTGCATTCTTAGGCCGTCGTGTACTGAACACTTTAAAATGTCACACTAATTACCCAATGTTGTCCCCTATATTTAACTTATTATTATACATTAATTCAGTGCTCATACAGGTGTCTAAAGCATATATTGATACTTGGTTTAAGTCAAAATAAATGAACATAGATCTTCATAGACCATTATTGAAATGACGAGACAAGCCTATTTTTATGAGTTTAACATTTTTGTAATTTAATGATTGTAATAAAATGCACATCAGCCCGTTAACCATTTTGCTATGTATAAGTAATCCGCTTATACGCAAACTGTGTGAATCTTATTGCAATAATCGTCGTAAAGTAAAAATCAAAATTCCTCTTGGAAATATTTCTCAAGTAATCAAATCGCCGATATTTCAAGTTATCCCAAATAACACAGCCAGTACTGTACTACTCCCAAGGTGAAGGTTAATGTTGAATGAAAGCAACTCACACCTTGACAAACTATGGATAAGCCATATCTATAGTGCAGAAAAGCGAATTATTAATTCTGTGTCGAAATTCAACCACTATACATGTCCGACAAAGCTTTTAAAATACTGAAAGAAGTGGAGGCATATTTTAATTAGGGGAAGAGCTGCCTGCTGAGTTATCGGTGTTCAGACAATAAAACAGACTTGTTTAGGTATACGCCGTGGTATAAGCTTATAGCAAACTGCTCAGTTTGGTGTGTCAAATATACCTGCGTCAGCTGTAATTACATGTTTAGTAACCACTGTATATAAGGGATATGTTTACGCATACCGGGGAAGAAGGGACAAATACTGGCCATTATTATACACCTACTGCCGTAACCTATTGGAGTTTGACCGTCCAATAACTTTCCGTATTTTGTATAGTACACGGAGTCCCGAATACGGGAGACGCGCGACGCGCCTGTTTGGGGTTTGTAGCAATTTTATTTCAACAATCGCGCGCGTACCACTCATATCGCGCGTGCCGCATCCCTCAAAATTTAGGGAGCGTTCAGTTATTACGGCCAGGGGTGGGCCGGCAAATTCTTCCTGCGCATCAGTCAAAATAAGTAAACCCCCCGCTACCCATTGTACCAAAAAATTATTGACCCCCCTTTCAAGATGACAAAAATTTCATGACCCCCCCCCCCCCCATTGCTTGAGTAAATTAGCTGCACACACAAACACCTCAGGGGTATGGAGCGATAGAATCCCCCCAAAAAAGGGCTTAGATTTTTTCAAATGACCTTCCTTACAAACTCAAAAGGTGTTAATGCTCAGATTTCCCATTCTGACTTGCTATAATTTTGAAATTACCCCTCAAGGGGTTGGACAGAAATTACTGGTGGATCGCAATATTTTTGCGCAAGCGTGTGTGTACATATTTTGATATTTGGATTTAATTAAAAATCAGCTGTTGATAATGTTGATTCACTATACATGGTATACATATATTTTCTCATACATGTATGAGGAACCTATGTAATACTTTCTCAATGCAAAACTATATCTATGCATTTATAGATATTTGATACTTTTCATAAATGTACTTAAGGTGAAGGGCGACGAATTCGGACGCGCACACGCTTTAGAACGTTTCTGCGCAGATTTAACTCAAGCCTGCCACAAATGGGTTATTTTGTAGCGCATGTATTTAACATCACCTGTCATTGTTGAAATTGCGCTTTTACCTAATTTTTTGACCTAGTGTCTTAGAAATACATGTGACCTATTACCTTGTCATATTTTGACCCCCTAAGAAGCTGGTTTTTATTCAATATGAGCGAAAAATTAACATTTCTCTCCCATTTATATGGCGCAAATTACCCATTCACCTGGAGATATTGTAAAAAGTAGCGTGGTGACACCCTTTTATTAAAAGTGTAAACTAAATGGTATTATGTCAGGAGTTTATTCGCCAAGTTTGGTCAAAATGACACCATTCAAAGCGTCAGGAAGAAAGTTCGAAAATTATGTAGTTACAAAATTTCGATATCGTCATTTTGTAATCGATACTTATGTTAAAATTTCTTCACAAACATCATGAAAACTATACATTCGATAGATATGGATCTTAAGTCTTGGTATTTATTAAAATTAACTCATTTGCTAAGCGTTTTATAATTGCTTTCTTTAGTTTAAGTAAATTATATCATTTTTATTTATTTCTAAAGACGCCATTTTAACGTCCGTTTCCATGGAAACAAGCACGGTGACCCCCATTTTTTATTTCATTTTTGCACTTGCACAACTTCCAAGAATATTTGTGCAAAGTTTCAAGAAAATGACACCACAACTTAATTTTGACGTAATTCGTAGTACTTCACCTTAAGGTAGAACGCACCTCGGGGACAGATAATCGGACTCTCAAATTTCTACAATTCTTTTCTGATCTACCACTTGTGGGGGCTCATTTTAAAGCTCTTGAAGAAAGAAAAACTTTTACCGTCTTAGTTTTTCGAAAATCCAAAATTTAATTTCCCCATAGAGTTAACACAGGGATGGCGGCCATTTTGAATTTCAAAAATTGCAAAATGTTGGTCAATTTGTTTCGCTAGTTCCGAACTTTGCACGGTGACCCCCGATTTTTATTGTTGATTTGGTAAGAGAATGGTTGAAAGTTTCGTTTGAGAAAGTTTGAGCAAAAGTTTAAGTCTTTCACTTTCGAGGTGCATACTACCTTAAATGAAATAGGGATGTTACAACTGGCATGTGGACAAAAAATTTGACCTTAGAAATTCACCAAAAATGTTCATCCACTATACATGGGAGTCAATGATAAAATTGTGAATAATTTTTTCCAATGAAAAATTTGGTATACTTGTGCATATACAGACGTTCAATAATTAACATAATTGTACTTGATTAGAATATGATGGTTAAAGGTGCATATTAATGTGTACAAGAAATCTGATTATGGAATTTCACTGAAAATGTTCATCCACTATACATGGGAGTCTATGAGGAAAGTATGAATAATTTTTTCCAATACAAAAATAGGTAAACCCATGTATTTATGTACTCTCGATTATTGATATCAATGTACTTGATTAGATAAGGGTGGTAACAAATGGATGTGTTCGCCAGAAATTGGATTTTGGAATTATACCAAAATGTAGATTCACTGTACAATGGGAGTCCATGAGGAAAATATGAATATTTTTTTTTCCAATACAAAAGAATCAAAATCTGTGTATTTATAGACATTTGATAATTCATTTTGAAGTACTCAGTTAGCCTAGGATGGTTAAAGGTTGATATGTGTGCAAGAAATTAGATTTTGGAATTTCACCGAAATGCTGATTCACTATACACTGGAGTCTATGAGAAAACTAAGAATAATTTTTTTACAATGCTAAACTAAATTAATTTGTGCTTTTATAGGGGTTTGATAATTGATACAAATGTACTTGATTCAAATAGGGTATTTAAAAGTTCAGATGTGGACAACAATTATGATATTGGAATTTCACCTAAAAGTATCATTTAACTTTTCATGGTACTAGTAGTCTCAGTACAGGTAACTGTTAAATAATTTCCCTGACAAAACTTGCTATATCTCTAATATGTAAGTAATAGGAATTGTTCATTGCCCTCAGTGCAGTGAGCTTGATTTACAATAAGACAAGCCTCAGAGTTGCCAAGTCAAGATGTTCATGTGACAGATAATTATACGTTTGTTCAGATTTACAGGTGAATAACTTCAGAGAATGAAATCATGCAACAAATCATTTTTATCTCCCAGAATATTTCTGAACACTGAAACTGCTTTTTGACGGGACAGATACTTATGAAAATTAAGTGACCCCCCCCTCTGAGCTGTTTGAAAAATACATGGCCCCTTTGCAGTTTTCAAATTTGAGGTGACCCCCCCCCTGGATTTGCCGGCCCACCCCCGGCCCTAATAACTGAACGCTCCCTTACCATAGAATTAGTTTATACGGACGATTAATGGAGGGAGGTGTATAATAATAGGGTTATACACAAAATACGGCCCTGTATTGACGAGGGCTCAGTGAGTGACACATTGGACTCGCCGGCGAGTCCAATACGTCACTCACTGAGCCCTCGTCCATACAGGGCCGTATTTTGTGAATAACCCTATAATATGTAACATCCATGTATAAGAAATAAACGGTGTTATCTTTGAAGACTTTGAGCAAATACTCTGCTTCTGAATCTCGACGTCCTCTCGCGAGTTATTTACCGTAGGCAGACGATGAGCTTTAATACATGATAAGATTTATTTTGGATTGTCTAAATCATGGTATAGATAGGATTTACGTCGAAGTCATTCAAGCGGGTCACGAGCTACTCGGCGAGCACGCAAGTGGATATTGCGTCAGCTGCGACGAGCGCTCGTGGATTATATAATGACTGCGATTCGTGATTTCGCAAAATTGATTCGACATGGTTCGTGAAATGAGAATGAAAGAAACCAGTACATGTGGCCTTCAGCTAAGTATATTATCAAAAGTTTCAGCTATATCCTCTCTTTAACCAAGTCTTTCCGAATTTGCCGTTTCTGCACAATTTGAATACCCTTCAGACTAGAGCTCTGATAGGTGAACGAAGCAGGGAGTTCTGAAAATGCAAAACATCCAATAATCAAAGGAGAATAAGCCTAATCCACTCCAGGGACTGTGGCGATACATTGTCGTTGCAAGCCCCGGGTGAGAGAACGAGATGTCACGTTTGGCCCGAAACAGTGTAATTATGAGTCCAACAAAGCCTCGTACAGACTGGATCGCGTAATTTCTGATGAACCATTGGTAGAGTTTGGTGAGGTTTTGACACAGCGATTTTGTCGAGAATTCTGCCCCTACCACTCGGTCACATGATCCAGCCGACGTGCTTTACATGTAAAGTGTGGTTTGTTTGTGTAGTCTTCATGCGAGCCGAGCCCGCCGACATGAATTTCCAAGAAATGCCTCAAGTTAACAAGGAATATTTGATAATAACATGTAAGTCTTTCTAAGGGATATTTCAGTCAATAACACGTATTAGGGGAGAAATCCGGAAAAATTATTGAGACGATTATGTTTTACAAAAATGTCCTTGTGATGGTGAATAATGACATATAAATAAAGACACACAAACATATATATATATATATATTCGGCACGAAGTTGTACGGCTCCGCGAAAAACACTGTATTCGATGACGTCAAACAGAGAAAAATTCCATGGGATTATATATCTATTACATGAACAGTCTTCTTATTTTTCTTTGATGTGGATGGATCAAAATTACTGTAACAAATTGCATGACTTTTATCGCGATTTTGTGTTTTATTTACGCGGATTACTTTCATTTAATGAGTAAAGCGGCCCGTCACCCAGGAGATGTGCAAATATTTACAGGTATACTTTCATTTATAAATCCGATTAAGCTGAAATTTTGAAACATCGAATGGTATCTCCACCAATCAGACATTAAATCATGCAATTTGTTACAATAATTTTGATCCATCCACATCAAAGAAAAATAAGAGGACTGTTCATATGATAAATATATAATCCCATGGAATTTTTCTCTGTTTGACGTCATCGTATACAGTGTTTTTCGCGGAGCCGTACAACTTCGAGCGGAATATATATATATATATATATATATATATATATATATATATATATATATATATATATATATATATATATATATATATAATTTTTTTTTTTTTTTTTTTAATTTTTCTCTGTTTCTCTGTTATCGCGATGCCGCACAACTTCTCGCCTTCGGCTCAAAGTTGTAAGGCTCCGCGGAAAAAAAAATATATATAATTATATATATATTATATATATATATATATATATATATATATATATATATATATATATATATATATATATATATATATATATATAGTGTGTGTGTGTGTGTGTGTGTGTGTGTGTGTGTGTGTGTGTGTGTGTGTGTGTTTGTGTGTGTGTGTGTGTCCGTCCTTCCTTGAGTCATATGCTGCGTACATGCCGGCATGCACACTGTCACGTGTCATACTCGTACCCAGACTCTGACATCAATTTTGTATGGGATGTGGTGCAATATTGCCGTCAGGCGACCATATTTTGATACAATTTTTCAAACCAACAATCGCAGATCAGACATCATGAACTGATTCCATGAAACTTTAGCATAAATGCATTGATATGTATTGATACGATACCATACATATGGTTACATTTCTTTTTCGATGATGTGAAATATGGCTTCCTGGTGGATAGTCCAGGGCTGATGTCATGATCTCTCTCTCTCTCTCTCTCTCTCTCTCTCTCTCTCTCTCTCTCTCTCTCTGTATGATTAAACTAACGTTCGCTGAACTGATGAATAACCCAGAGTGAAGATTTGGCAAGCGTTTGGTTGGTGAAGCTTGCAGAACAAGTGTAAGTTTGCATATCACCGGGACGGAAGGGTAAGAGTTCGGTTGGTAAGACTCGCGTAAATTTGCATATCACTGAGAGTGAAGATATGGTAAGAGTTTGGTTAGTGAGACAAGCATAATTAGTGTAAATTTTGCATATCACTCGGAGTGAAGATATGATAAGACTTTGGTTTGTGAGGCTTGCATAATTAGCGTGAATTTGCATATCACTGTCAGTGAAGGTAATGTGAGAGTGTGATTATTGAGGTATGCATAATTAGTGTACATTTGCATATCATCGAGAGTAAATATATGTTAAGAGTTTGGTTGGTGAGGTTTGAATAATTAATATAAATTTGCATATTACTGGGTTTTTTAACGAAATGTGAATATCTTAACATTCCTTAATTTTATTGAAACTAGTAAAATAGTTACTACACAACTCAGGGCACCCCTGCAATATATTTCGCAGTTCACAGTTTACTAATTAAAATTTTCATCGTTGACTAACTAAAACCCTAGTATTTGATAAACTGATAGTATTGGTTTAATAAATATGCAAATAGCCTAATGCAGATTACCAGAACATTTGCATCAGTTAAATTTCCTCTGCCATTTTGCTTATCTTAGCTTATCTTAGCTCAAAATAGGACTTTGAGTCAATGAGAGTGTCATGCACATGGGAGCATGCTAGCTCAGTTCCAGCCTGGTTTGCGGCTGAAGCCACAACGCTGCAGTTTCTCAACAAACTTGGCATTTCAATTTTACACAGAATTCATATGCTGCCATTCAATTTATATTCACTTGTTTCATTTCGTCTTATCGTTGACAAAATGGAAAATTTGGTTCTCCCACCCCCCCCCCCCCCCCCCCCCGTAGAATTAACCTACAATTGGCTGCCATCTTGAATTTCAAATATCATTAAATTTAAGGCAGTTTGTTTCCATAATACCAAAATTTCCACGTGACCCCCTATTTTTGTTCTTGAGTTTGAAAGATTATTGTTATAAGTTTCTCCGACGAAAGTTTGGAAAATAGTTTAAGGTTTTGAATTCCGAGGCACGTACTCGATTTTTGCACCGCTCAGTGACTTTTTATACTGTTCACAAATTATGAAATCTCAATTGCGATAGTTTCAAAACACCGGAAATCTGGAAATTGCGAAAAACGACTTAACGTTTAATAAACCGCGCATGGGAGGATAAATAGTGAGCTTCTGACGACCAAAAGTGGCAATAAAACTAGAAAAATCCGTTAAAAATCGAAGGACAAATATTGATACAGATTGAATATCATTTAGTGTCAACCTGCATTCCGATTCATTCATAATTCTTTAACAAACCATTTATCTTGCGTTCTGAACACGTACATCGTTTCAAGTTACACAGTAATGTTGCATTAGTGCCTTGTGAGAGTAAAATGTATCACCTTTTTATCTAGTAATAAGTATTTTTTCTAATATCTATATGCAAAAGTGAACTACTCGCTACCAGCTGGCGCTCTTTGCTTTCGAATAGAAGTGGGCGCACATGTGACATGATATGTCAACACCTAGCATGGATGGTTTACCCCAATACTGCCCAGTGTATTTGACAGCGACATGAAATGGTCATAGTGACTCAACCTCTCACAGCGGATCAGGGCCAGAGCGTGTTATCTAATAACTCACTCGTTTGTCGAGTAGCCAAACATAAGGCAAACATAAAACTGTATCAGGCCAAAGGTCTTGCTGACTTAATGATTATCACTAACTGAAAAAATGCACAGGTGTGACATTGCCGTGGGAGAAGGGCCATGCTTCCCTGGCTTCCATGCTTTCTCCCCAGAGACACAACTCGAGCTGCTGTGCTATCTGACCACCTATCCCTGGACCGAAGCACATGAAAACTCACTCACTCACCGAGCCTGTAAATCCAGAAAATCGCGAGGATCGCATCTATTGCGTGCTGTAATACATCGGTTGTATGCACTCGGATTATGATCATGAGAGAGTCGATGGTCTCCGGCCTAGCGACATCTGACGAGCAGTTCCGGTACCAATGCTGAATGGGATATGTGGTGAACACGTTGCGGTCCACCTCTTTTTATATACTGCCATTAAACATATGGTTTATCATCTCATATTTGCATCAAATTATTTAGGTCTTGATAACATTGTTTGGACACTCAGAGTAGGGTAGACTATTCCACCTAGTGAATGTTAACAGGGAACAATTTTCGACAGTTGAGATGGACATAGTGACAAAATAACAAAAATTATAATGTTCACTAATGCCATGCTTTGAATTGTTGGGCAATAGCTATAATCGTTGATATCTTCGATAATATGTTTACTGCTTTTTTGTTTTAAAAAGCAAGAACTATTTCTCGGTAATATTTTTGTAATTTTTGTTCAAGAAAACGAGGGTAAATTCTTCTTCGACTCCCTAAATTGTATTAAAATTCAAAGTATTAGGCTGGCGTTGACAGCTCATTTTGTACAAAAAGTGCCATGTTATATTAAAGAAGGAATTGTACTTTAGATTAGGGTTCACCTGTCTACAATAAATGCCACTGAACATAATTAAACACATACAGGTTGTCTCTTGACCATTTGAACCATGGGTATTTCGATGTGTCGAGTGAAACACATACATCATTAAAAGGACGATTAGGCCTACAGGGTTAGTAGCTGTAACTTTTGATAATTTTCTTCATACATTTTTTTTCAGTATCATCTACAGTTTCTTGTTCTTCTCCCCAAAGCATGTTGAGATACACGGTATTCAGCTTGTCAACTCAGTCTTAACACGACATTCTGCAGACTGCGTCACTGGTGACAAGTGAATGTCACTCCGGACTAATATTGAAACGTAGACAACCTATGTTGTCAAGCTGAAGAGTGACTGTTACGACATGCCTTCGGGAGTAGAACAAGACCCAAGGCTTGCAGTCGACATACATATCAAAAAACAGTAAGAATATCAGTCACAGCTACTGTGCCTTTAATTCAATATTTGAACATCGTGTAATAATTCGAATTTTCGCTAGGTGATCTTCATTCTTATCGTTTAACGTTTTAAGTGGCGATAAACGGCAAACGAGGATATTTAGATGGCACACGATTGTGCACACACTTTTACGGTTCTCCGGCGGCGTTGCTGTTCCATCGTTATATCACTGCCTGGATAAATTAATATATCGATTTGTTCAGGTGTGTTTTGGAGCCAAAAGCTACCTGAGGCTGTGCGTGTTGAACTTTCAGAAGAATTTTAAAATTAGTGAGAGTCCACAGATGCTATGCAGACGACAGTTTTCTCTATGCCACAATAATTTATGAGTCATCGTTCTAAATGGCCCTGGTCTACTGGTTGGGAATATAACCCCCGGCTTCAGCGGATCGGATCGCTGGATTTAGACTAGGTACATTATAGTGAAGATAAAAGGGATTTTTGAATCGTCACTTCGTACATTACAGTAAAATTTGGGTCTATAGAGCAATGGCAATCGCCTAGGACAAGCTATCTATGTCTGCGATGTACCGTGTACTAAGCCCAGGGCAGCTAAATATTATCTCAACAAACATCTGATAAATTAAATTGATAATTTGATAAAGCAGATATTTTTTTCACTTACAAAAAACAAGCTGGGTTTTAGAACCTTGTGGTCGTAAATAATGAACAAGCATGAGAAAGAAGACAGCAGTAAGTCCCTGAAGGGCGAGCTTCAGAACTTTGCTGTAACTATGTGGAACCGATGTAAAACGGTTAGAGTCATTTAAGGGAGCCTTCAGTTATTATGGCCGGGGTTTAACAGGCAAATTCTTCCTGCGCATCAGTCAAAATAAGTGAAACCCCCCTACCCATTGCACCAAAAAATTGATGAACCCCCTTTTAAGATGACAACAATTTCATGACCCTCCCCCACATTGCTTGAGTAAAGAAAGCTGCACACACAAACACCTCTGGAGGGGGAGGGGGCGATAGAATAAAAAAAGGATTCTGAGATTTTTTCAAATGACGCCCCCTTACAAACTCACAAGGTGTTAATGTTCAAATTTCCGAATCTGACTTGCTATAATTTTGAAATAATCCCTTAAAGGGATTGGACAGAAATTACAGGTGGATTGCAATATTTTTGCGCAAGCGTGAGTGTACAAAATTTTGATATTTGAATTAAATCGATAATCAGCTGTTGATAATGTTGATTCACTATACAAGGAAGTTTAAGATAAAATTGTGAATAATTTTTTCCAATGAAAAACTTGCTATACTTGTGCACATACAGACATTGAATAATTAACATAATTGTACTTGATTGGAATATGATGGTTAAATGTGTACAAGAAATCTGATTTTGGAATTCCACTGAAAAATGTTCATCCACTATACATGGGAGTCTACGAGGAAACTATGAATATTTTTTACAATACAAAAATAGGTAAATCTGTGTATTTATGTACTCTTGATTATTAATATTAATGTACTTGATTAGACAAATGGATATGTGTGCAAGAAATTGCATTTTAGAATTTCACCGAAGTGTTGATTCACTATACATGGTAGTCTATAGGGAAAGTCATTCAAACTGTGAATAATTTTTTTCCGATACAAAATTATCTAAATCTGTGTATTTATAGATATTTGATAATTCGTTTTATAGTGCTTAGTTAGACTAGGATGCTTAAAGGTTGATATGTGTGCAAGAAATTGGATTTTGGACTTTCACCGAAATGTTGATTCACTATACATTGGAGTCTATGAGAAAACTATGAATTGTGCTTTTATATGTGTTTGACAATTGATACAGATGTACTTGATTCTAATAGAGTTTTGGAAAGTTCAGATGTTGACAACACTATTGATATTGGAATTTTACCTAAAAGAATAATTTCACTTTTCATGGTACTAGGAGTCTACAGGTAACTGTTAAATAATTTCCCTGACAACACTTGCTATACCTCTAATAAGTAAGTAATTGTTCATTGCCCTCAGTGAGCTCAATTTAGAGTAAGACAAGCCTCAGAATTGCCAAGGCAAGATGTTCATGTGACAGATAATTATACTTTTGTTCAGATTTAAAGTTAAATGACTTCAGAGAATAAAATCATGCAGCGAATCATTTTTATCTCCCAGACTATTTCTGAACACTGAAACTGCTTTTTGACGGGACAGATACTTATGAAAATTAAGTGACCCCTCTGAGCTGTTTGAAAAATACATGACCCCTCCCCCCTTTGCAGTTGTCAAATTTAAGGTGACCCCCTGGATTTTGCCGGCCCACTCCCAGCCGTAATAACCGAACGCTCCCTTATCGGCAGCAATTTCGTGTAAAAGTATTATCAAGAGCCCCATCTGTTGCCAACTGATCACTGCAACATTTGTCACGCTATAAAGAATATCATTAAACAGTATTTGCCCATAGTTTGTATCTACGCAGGCACTGAAGCGCTTAAAGGCTGACATAACGGGGGCTTTATCAAGGCCAGGAGGCAGCGAGACGAGTTTATGCTGTTGGACTGCGTAGGACACAGTCTAGCCAACACCTAGTTCGGACGCAACATGGCTTGCTTTGGAATTCAGCGCGGGAGCCCACATACTGTGACTGCTTTTTGTTCGCTTAAATTCGTTGCCAGTAATGTTGTTATCGTTAAATAAAATCCTTGACCCCGAAAATTACGTAAACGAAAGAGACAGACACGTGATGACTAGGCTATAAAGACAAAGAACAGTGCAATTAAGAGATAACGAGCGAAGATTTAAAAAAAAAAACACTTTTAAGAGGCCCAGTGAATAAAACAGCTGCTGTAAGAAAAATCGCCGGCTAAGGGAGCCGTCATTATTTACAGCCGGGGTTGTCGGAGGAATCGGGGGGTGGAGGGGGGTGGGGTCACTCAAAAAATTGAAATCTACAAGAAGTTCACAGATTTTCCATTCCTGGTAATAAAAATATCAGTGTTCAATATCATTTCAAACACTTTTACTGAGTGCAAAATAAATTGAAACACCTCTCACATCATACGTCAATTTCTCAAAACTTTAGATGCGAGATGCGGGACACCCCCCTCTCGTGCTATCCACCTTTGGGTGTTCTAACAGTTTTACTTAGTAAAATAACAAAGTAAAAACACCTCTCTGATTGCATCAGACTTCACCATTGCACACATAAATTTCTAAGAATGTCCACGAAAGATAGGGGACACCCTCTGACGCTTTCCCCCTCAGCCTCTTGTACCTCAGTCCCCTCCGTACTTTCAAATTCTGCCAAATCAGATATCCAAGTGAAACTATCACAAGATACCAATCCAAATTACACAATACTATATGGTTGGATAATCGTTCTAGCGTGAGCTTTATACCTGTATTTTGTTGTGACTTTGAATTTCTTTTGTTGGTTTCACCTTTTCAACCGTCATGAAATAACGTATGATAGTCTAGCAGGGTACACCAGGATTTGAAAGGTCTTTACTACAATTGCTGTATTTTGTAAATTTTACAAATACACGTATTGATATTTAACTTTTCAAAGTGGGGGTCAAACACAATATTTCTGTGTTGGAGTAGGGGGTACTCAAATTCATCATGGTTGACGGGGGTGGGGAATTCTCGAAATTTCGGAGTTTCCGATGAAATTCCTCCGACCCCCCCAAGATGTAAATAATGACGGCTCCCTAATAGGTAAGTACTTACATATTAAAAGCTATGCATTTATATGCAGTTCAGTTTGGAATCCCTTTATTATTATCTAAGGTTTATCGCTGTGTTGTTGACACAAGCGAGATACATTCATTCTAATCCTTGTAAAATTTAAATTGAGTAATATTTTTTTACTGTCAGCCGACACCAGATCTTTGATTTCTTCATATTGTCTCGAGTGATTTCCTTCCATGTCGCTTTAATTCGGGGGGGGAAGGGGGCTTTGTTTGTTTGTTTGCCTGTCTTGGTTTCCCCTCTTTCTTTTGCTTCAGAAGTTAAATTAACATTCCAAGTGACCATACATATTTACGTAATTTTTCTCCCCCAGGAAAGTTATTCACGGATAAGACTTTGAAAATTGCGTCAGTTTGCTACTTAGTGTGATACACTGTTGTAAACTGCAATCTATAACAAGCATAGTTGGATGAGAGCAATATACAATGTAAATAATGATAATAATAATAATATAATTTCTATCACTATTGTTTTTTCTCATAAATCGTATTAAAGAAAATCGACGCCTGTACAATTAATTGAAACATGAAAATATTCCAACTTCGTATTGATGATATGGTAAGAGTGTGAATCAGTCTCAACAGCGTTGACATTCCAGAAACAGTTCATTCTGTTTGCCCAACGCTGATATTTCTCCTCGAACAAACACTCCCATGAGTGATTTTTATGATGATCCAATGACAAAGGGCTGTAAAAGTGCCAGGTTCAAATTCCACTTAACGACAACAGATGTTGTCACTAATCTCTGATATTAAACATCATCGTAACTGACAGATGAAGTAAATGTAACACGATATCATGACATGCAAATTTGACAAATACGTACACATATACATACATACATACATACATACATACATACATATATATATATATATATATATATATATATATATATATATATATAATATATATATATATATATATAAAAGTGTGTGTGTGTGTGTGTGTGTTACGCGTATGTATTACATATATATTAGTGTAAATGTACGTATCCATGTATTTACGTATAAGTACACCCTTGTTGTACATGGATAAACATAATTCAAATCTCGAACGTTTAGTTTTTAAAAGTACAAAGTACAAATGTGGCCTTTTACAACAGCTTGACGTTATTATGTCAGATAGAATCTCCATAACCCATGATTCATTGAATATGGTATTTCAAACAAAAGGATATCTGGCAGTAACAGTGGCACGGAAGGTACGAAGAGTGAAGGGTTGGTACTGAGGATATTTCAGAGTTTGTCCCTTGAGTTTGACCAGTGCACATTACGTAATCTAATTTCGATGAAAACACATTTCCGCGAATCTTTTACATCCTCTGAAAGACAGCATGTCTTATAATCTGAAAAAAATATCATTTAGGCCGCGCTCAAAAAATGGTGAGGGGGGATGGAGGAATTCAGGGGGGATTCGAAAATTTTTGGGGTAGTCGAGGGGGGACTTGAATGTTTTGCTCTGCCTATAGGGGGGACCTGAAAATATTGTGACTCCCAACATTTTGATATCGTCCGATGGTTCTAATGTTAGTAACAATCAAACAAAATCTAGAACCGTTTTGTCACATTTTATGTCTTTAATCTCGAAAAATCTAAAACTGTATGAATGCCATTAAATTTTCGTAAAACAAGTTGGCCTTGTAATGGGGCAGGAGCTGCAACTGTTGATAATTTGTGCAATATTTCTATGCAATGTATCAAACACAGATTCTTGGTGACAGAAAAAATACTTGGTGATATTATACTATTAAATGTCTTTGCATGGCATAACACTACTGGAAGAACAACATCTGTACCATGTTTCATCAAATTTGCTGCAGTATTTCTGGACTTATCACTCTAATTACAAAAATTCATCAAATATGCAAATTAGCAATTAAATGATGAAATACTGACATATCTCATTGTGTGCTATAAGAGATCTGTGCAACAAACATCTTTACAAAGTGTAATGAAATTTTGTGCAGTTGCTCTACAAATAGAGCTCTTTTTCAAAGAGTCATTGTCAATGACATAGTCCCCGCTCTTTTAATAAAACGGCTATTTTGGATCGGATCACAAAACAAATCGACGTGCATATGTGTGACATAAGGAGTAATCATTGTACCAAGTTTGAATGAAATCGCTCCAGGCATCTCTGAGATATCTGCGTGAACGGATGGACGGATGTACGCACTCACCGACATGACCAAACCTATAAGTCCCCCTGACGGTGGGGACTAATAATCGAGCGAGTCGGGACGTCGACGCTCCTTCAGATTGGCCACTCCGACCTAGTCAAACCTTGCGGACGATGGATTCCAAGAAGCTGCCTTTGGAGAAAAAAGTCCAGCCAAGGATGGCAGAACAAATGAAACATAGGGCCAAAGTCCCTGAAGCTACTATAGACATGGATACATGACTGTATGAAATTATCTCACTAAGGTCATCCTACGGACTTATAAACCAAATATTAACGCTGTCTGACCAGCGGTTTTGAAAAAACAAGCGACTCAACAGTTGACAGAGCTCTGCTGCGTTATGTAGAGAATAACCTTTTGTGACACATGTATTGATGAAGAAGGTGGATATCTTTGATAGCTCATTTCAGGATGGCCTCACCAAAAATGGGAAAAAAAATTCCATAAAAATACAGATTTGCATATTTCATCACAGTTTTAACAAATCTAAGTTGGGTTATCCCTAGGGACCTGTATACCAAATAACAAAGCTGTCTGACCAGTGGTTATGAAGAAGGAGGTTTTTTACCGAAAACGCATTTTTTGGTGCTAATTTGCATATTTTCAACAATATCAAAAAATTAATAAAAATTGTTTCTCAAAATCATATATTTTATCCACACAACAAATATCAAATCAGTAAGTACTGCAGTTGTCAAGATATTTGAGTGGATGGACGCCTAACAAACGGACATACGTACGTACGTACGTACATACGTACGTACGTACGTACATACATACATACATACATACGTACGTACATACATACATACATACATACGTACATACATACATACGTACGTACGTACGTACGTACATACATACATACATACATACATCCATCCATCCATCCATCCATCCATCCATCCATCCATCCATCCATCCATCCATCCATCCATCCATACATACATACATACATACATACATACATACATACATACATACATACATACATACATACATACATACATACATACATACATACATACATACATACATACATACATACATACATACATACATACATACATACATACATACATACATACATACATACATACATACATACATACATACATACATACATACATACATACATACATACATACATACATACATACAGACTGACGGTGCACGCCGGACGGATACCCATCCCAATAGCTTCTATAGACTATATTAGTCTATAGTAGCTAATAAACGAGAGTTAATTACATTCTAATTAAAGTAAATAAGACTTGCTTAAATCAAGATTTACGTCATAAAAAACAGCATATATGTATCTGTCAGGTTATAAAGAATCTTAAGCTGGTTATCTTTATCAGTATTTCCATCCTATTAACAAAGCACATTTTAACTTTCAAATTAACATTGTAAGGAAGTTCTGTTGAATAAGTTGAGACTGTACGTACTCAGAGAAAGCACTCTGAAGAGACAAATGTTTGAAACTTAAGAAGTTCAAGGTCATCAAAAGCATTATAAGGAATCATGTAACACTTTCATTGCACTGTTTACACAGATTGCATAATCGCTATAAATAGCACATGAGGAATCTTACAGCCCAGCTTTACCATAAAAACCCTATCACTTTGACCACTCTTTTAATTGACCACTCTATTTTTTTCCTCAAAAAGTAATTTTATTTTATCCTTACCAAGTCAACCATAAATGGAAATTAGAACTTTCTCTATCTCTATTTATTTGACCACCCTATCATGACAAACTATTATGAGCAATTTCCTATCGATAACATACAGGGCACAACAAATGACGGATCAGAATATGTCAAAGTTGGAAATCAGGAAAGTTGCCTTTACATGTTTTAATCCTCCAAGATGGTAGGCATTTCACTAGGAACTGTCAAAAAAAGTGGAACTTTCTGATAATTCTACACTTAAATTATTTTGGCTTTGATGATTTCCCAATTAATTCAATTATTTAAAATCATATTAATTATTTTTTTCTGGGTGAATTAATAGAGTTTATACAGTACAAGAATTACATACAATGTAAGTCAAATTTTGACCAAAAATGACCAAAAAAATTCCTTAAAAATACACCTTTGCATATTTCATCACAATTTTAACAAATCTAAGTTGGGTTACCCCTAGGGACCTGTATACCAAACAACAAAGCTGTCTGACCAGAGGTGAACGCCTTTTTAGGCATTAATTTGCCTATTTTCAACAATATCAAAAAATTAAAAAATATAGTTTCTCAAAATCCTATTTTTCATCTACACAACAAATATCAAATCAGTAAGTTATGCGGTTCTCAAGATATTTGAGTGGACGGACGCCTCACAAACGGACATACATACATACATACATACATGCATACAGACTGACGCCGGACGCCGGACGGATACCCATCCCAATAGCTTCTATAGACTATAGTAGCTAAAACAGGATGGCAGAACAAATGAAAACAGATTGCCAGCAGAAATGATGTAAAACATTACTTTCAGTATTTTTTTTTTCGCTTTCGGGCGCGTTATTGTTATAACATCTCTCATTATGGCGCTCCATTTCTATTATATCTTTCATTTTCGGCGCACCTTCCAATCACGACTTTTTCATAACATCTGATTGTATTACATTTCTGAATTGAATTTGGGCTCGTGTGTCACATAAACTTTCGAAAAATTAGAAATCCTAAGCACTTCTGGCATATACGTCACATGTACACATGCAGAAGCTGCATTTTGATTTAATGGCACTAGCGAAGACGGGAAAAGTTCCCTTATTTAAGCTGCAGCCTCAAATGGAGTTTTTTTCCTATTGGAATATTCACTTGTCTCTGTTGTCAAGGTAATAGTGGTTAATTGTGTATGTAATTTTGAGTCTTCATGAAAACTGCGTGTTGTATGTCCACCAATTGACTCCACTTTAACGTGTGACATCTTTCTTTATCAGTAGCGGGACACCCCTCCCCCGAGTAATTTGATTAATTGTGTCATTATTTCAGTTTACACGATTCAACCCCCTGTATGCATCGTGCTGTCTTTCAAATCCTTAGTGGGTTTGTGCAGCATGCTTTTAGCCTACTACTTACAACAACCTTTATCACTAAATAGTGTTGTGTGGATTTGTTTACAGATTGAGTCCATAATTACATGTACTTCATTACAGTCAGTCCTCCATCAGAATCTTGATGCAGTACAAGTTGAATATACTCCTCCCTTTCCAACTTTCCAGCATTCTGAAGCAGATGCTGTTTGCAGATAATTACATGTCAACATTATGCTGCTTTACATTTCTTTCCGAATTCACTTTTATCGTGCCATGTGAAGACAAACATCTCAACAAAAAGAAGAGAGAACGTTGGTATTTTATAAGTGCACGCACTGATGCGCGCGAAAATATAGATTCCTCTGAGAGGGTTAGTGAAAAAAAGTTTCCAGAGTTCGCACACTTGACAAAAACAATTCCGAATTAAACTGGGAGAAAAAAAATAATGCTCCAAAATCAATCTTCCCGGACCCCCCCCCCCCGAATATTGAATGGTTCCCCCTTAAAGAGAGAACTTGGTACATTCGTACCCGAAGCTTGCGGAAATACTGTCGCTGGAGCACCAAGTGCACGTTTCAGAGGGCACGATGAATAATCTAGTGGGAATCCAAACTGAATAATATGACACAACGTACAAGAGGATACCGTCTTTGCAGAAAGCAGGTGATGCCATTTCGTTTATATTTTTACCGAGGAATGGCAAACTGACGGACGTATTGTAGAATACTTTGAAAATAATTTGAGTAAAGCTTATTCTTTCCATGGCTATATAAAAGAAAGTAATGGCTTTAAAAAGAAAAAAAAAAAGAACAAAGTGGCTGCCGTGTGCGGCAGTATTTGAATGCATTGCAAAATAACTTTTATGGGTCAGTTAGGTCAGGTAGTGAGATCCTCTACATTTGCTGTCCAGTTGGTTTAACTTTTTGAGTTTTCGACGAAACTATTGTGACATGAGACTTTCATGTCGAAGACGTCATTACGGATAAAAGCACACGATGATTGTACTTAGATACGATCAACCATACATTGGTAATCTTTGTTCTAAATACCATTGATTTTATGTTTGTTCACTCAAAATAAGGGGAATGCATTTTTTAAACGATTGCAACGACGATGTTCTGCCACCCTGCGGGGACTTAAGGGACTGGTCAGTTTCTTCAGTCGGGGGGGGGCCCGATGGATTCATGGGGGGGGGGGGTCACCCTGTTTTGACTTTGGTGATAGGGGGGGTCACCATGTTTTGAAATACCCAATAGGGGGGGTCAGTGTGTTTTTGAATTTTGACACAGGCTCATCATTGCCTAAAATGCTAGTGTCAGCTACAAATTTCATCATTCAGTTGTATTTTTCGGCGTGCCCTTCGGGCGCGTAACTTTAATAATCAGTCATATTTTTCACCACGCCAAACTTTAACATATCAAGCATACATACATCAGAGATATCTGTATGTTCAATATTTTCAGCGTGCTTTTCAAGCTCATTACTTTAATATATCAGACATTTTTCAGCATGCCCTTCAGGTGCATGACTTTAATATACAAGGCATATATATCAGAGATATCAGGATGTTTCATATTTTTCGGCGCGCCCTTCGGGCGCCATACTTTAATAAATCAGAGATATCTTTATGTTTGCAAAGTGAAAGTGTACATATTATGAAATCTGCATTTCATATGAAAAGGATGACAAATTCATGATACTTTTCTGTTCTCTCTATGAGAATTCAGTATGAGAAAGCAACATGCACAAATATTTCACAATATATATTTGATACAGTGACTTATTTTAGAGATAGAAAAATGACAAGATATCTTTCCTTCTCATTGATGCAATTATTTTCCTTTGTGTCACAGGTTTTCTGTAGAAAGATGCTAATGAACAAAATAACAGTTAAAAAGGGCAGTTTTTGTCATGATTAGCTGTGCTTTTATGGTTTCAATGTTAAAAGAAAAGGTCCTCTCAGACACTGTACACATCAGATTTGGCTAAAAAAGCTCTCTATGGCTCCTCAGGAGATTTAATTGGATGGTTGGCAAGTCTTAACACCCATCAAAGTTTTTGATTCACTGCTTTTTCCTCTTTGATATTAATGATTGACATCCATTTCTGTACAACAGTTCAGGACATCTGGTTTAAGCATAGAAAGTGTGAAATACATTCACAGCTCATTCAAAATACAGCTCATTCAAAATGTACTGTATTCAAACTTTAAGATTGACACTTTGAAATTCCTATCTTACAACTGACATGTTAACAATTTCATTAAAACATAGAATGACTATTTAAAATATAAATATATATGTAAAAAAATGTAAAATATAATATATATATATATATATATATATATATATATATATATATATATATATATATATATATATATATATATATATAATGTATGTCCACCTTTTGTTTTACCTATGTCGCGCGCCGGGGGGGGGGGGGTCACCCTGTTTTCGAAATTTGGAATAGGGGGGGTCACCCTGTTTTCAAAATTTTGAATAGGGGGGTCAGCCACTTTTTGACGTCGGCAAAAAATAATCCACCGCCCCCCCCCCCAGGCCGAAGAAACTGACCAGTCCCTAACAAGCTCTTTTCGTTTAAAAGTCATTCAGAAATGTGGACTTAAAAGAAAACCACAGTTTAAAGAGGTGCTAATATTTAAGATCCTATACACCAAACTTAGTCAGTTTCCAACCACAAAAATTCGCAAACTTCTCGTAAATTTTTGTTATCGTTATCGAATGCAACCCGTTGAAATCTTGACACTTGCCACATAGGTTTTAGAATTTTAAAAAGTAATCTATAAAGTTTGAAATGAAAGACCTCATCCTTTGCTCACAATTTTATATAAAGAAATTGACATACATTCGTTTAAACTTCATTTTACATTATAGTAATAGTGACTTCAGACTTGAATATTATAAGACGTCGTTGAGGGCGCACTGGTGATACGAACGAAATCACAGGCCAACACATTCAGGCACGTACTCAGAACTACTAGCAAGTCAGTTACATGGATTATTTAAAACGAGAGAGGGAACTGGTCAAGACAAACGTATTGACGAAAGAGATTATAAAAGAATAGGACTTCTCACTTCAGTTTGTCAAATCAGTATCGATTCCGGTTTTCCTGAGAGCACTCATCTGTCCTTTACTTTCATTTTTGTTGTAAACTATTCCTCGCTACGTTTCCTTGCAAACTCCGCTGTCTTCAAAACACTTTATTTGTAACTGTTCTCTGTTTCGTGGACAATTTGCCCCGTTTAAACCTTCCGTCAGGGAAAGTCCCAATCCAAAGTCGAAAGTTTGCGATAAACATCTTGAACTAGCATTGATACAGATGTAATATCGCAAACAAAATATAAAAATACCTACGCTACCGACGGCTATCTTTAATGAATCTTTCTATACAGTCATACTCATTTAATAATTTTTCTGTAGCACTTGATTGATTTTAAAATAGATGACGGGGTATTAGAAGAAGTATATGTTATCAGATAAGAGGGGATAAATAAGTATTTCAATCTAATAATTACACCTATGAACTGAAGGACTTGTATGAATCTCTTCAATTGTGTGGTATGTTAAAGGGACATTAGCTGTAACTTTTGACTAATTTTTTCACTACTCTGTTTCAATATATCAACAACAGAATTTTTCTATAATCCGACCATCATGACCAATGCCCGGTGTCTTGCTTGCCAACACGTCCTGTATATGTGAAATGACCATTGTTATTGTTGATAAATGTATTCTAGTCCGGACCTGAATACAAAATTCAAACAATAACAAAGCAGATTATACTCATATAGGGTATATTTATGAGCTAAATATTAGGAATTTCTCCATATTTCAGGGATTCAAACCAGAAACTGCAGATGATACACAGAACGAACAAAATTTTAAAACTGACCAAAGTTACAGCTAATGTATCTTTAATTATCTTTAACTGATTCGTTATTTGATGATGTGTCGTCGACTAAGACATGTTGATAATTGTGGAATAGCAGGTATAATGAATGAGACATTTGCCGATCTTATATCACTTTCGTACGTGTGATTACATCGGCGGCATTTGAAAAGCTGAGGGCTGTATTACCCATATTTGTAACAATCAACCCTATTTGTAACAAAACCTAATTTTCAAAACAAAACTTTGCCTATTTGTTGAAATCTTAATGAAATATGCATATTTGTATGTTTGGGGCAATTTTCTTTTTTTCCTTGTCGAAACACATTTATTCTGAAACTGCTTTTGTTACAAATTGGGTTGATTGTTACAAATAGGGGTGACGTGTTTATCCCTATTTGTAACAATCAACCCTATTTGTAACAAAACCTAATTTTCAAAAAAAAACGTTGCCGTATTTGTTGAAATCTTAATGAAATATGCATATTTGTATGTTTGGAGGCAATTTTCTTTCTTTTCCTTGTCGAAATTCATTTTTTCTGAAACTGCTTGTCAGATTAAATTTTGTTGTGCAGTTCCTAGGGATAAGAGGTCTACTCGTAAGATATAATCAAGTCATGCAGATACATGCCAAAAGTTTGTTTCGGGGCAATTTTCACCAATTTCGGTCAAAAATGTCAAAAAATCTTGTTTTCTGACAGAAATCATACTAACCCTATATAGGGTTAACTTTTGTTACAAATAGGCCAAGTTTTTTGCACTTTTCAAATTTAAGGTGACCCCCCCGGATTTTGCCGGCCCACCCCGGCCATAATAACTGAACGCTCCCTTCACAGGCGGGTATACAATCAATTTGGGTACAATGCAATGCGCGACTTAGAGCACGCGCAGAGCGAATTATACCCACATTGAGTATATAGGCCTACCCGCCTGCGAATGGGGTAGTTGCCGTTCTACTGTGTCAATAGTTGTGTTTATGGCGTTCAAAGTTGTTTAAATTTCCTCCGTAGTTTCAGTACGAAAAGATGGAGAAAACAGCATCAAATTTTAAGTCGAACGATCGCCGTCGAACTCAACAGATTTGCAGAAAGTCATGAAGCGTCGAGACACAGACGACAAAAAGTGACAGCGCTGATTTAGGGACGATTCAGAATTTACTTCCAGGGGGAGGGTGGAGGATTTTCTATTTTCTCGGTGATTTTTTTCCATGGCCCCCCCCTAGTAAATTATAGAAAAAATCTATGCCCCCCCCTCATCTTTCCTGTTTTTTTTCCATGGCCCCCCCCCCCCCCTAATATATACATGCATGCTTATACGGTACATTATAGACATATCTAGTCTAACAAGTTGCAGGAACTGTAGGGCTAGTGGACATTAATCGATGATATAACAAATCATTTCAGGGTTATGTGACTATGAAAAGAATGATTTGCAGGGACTGCAAGTGGCACACTTTTGGAAAGGGTAGCAATAAACATATCTGGTTGTAAATTTCTAAACAAAAGTTAATTACTAATATGAATACTTTTTTCGTTATGTCTCACTGATACATATGATGCACACAAAGACAAGCAAAGATGTCACTTAGAAATGGTGAACAGAAAATCAGGGAGCAGATAATTGGCAAAGTGATATATATCTTGAAGTTTAATGGTACATCATTTGCAGATATCCAGATATTTCTGGAAAGTGAGATGTACATGTACATGCACACGTTCAGCATACATTTTCATTTGATGATGCTGAATATTTGCAGACTCACGGTGAAAGTTTTAAACATTAGGAATTAAAATTGGTGAAAGCCAACTTGTTTTTAATTTTCTCTTTTTTTTTCTAATTTGGTTATCATAAAACCAAGTAGCTGCCACTGAAAGCAAAAATGCTGAGAAATATTTTAGAACATTTCTTGGACAAAACACCTTATCCAAAACATGAATTCACATTTTATTCTGCTCATTCCATTCACAATCCAATGTTCATATTAAAATGCAGACAACCCTGTGCAAGTCAAAATTCACATTTTGTCAGCAGTATTTTTCAAAATTGACAGAGCATGCATATTTCAAATTTTTTTAACAAACTTTAATTTTAAAATAGTCATGATGCGCATGTTTTTAGATGACACGAAACAATAAATGTTAATTTGTTTTTTTGCCTTTTCTGCCAGCCGCCACTGTGAAATCTTTGATTATACATATCAGAATGAATGGGATACATAAGTATTAGCATCAATACATAATGTGTAAGCCTATCCACATTTCTCCTAGCCTCATACACACTGAGATCACTTCTTGGACTACAGCAAATTTCTTGTGTACACAATATTTCAACAATCCGACACCATAGCATTGGCGCAGTGCCACATGATCTTCTGGATGCACATACAGGATTATTGGAAAATCAACCCTTTTGTAAATTTTTCACCATATATTTTTGACAGTAATACATAATATTTTTATTTTCAACATTAAAAAACTATTCGCTGAAAAGCACCTTGGAGATGAGACGGCCATAAATTTATTTTCAAAAAGTTTATAGTAGATGTAAGCACTGTAAAAAGTTATGTAGAACATTTAAAAAATTTGAAAGGGTAAAATTGATGAGAATGAAACATAGAAAAAAGGAGCAGAAAAGAAGAGTAGCAGTAGCAGTAGTTTACTCAAAGGATGAAGTGGGTGTATATTTGGGGTAAAAAACCTCAATTTTTGTATTAATGATAAAAATTTATTTAAGTCAAAATCTAGACAGTATTTTCTGAAATGTAATATTTCACTTGAAAGGAGAGTATTCATGTAGAAAAAACAACTATTTTATTTGGCATTATCCATCCTCATTTTAAAATTGTAGGGGTTTAAAGACTGACACTCTAATAATTGATTAAAATCATGATCAGCAAAATTAAAATGCCTCTTATTCAAAATGCCTCTTATTAATTAAAAATGTAAGAGCTTTATTGCCAAACAAAACCAATTGATAGTTGTTGTGTTATATAGCAATTTGTGAACACACCACCGCTAAATTGAGGAAAGACAGGAGGGTTTATTGCAAAAAGGAGAACGTAAACGCCAACAAAGTATAGAATAAAGCACAAGATGAAACGGCAAAATTAAGCAGTGAAGGGCATAGAACTAGTGCCCTCGCAGATCTCAAACTAAGTACTATCAAAACTTACAATACAAAACAGTCAAAATAGAAGTAGCAAACTAACCTATAATAAAATATAAGCAAAATATATGGGAGAGGGCCCCTTCAGTCAAGCAACCGAGCAATGGTCATTGGTGACCTTGGGGTCAAGGTCTGAATGACCTTGATGATGAATCCATCCTGAGAGGCCGCAATGTGGGAAAGGAGTGGAATTCCCGAGAAATGGGGGTCAGGATGGAATCCAGAGCCCGGACACTTGAAAGAAAGGGAAGAAGAGAGGAGGAGACAGGGGATGGTGGTGGGATAGGCTGAGCTGGATGGCATGAACCCAGCGGCTGAATGAATGAATGAATGAATGGGAGCGATGAGACAAAGGCTTCATATGTAGTGTCGTGTGCAAACGTGGCTGATTGGCTGGGAAGGAGGATTTATAACAGTCATGGGTAGAAGAGCCGATAAAAGGGGACGACAGTGAAGATGTACGGAAGGCAGATAGCTAGGTGTAATCACAAAACACATCTGTGATAAAACACAGATTCCACTTTGTGAACACACCACCGCTAAATTGAGGAAAGACAGGAGGGTTTATTGCAAAAAGGAGAACGTAAACGCCAACAAAGTATAGAATAAAGCACAAGATGAAACGGCAAAATTAAGCAGTGAAGGGCATAGAACTAGTGCCCTCGCAGATCTCAAACTAAGTACTATCAAAACTTACAATACAAAACAGTCAAAATAGAAGTAGCAAACTAACCTATAATAAAATATAAGCAAAATATATGGGAGAGGGCCCCTTCAGTCAAGCAACCGAGCAATGGTCATTGGTGACCTTGGGGTCAAGGTCTGAATGACCTTGATGATGAATCCATCCTGAGAGGCCGCAATGTGGGAAAGGAGTGGAATTCCCGAGAAATGGGGGTCAGGATGGAATCCAAAGCCCAAACGAAGGAAGTGACTGAAGTGACCCCCAAAAGGAGGGAAGAAATTGAGAATGATGTTAGTAGAGGGGTTCTCGCACCCAGGGGAACACCAAGGTGGTGATACGGCCTGGGGGGAGGGAGTCCTGGGGGACAGGTTAACTGTACGGGCCCAGGTGGAAACATGATGAAACGGAGACGAGGTTCTCGCACCCAAGGGATCACCGCGGTGGTGATACAGCTTGGGGGGAGGGGGTCCCGGGGGACAGGTAAACTGTGTGAGCCCGGGTGGAAACATGGAATGAAGACGAGGTTCTCGCGCCCAAGGGATCACCGTGGTGATGATACGGCTTGGGGGAGGGGGTCCTGGGGGACAGGTAAACTGTGCGAGCCCAGGTGGAAACATGGAATGAAGACGAGGTTCTCGCGCCCAAGGGATCACCGTGGTGATGATACGGCTTGGGGGAGGGGGTCCTGGGGGACAGGGTAGACTGTACGAGCCCAGGTGGAAACGTGAATGGAACAAGACAAGGTTTTCGCACCCAAGGGATCACCGCGGTGGTGATACGGCTTGGGGGGGAGGGGGTCCCGGGGGACAGGTAAACTGTGCGAGGCCGGGTGGAAACATGGAACGAAGACAAGGTTCTCGCGCCCAAGGGATCACCGTGGTGATGATACGGCTTGGGGGGAGGGGGTCCTGGGGGACAGGTAAGCTGTGCGAGCCCAGGTGGAAACGTACATGTAGGAACGTTAGGTGACAGAACACAGACGTGAAACACGACGAGACATTAACGTGTGAGTCATAATGCAATGGAATGAGGCTGACTTGCAATGACGAATTAGTCCAGTCAATCTACGAGATTTTGGCACCTAACCCACCACAAATTGCAACAGAATTTTTTTCTTCAGAATGCATTTTAATGAGGTACCCAGAACAACATATTAAAAGTTTACTCGAATCCACCTTGGGGAAATATGTCTAATTTGCATAAATCAAATATGGCTGCCAACCATCCGACAAAATAACATGATTGGCCATATATCACATGTTAAACAAGCTATTTCAGTGATTTCAAAGTCTGACACTAGTTATTTGGCTCAGGGAATCATTTGGAGGTATAGTGTTTCATACGGGCACTTCGTTAATTTGCATAATTCCAATATGGCGGCCAACATTCCTACAAAAGACATTTTCCGTTACATACCACGTATTAAACAAGCTATTTCAGTAATTTTAAAGTTAAAAGTATATTTCTTAGGCATGGACAAACAATTTTCGAGATGCAATGATTTGCATAGGTAATTTGTTAATTTGCATAAATCCAATATGGTGGCCAACATACATACAAAAGACATTTTTGTCATATACCACGTATTAACCCTTTGGGCGCCAAAGTCTATTTTTGTCAACTTTATAAAATGTACCACAGTCAATTTTTCTGCTTTTTGCCAAAATTTTGATAAAAAATGTAGCTGATGAAAAATGATATCCATTTGGTCAAAAATTATGAAAAAAAAACGTACCGAAAAGTTCACAGAAATTGGTAAAATATTGCATTAGAATCTTGGTGTAAAAAATTACAGCAGTCAAAGGGTTAAACAAGCCATTTCTGTGATTTCAAAGTTAAAAGTATATTTCTTTGGCATGGACAAACAATTTTCGAGATGCAATAATTTGCATACCTATGTATTTTCGTTAATTTGCATAAATCCAATAGGGTTGCCAACATACATACAAAAGACATTTTCTGTCATATACCACGTATTAACCCTTTGGGCGCCAAAGTCTATTTTTGTCAACTTTATAAAATGTACCACAGTCAATTTTTCTGCTCTTTGCCAAAATTTTGATAAAAATGTAGCTGATGAAAATAGATATCCATTTGGTCCAAAATTATGAAAAAAAAACGTACCGAAAAGTTCACAGAAATTGGTAAAACATTGTATTAAAGTTTTGTGTAAAAATTACAGCAGTCAAAGGGTTAAATAAGCTATTTCTGTGATTTCAAAGTTAAAACTACATTTCTTTGCCATGGACAAATGATTTTTGAGGTGCAATGATTTGCCTTGGCACTCCGTTAATTTGCATAAATCCAATAGGGCGGCCAATATACTACAAAAGACATTTTCTGTCATATGTCATGTATTGAACAAACTGTTTCAGCCAATTTGAAGTTTAAATATATTTATTGAGCATGAAGAAACACCTTTTGCGGTTCAGTGTTTTTAAAAAACACTTTGATAAGTTTCAAAAATTAAATATGGCTGCCAAATTAATGACCAAATAGCTTCTTATATGAATAAGGTTCTGTAGTTTTTAGCAACCGGAATATCAAGAAAAACTGCACCCAATGCAGCGTATTTTGCTCAAAATAATTTTTTTGCAAATATTCATCCAATTTGATTAATTTGTTAACCCAAGATTAAAAATTGGAGAGGTTCAACTTTTAGCTTGGCAAGCAGTCGTAAGTTGCATGATATAGAAGGCTTCATGTATGCAAATCACCAGATTTCCTGCTTCCCTTTTATCCGAATTTCAAGATTTCCAAAGAATAAAACTCTAGTTTGGCAGGGTCAAATTTTCTGAAATGTTCACATTGTTTTTCAAATGCTATAAAACAAAACAACTATTTTGTTTTGCAATAAAATTCTGATGCAAACAATGTCAGGCTCTTAAAAACTTGATCAACACATAAACTCACAAAAATTGAAAATTGCATGCTTAGGAAAGGCTTAAAATTAATTCAAACAACTCATCAGCCCAACAGAATCCAACTGTTACACGATACAAACATGTACATCTGGAAAAATGACACTTGGAAATATGACTAAAGATGCACTTGTTTGTATTGTGTAATGGTTGGATTCTGTGTTTGGATTAATTGTAAGCCTTTGCTAAAGCATGCAGTTTTCAGATTTTTTTGAGTTTGTGTGTCCATGAGGTTTTTATGAATCTGACATTGTTTGCAATAGTGCTGAGTTTCAATTTGTGTGTGTATTATGGCATTTTTTCTGTTTTTTAGCTTTGATGTGTTTATTGTATTTTTGCTGTTATGTGTGATGACTTCTTGCCTATCATCTAGGGGATCTTATATAGATGCACCAATCCATAAGTCTAAATTAAAAACTAAAGATTTTGAACACGTCTTTTTTTTAACAGTAAACATTACAGATTACATGTTTTGACACTGTACAGTGTTAAACACCCATACAAATTACGAAAATGCCGTACACAGATGAATCCAATGTTATATTCAGAAAGAGAATATATTATTCAGAAGACCAGCAATCATTAACAGTCGTCATATATAGAAAAATTAAAATTTTAAAAATGAATGTCCAAGGACTTAACAGTTTCTTCTTGATAGTTTCCTGGTGCTAAACACTATAACACTATATTATTTATATTAGAAGCTATTAAGCCATGGGGCATAAATATGGCAGCCATATTTAATTTATGCAAATTATCAAAGGTTCTTTGTAAAAATTGAAACACTAAAAGTGTTTCTTCATACCCAACAAAAATATTAAAAGTTTAAAATCACTGAAATAGCTTGTTTAATTTGTGGTATATGACCGACAATGGTCTTTTGTAGGTATGTTGGCCACCATATTGGATTTATGCAAATGAACAAATTACCTATGCAAATAATGCATCTCGAAAATCATTTGTCCATGCCAAAGAATATACTTTTAACTTTAAAATCACTGAAAAAGCTTGTTTAATACGTGGTTTATGACCGAAAATGTCTTTTGTAGGAATGTTGGCCGCATATTGGAATTATGCAAATTAATGGAGTGCCCATATGAAACACTATACCTCCAAAATGATTCCTTTAGGCAAATAACTAGTGTCAGACTTTGAAATCACTAAAATAGCTTGTTTAACATGTGATATATGGCCAATTATGTTATTTTGTCGGATGGTTGGCAGCCATATTTGATTTATGCAAATTGGACATATTTCCCCAAGGTGGATTCGAGTAAACTTTTAATATGTTGTTCTGGGTACCTCTCTAAAATGCATTCTGAAGAAAAAAATTCTGTTGCAATTTGTGGTGGGTCTAACCCTATTTTGACTGGACTAAATAGGCAGCCGTTAAAAAGTGTTTGAGTGTGCACCCGGTGAGTCCAGATGGCAAAACGCAGACATGAAACTGAGGGGGCCTGGGGGACAGGTAAACTGTACGAGCCCAGGTGGGAACATGATGAAACGGAGACGAGGTTCTCGCACCCAAGGGATCACCGCGGTGGTGATACGGCTTGGGGGGAGGGGGTCCCGGGGGACAGGTAAACTGTGCGAGCCCGGGTGGAAACATGGAATGAAGACAAGGTTCTCGCGCCCAAGGGATCACCGTGGTGATGATACGGCTTGGGGGGAGGGGGTCCTGGGGGACAGGGTAGACTGTACGAGCCCAGGTGGAAACATGGATGGAACAAGACAAGGTTCTCGCACCCGAGGGATCACCGTGGTGGTGATACGGCTTGGGGGGAGGGGGTCCCGGGGGACAGGTAAACTGTGCGAGCCCAGGTGGAAACATGGAACGAAGACGAGGTTCTCGCGCCCAAGGGATCACCGTGGTGATGATACGGCTTGGGGGGAGGGGGTCCCGGGGGACAGGTAAACTGTGCGCGAGCCCGGGTGGAAACATGGAACGAAGACAATTAAGGTTCTCGCGCCCAAGGGATCACCGTGGTGATGATACAGCTTGGGGGGAGGGGGTCCCGGGGGACAGGTAAACTGTGTGAGCCCGGGTGGAAACATGGAATGAAGACGAGGTTCTCGCGCCCAAGGGATCACCGTGGTGATGATACGGCTTGGGGGAGGGGGTCCTGGGGGACAGGTAAACTGTGCGAGCCCAGGTGGAAACAACGTACATGTAGGAACGCTAGGTGACAGAACACAGACGTGAAACACGACGAGACATGTAACGTGTGAGTCATAATGCAATGGAATGAGACTGACTTGCAATGACGTATAGGCAGCTGTTAAAAAGTGTTTGAGTGTGCACCCAGTGAGTCCAGATGGCAAAACGCAGACATGAAACACAACAAGACGTAAATGTGTGAGTCTGTTGATGTGGTGAAATAAGGCCGACTTGAAGTGACGACATAGACCGCAGTAGATAAGTGCTTGAGTGTTCACACAGTAAGGAGGCTAGCCGTTGAAAAGCGTGACGCAAATTTTGATGTTCTGATGTACATGTAAGTCATTAGCAGTTGCTAGACCATCTACCTAAAAGGTGGTCTGGGATTTCCATGTAGAGCAGCAGTGAACGGATCAGGCAAAGTGGAACGTCACTGTTAACTAGGGAAAATGTCTGAGTATGCAAAGCAAGCCTCTTCAATGGCCTGTTGCTGGTCGAACGAAGTGTGCAGTCTATGACAGCGTTAAATGTCAATTCTTTCGAAGCACCAATGAAAGGCATGATATAAAGGAGAATGAGGGCAACTCCACACATCGCTGTTAACTGGAAAAATGTCCGAGCATGCGAAGCAAATCCTCTTCAATGGAATGTTGCTGGTCGAACGAAGTATGAAGTCCATGACAGAGTTAAATGTCAGTTCTTTCGAAACAGCAAAGAAAGGCATGATATGAGGAAACTGATGTGGGATAAAGTGGCGGTTATGAGACATTACTAAAAACTGTAATACTGCTAAATGGCAAAGGATGAAGTCTGTAGTCCTTTGCTTTGAAAATGAAAGTGTTCTGAAAGAAAGCATGTTCCTCCAGTCACACTGATGTGAACTGTACAATCCACAAAGTCAACGTGCTGATGTAATGCCATGATGCGGTTCGTGGTAAGGTATCCGTGGGTCTGCTGACCGAAATGTTTTATGGACAGAGAGTTTGCTAATACGTAGACGTTGGGCTAAACAGACTCCAATTGATACAGTTCAGGCACTGGCTTATTGCAGGGGCCCTGGTACAAAAAGCCCGATGGGTTACAGATGCTAGCAGATGTTTTTGTTTTCGTATGTTTTCGCAGGGATGCTTGTGAGACTGCCGACAAGTGCAGCTGCAGGGTTCGGCTTCCTGGGAGTGGCACAGTAGTTTGAAACAGTGCATCTAAAATGGAAGGAAAAAGAAATGTGAAAGACATCGCTAAGCTGTATGAAGAGCAAAATTAAATTGCGTGGGGCCGCATGTAAGGCCAGACTGCGCAATACATGCAAAGCTGGGAAAACGCTTGTGAAGGATGACCAAAATCAACATGCTAAAAAAGGGGGGCACGATAATGCATGCAAAACGAAGAGGGCCAGGTAACATGAGCTGCAAACGGGTAAATAAACGAGTGACAAGTAGGCGAATGCTAGCAAAACTGAACTCCTAAAAAGTAGTAATTTCAACGCAAAAGGTTAAAAGTCATGGCCTCATCGTAGCATGAAAACAAAAAAGAAGGCAAGATTCATTGCCAAGTCGACCCTAGCAGACAGAACATGCCAACGTGATGGCAACCATCAGTCTGAAAGGCGATATAGGACGACCGGTCGTTCTCGATCTCCAGCTGTAGTTTGTTGGTAGAAGAGCCGATAAAAGGGGACGACAGTGAAGATGTACGGAAGGCAGATAGCTAGGTGTAATCACAAAACACATCTGTGATAAAACACAGATTCCAATTAAAAAAAACATAATGTGAAATTTCAGAAAATTTGACCCAGCCGGAGTGGAGTTAAATTCTTTGGAAATTTTGAAATTGGGAGGCAAAAGAAGCCAAGAAATCGGGTGATTTGCTTACATTTGCATAAATTAACACTTCTTTATCATGCAACTTTCAACTGCTTTACAAGCTACAAGGTAAACCCAACCTTAAAAAGACATTTGCTGTAATTTTTAGCATTTGTTCAATGTTCATGTCTGTGTATCAGCATTTGTTTGTTATTCTATCACTACATAGAACACCCAATGCTGTATTTAGCAACATACCAGTGTGAACATAAATGACCATTGTTATTGTTGATAAATGAATTCTAGTCTGGACTTGATCTGAGATCTCTTTTCAACAAAAACAACCCTGACTGTTCACTGTATGGTTTGTATTGACATGCTAAATACTGGACATTTCATAACGCTTCAGGGAGGAGAACAAGATACTGCTATAGATGCATAAAACAAACCACTGTGAATATTACCGAATTTGGCAGCTAAAGGAGTTTAACTATGTTGAGTTTATCTGTCACCCAGGTAGCGTCTATGGTTCTCTTTTGTAGAGATCAGAAATTCAAGGCAAACATTGAATTGATGTTTTTTTTCCTTGGCCCCCCTAAAAGATTGTGGTATTTTTGTCTGGCCCCCCCTAAATTTTCTTGGGAAAAATGGGTGGCCCCCCCCTGAAAATCCTCCCCCCGGAAGTAAATTCTGAATCGTCCCTTAGCGGCATACGCGTACCCGTGCTTACATGTGATATTTGTTGGTTTAGTCGTTCGTTTCCAGTGATTTTACTTTATTTTTTCTTAGAAACATGTGAAACTCGTGGCGTTTTTATTCTGTAAGAGCATTTTTTCTCAGCATCTCATGAAACTGCACATCACGAATAAAACTAGTCTTACACTTCTTATCCGCACTTTCCTTCATCACAAGTCCATCTTCCCGTTCTTTTATTTTATTCGTTCGTTCGCGATCAACACAACGATCGTGGAATTGTTCTTGTTGCAGGTGGAATTTCTGGAGATCGTCGTCGAATCGTGTCCCTAGGCTTTTCACCTTCCTCCAAAAAGTCTCGTTGAAATGCTCAAACAGGAGTACGTCACCGTGGTTCCACTTGCGGATCTTGTCAACAACTGGGTGTCTTACGGTATAGCGCCGGTTTTTGCTCCGTATACCTTTGCTTATGTGCAAAATATCGTCGAATTCCCAGCACAGTATATTTTTCATCAATACAAGAGATTCTTCAAAATAATCCGAAATCAACACTAAATCCAGTTCAGAGTCTAATTTTGCTATCGTCTCGTTGATAATCGTTTTATTGTTATCAAAACGGTGGTCGAAGCCTAGACTAAACAGCATCCCATTTCTTATTTCGTTCTTCATAAACCCTTCCAGTTTTCGGGAGTATTCGTCCGGGTTGTTCATGAATTGTTCAAGCGGGTTCCTTGCTCGAGAGAAGTGAAACTGGCTGGCGTAGTCATAGTACCCAAACACTGACTCAAACCTTTTAACTGGATCGCGTAGTATGGTGATGTAGGTCCCGTTGGGGACAACAATTTCAAGTTCTGGCCTGTTGTACCTCAGGTGGCTTGCTATTATGTCGAAAGAGCGACCTCTACCAGGTCTCGGATTCTGCTTGAGAAGCATTTCCCGAGAGAACAACTCTGTGGTACTGAAAATATGACCTCCTTTTGGCAGGGCGAAGCGCAGTCCATGAGTCAAACCGTAACGCTGAATGATGGAACTCGTCGTTGAACTTGCTGTCTTGTGAGTTTTGATAAAGACTATTTGTGAGGTTGGATGACAGTCAATCTTTAGGAGTGTTGTCGAAACCAGGGTTGGTACGTCTGTGGAAAGTCTGATTTGTAGATTCGTTATCCTGAAATTGAATTCACACAATATACAGAGGTTAAAGTTCAATCTCCTCTAGCTGTAACATTTGACTTATTTTCAATGGTGTTTATTCACTAACTTACGTTTCCTGTCGAAATGCCCGTTGTTCAACCGGTCAACTCATTCTGTGTGTAGCCTATTTGATATAAATGTAATAATTGATAGCGGAATTTCTGTCCTAACTTTGATACATTTGTAAATAGTGACATATATTTTACATAATGGAATGTTGCCTAGACGACTTTTTAGCTCCCATAGCCATATGTATATATGGCAATGGAAGCTATTCTTATAGGCTAGGGAAATGTCTGTATGTATGTATGTCTGTATGTCTGTCCGTCAACATCAAAAACTCCAAAACCGCTGCACATTTCATCTTGATATTTGGTGTGTACATGGATGATGGGCTGTAGATGAGATTTTGTTCAAATGAAGTTGTCATTGCCAAAAATATGCAAATTAAGTGAAAAAATGTAAAAACAGTCAAAATTGAAAATCTCAATAACCACTGAGCAGATTACATGAAAAATTAGCATGTAAGTACTTTGGGCTGACCTGAAATAATTGTGCTTTTTTTGATTTTTTGATATTGTTGAAAATATACAAATTAGTGCCAAAAAAGGCGTTTTTGGTAAAACATCTTCTTCTTCATGAACCGCTGGTCAGACAGCTTTGATATTTGGTATACAGGTCCCTAGGGATAACACAAATCGGATTTGTTCAAATTGTGATGAAATATGCAAATCTGTATTTTTAAGGAATTTTTTTGTTATTTTTGGTCAAAAATTTATTTCATCAAAATCGCTCGTCTGACAGCTTTGATATTTGGTATATAGGTCCCTAGGGATAACACAATTTGGATTTGTCCAAATTGGATTGCAAATTGTGATGAAGTATGCAAATCTGTATTTTTAAGGAATTTTTTTGTCATTTTTGGTCAAAAATTTATTTCATCAAAACCGCTCGTCTGACAGCTTTGATATTTGGTATACAGGTCCCTAGGGATAACACAAATCGGATTTGTTCAAATTGTGATGAAATATGCAAATCTGTATTTTTAAGGAATTTTTTTGTTATTTTTGGTCAAAAATTTATTTCATCAAAATCGCTCGTCTGACAGCTTTGATATTTGGTATATAGGTCCCTAGGGATAACACAATTTGGATTTGTCCAAATTGTGATGAAGTATGCAAATCTGTATTTTTAAGGAATTTTTTTGTCATTTTTGGTCAAAATTTATTTCATCAAAACCGCTCGTCTGACAGCTTTGATATTTGGTATACAGGTCCCTAGGGATAACACAATTTGGATTTGTCCAAATTGTGATGAAATATGCAAATCTGTATTTTTAAGGAATTTTTTTGTCATTTTTGGTCAAAAATTTATTTCATCAAAACCGCTCGTCTGACAGCTTTGATATTTGGTATACAGGTTCCTACAGATAAACTAAATATGATATATAGAATATATGATGAAATCTGCAATTTTGTATTTTTGGTGCAATTTTTGACATTTTTGGTCAAAAAATGTGTTTCTCAAAAACTACTTGTCTGATGCCTTTGATATTTGGTATACAGGTTCCTGGGGTTTCTCCTAGTGTGATATTGTGAAATTTGATGAAATCTTCAATTTTTGTATTTTGGGTCAATTTTTGCCATTTTTGGTCAAAATATTTGTTTCTCAAAAGTTACTCATGTGATAGCTTTGATATTTGGTATACATTTTTATACATAATTATGATGAAATCATCAATTTTGTATTTTTGCAGCTAATGTTGCCATTTTAGGTCAGGCCATCCTGAAATGAGCTATCAAAGATCTCAACCATCTTCATCAATACATATGTCACAAAAAGTTGCTCTCTACATAACACAGCAGAGCTCTGTCGACTATTGGGTCGCTTGTTTTTTTCAAAACCGCTGGTCAGACAGCTTTAATATTTGGTTAACAGGTCCCTAGGATGACCTTAGTGAGATGATTTCATACAGTCAGGAAATACTTAATTTTGTATCCATGTCTATAGTAGCTTCAGGGACATTGGCCCTATGTTTAAGATAATGTTGTGATTCAGTAAGCATTTGAAATGGTAAACTGTATTTGGTGTTGAAATGCGGTAAAAAATAATGAGAAAACATAGCTGAGGTGATTTCAGCAGGTTTGGTTTCCAACAAATATATTCAAAGTTTTTTTCAATGTTAAAGAGTGATGGAGGGGGGGGGGGGGTCCTGAGGTCCTGGCAGATTTTGAAAAAAATCCAAACAAATGTCAATAAAAAAATCAGCCATAGAAGGATTGTCAAAAAGAAAAGGTGGGATAGTGGGAAAAAAGAATGTACAGTGTATCGGATAAAAAAAGATGTTCCTCATCAATCTTCCAGACAACACCCTTTTATCAAATGGTACACCCCTGATGTATTTTTGTGTGCCATTAAACATGCAGTGTATTTTAGTTTAAGATGTCAATCAAGTTAGGTAAGGATTTGAAAGGAATAGTCAAGTTCACCACAGTTTAACTTTATCTCTTGTGTCATCATCCTTGTGTAATTGGTTAAGTTTGTAAGTTGCTCCAGATGTGGATATACCAGCTGTTCTGGAAGAAAACAATGTTTACTTTTCCCTATAGGGTTTCTGAGTTAATGATTGCATGTTGAAATCTCTCCAAGTATCTGGTGCATGGGCAAAATGTAAATATTGGTTGCATGTTATGTATTTCAGTCTATGTCAAATATTGTAAATGAAAAATCAAGAACAGTTTGCTGTGTGCTTGTAAAAGATAACATGTATGTCAATTAAATATATAAAATAATTAAATATTAAATATTAAATTAAATTATGTCAATTAAATATTAAAACTGCCTTGCAGTTTGATTGTCTTAAAAATTATCACAGAAGTAGAAAACGAAAAGAAACTAATCAAATTGCTGTAACATATTCACCCTCAGTGTCTGTAGGCCTATACTTAACTATTTTATCATTACATTCAGCTTTTTGTTAGATCTTTATCACTCTCCATGGGCCAAGGCACACTTGGGGTCAATGTCATCACTCTGTGCCAGTCTGTGAATGTCAGTCTGTCTGTATTTAGGCCCATGTTTCATACAATTGGTGGTTTGTTTTGATAACTATATTTGGTATATAGGGATAACCTAGCAATACAATTTTTTTGACAAAATGTGACATGACTTCGGTGACCTTTGACCTCAAATATACATATTTGTCCATAACTCAGTAACCACAAGTGCTACACCCTTCATATCTGGTATGATGGGACACCTTATGATGCCAGATATTGTACGTCATTAATTATGCACATATCTCATTCTGAGCAAGCCAATAGAGCTGGATGTCTGATTTTTGGTATATAGGGATAACTATAGGAGAGAAATTTTTTGACCAAATGTCATGTGACCTTGATGACCTTTTACCTAAAATATATGTTTATGTCAATAAATAAGTAACTACAAGTGCTATGTCCTTTGTATTTAGTAGGATGGGAGACCTTATGACAACACATGCTTTACCTCATTAATTTTGCACACATCTAATTCTGGGCAAGCAAATAGAGCTAGAGGTCTGATTTTTTGGCATATAGGGATTAATTAGCAATATAATTTTTTTTTCAAAATGTCATGTAACCTCAATGACCTTTGACCTTGATTATACATATATGCATATCTCAGTAACCACAAGTTCTATACCCTCCAATTTTGATAGGATATTAGACCTTAAGATGTCACATCTTGTACCTCATTTATTATGAGCATATGTATTTCTTGGCTGGCCAATACTGCTAGAGGTCTGATCTTTTTTCCCGATTTAGAACCATAACTTAAGACATGCCTCATATGTTTCAAATTGGGAACAACGACATAGACCTATGTGCCCATAGATCTCAACATATACACTCAAATGATACTTCTTAATGACCACATTTTCCTGCCCCATCAAGACTAATACTCCTATTACAAGTAGGGACTGTCATTGTCAATGACTTGTTTAGTTAATGGTTGTATCACAGTACTCGATATTTCTAATTCTGTATTTTTTCCATTTTATATTCTGAATAAATACATTAAACATATTTCACTGTCTCCAGTACATTACATTTAAGTATTTTCACTTCATGCACTTTATCCCTTTCACACATGTTCAAATATCTGACCAGAGAACAAACACTAAATAGTCCAGGATGGGAGCTACAGTGTCATTGACGCTATTTTTTTATTTATTATATTCCTGTGCCCATATCGCTTAATCTCCTGGTGAAGTTTATCGTAAACATAAAATATCAGCCGTTATAATTTACGGTAAACGGTACACGCACGATAAACGTCATCAGTTTCGGAGTACTCCCGAACTATGTTTGCAACTAGAAGGGAAACAAAGATAGTGGAATTTGAAGGGCTCTCAGGAACGAAGAAAGACAACCAAATGCCTCCAGAGCCGATATAATTTATTGGCCAAACGAAAGGCTACACACAACCCAAAACACAAACGTCCAGAGGGACGAACAGAATCGGGTCTGTCTTTGAAACCCATAGCAGACGGCCTTTTTCAAGGCCAGCAAATTCTCCGAACAAGAACTACCGTAACACAAATGCAAAATACAAATTTACACAATACTGTGTCACCAAACACAGAAAAAGGAAAAACAACAAAATTGCCAGAAAAAGACGGTACAAGAGGAGACACCATATTATCTCAAACACAATGAAACTCCGTACAAATGCCGAATATAGCATAAACATAAATAACAACACGAATCTTAGATTCATCAAAATCTATCATTACACAATTTAACAACAGCAAAAATCAATGCACTGGGTAAGGGTTGAAATTCATCCCAACACCAAATCGTCCTCACAGAGTTCATCTCATACAAGACGCAAACATTAGGAGAAGGAAAATCCAATACATTATGCGACACAAATTGACCAAAAAAAAGACAAATTCAAACACAAGTCTCGATGGACTCCATATACAACTAAGAACACAAATCGACAGATTTGAATTCTTACATAAAACATCAGGCCGCCTGAAATCTACGCTTTAAAAGCCTGATCAAAGGCGAAACACTAAGATACATCAGAACTTGCAACACAAAAATGACTTTGTTTCAAAGGTCAATACACTTTATGCAAGATTAATCGAACATGGCTAAAACAACAGGAAATCTCCAGTCACATCGCAAGCACAGTTCGCCGCACGAGTTACGCAACTATAACACAAGCGAACAAACGAAGAAACAAAGATAACACTAGTCTTCACAACGAAAATTATAGCAACAATATATATAAGAACACAAGCTATAAAAAACAGCAATGTGCGAAAACTGGGAACACATAGACAAGGACGAAACACTACAGCCTGAATGAAATATTTCCACAACAACCGATCATTGCATACAAAAGAAATCCAAACATTAGCGATATACTGATACAGGCCAAAGTCCACGGCATTTTGTATTAGGAACAAGTCAATGAACGAACGAACGAACACATGACGATCCAAACATAAATATTCTAGCTTCATTGCTAGAAGAACAGGAGATCAACAATATCGATGTGACATAAAACGAAAAAGATATACATAAATCTAAGGCGACTGAGGAAGAGACCGCTCTGGTTTCGAAACGTGGGGATAAAAAAAGAGTCAAGGTTGTCAAAGACACATCTGACTACGCCAACGTCTCGCCATGGCTTATTTTAAAATTAAGTATTCGTTTGTTAATTTTCACACTAACAGCCAAAACATTTCAGACACTAAACACACCAAAGCACATACTAGACGAGATGAGTGATGTGTGAAGCCACTTTCCCTTTAGGCTGCGTTCACAAATAACGATTAGGGGGGGGGGGGGGCTGGAGGAATCTCGATTGAAATCTTATTTTTTTTCAGATCCCCCCCCTAAGTACCCTAAAAAATTTTCAAATGCCCCCCCTCTATATGGTCAAAATTTTTCAAGTCCCCCCCCCCAACTATCACAGGCCCGCATATTTGTAAAGGATGTGAGCGCAGAAAAAATAAACATGTATTGCGCCGTTCTGCTCACAGGTGTTCAACACTACCTGTATTAGCACTTTGTATAGTCATATTCCCAAGGCAAGTTCTTTAAATGCATCAGTGAATTTTTTAGATTTATTGGTCTTAAAGCCAACTTGAGTTAATCCCACTCTGGCCAGGTCAATTGCTCCTGTTGAAGAGCACACAAAATGCAATCATGAGAGAGTAGGAAAATTGTGAATTCTGGCTAATTGCGGTATTGCACAGTGACCTACCAAAAATTGTTTCAAAACTACAAGACCTATATGAATTAGATGCTACTCAAAATTGACAATACCGGAAGGTTAAAATATTCCATCAAATAAATGTCTTAATCTCTGAAATTTTGGGTGTGATAATTGCAAATTTGGTTAAAAAATACATAATTCCATTTGGTCACATATTTTTTCTTTTAGTCTTTACTATTCAAAGTTTTACTTCTGTATCATTTTATAATAAGAGTTTGAAAATTTGAAAATCAAGCATGGTGACCCTATCTTTTTTCTTTAATATTTGATTATTCTCATATGCCAGAATTCAAACATTTCTATGTTTTCTTCCATGTGTTGCTCTCTGGCCTTATCTTGTGTACAAGTGAGTTTCACTGTCATGAGTGTCATTTGACCAAAACTCTTCTTCAACTACTATGTACATCAGAGTCAGAGCTGTCTCTGTCACTGTTCAGGTATGCAGTGACAGTGACACTGCAGTAGCAGGGTAGTATCTGATAGTGACAATACCCGTAGGCAGTAGCTGTATTAACTTTGATAATTTTGGCAATATTTTTGTTCAGTTTTACAACTGCGTTCTTGTTCTACTCCCTACAGCATGTTGAATTGTCTAGTATTCAGCTTGCTATCACAGCCTATGTACCAGTATCACTGACAACTGACTGTCAGTCTGGACTCCAATTAAATTATCACCAAATACATATTTATATTTATATATACAGGCTTTGTCAACACACTAAATATTGTGTGTTTGAGCATGCTGTAGGGAGATAGCAAGAAACTGCAGTTGTTATATTGCATAGAATTATTGCAGAAATCATTAACAGTTGCAGCTTCTGCCCTGTTACGAGGCTCAAGTTTGTTTTTTACGACAAATCACGTTTAGATTTTTTCGAGATAAAAGTCATGAAATGTGACAAAATGGTTCTAGATTTTGTTTAATTATTACTAACATTACAACATTTTGATGACATAAAAAATGGTATTCATTTTTCATTGAATTACCTACAAAAACTTGGAATTGGAAAATGTAAAACTCAAAAGGGACCCAAAAATTTTCAAGTCCCCCCCCTACAGGTAGAGCAAAATTTTCAAGTCCCCCCCCCTCCACTACCCCCAAAATTTTCGAATCCCCCCCTGAATTCCTCCAGCCCCCCTAACCGTTTTTTTGTGAACGCAGCCTTATTACAATGCTCCACTTTATAGAGAACATTATAAAATAACATGTACATGTATTTAATACTGTAAAACTTTCGATTTTCCACATTGTATACACCACAATACCACATGATGAATTGAAAGAAATAAAATTGAAAAACATCATCAATCAAGCATTTTTCTGACTCTTTGCCATTTTATGACACCCGGGATATGACACCAAAATACTGAAGGGTTATGGGTCCATACTTCGCTGTTTTTTTTTCCACACTTGACATATTAGGCGGTAATACTGGCAGAATAAAACTTTAAGCTATGTAACCAACACCCTATCTACATTTGATAATTTTACGTTTATAAACACTGAATCTATAGCTCTCCCAGAGAGCTCTCCTATATGCTCTGGCAGTAAGGTGCAACAAAGGCAAGCCTATCACTGCAAGAAAACACAGGGACAGTTTGAAGCGAGATGCAGCATTTGAATTCACAGCATTGTTAGATACCAGCATGTGTGTTAGATGACCGGGGAGCTGAAAAACAGTGGATACATGGGGGGGGGGGAGGGGGCTTCCCCTCCTGATACATAAACGTTTGAAAATTTGACATTAAAATAGCGCGATTTGGTGATACTTAGAACAACTGTCAAATGTGAATATTTTGTTGTGTATCATATTTTTTGCAGACGCTCCCCTTTCTGTTGATCATTTTTGAGAGACGTCCCCCTTCCGTTCTTCCAACCCTTGGCCGTAAATAGTGACGGCGCCTTAAAAATTGCGACTTCTACAGCAGCAAGAGTACGAATGAAAATCACAGGGAATGGAGTAATCTTGTTGTTGTTGTTGTTGTTGTTGTTGTTGTTGATGATGATGATGACGATAATAAAAAATATATAGGACGGGAGTGACGTTGGGCGACCTACGTCGTTTTTTGGTCACTATTACAGTTTTCTTTTACAATTATCTACAACATCGACAAACAACAGCAAGGAATGACACATTGTTTTTTAATATTTTTTATTATCGTCATCATCATCATCACCATCAACAACAACAACAACAACAACAACAAGATTACTCCATTCCCTGTGATGAAAATTGGCAACAACCTTCTCGAAGCCTTTAGTTATCAGAACAGCTGTGATTTGTCGGTGGAGATGTGAAGACAGCAAATTCTATTCCCTATTAATCTTTGAAAATAACACTGTTGGTGGTTGTTGGAAAATGTGTTCATTGTGTCGACAGCACGGTGGTCTATGGTCTGACATTATGCCGATACCATAGTTTTCACATGAGGTGCTTTGTCTCCGTTTGCCCTTGAAACTCCGTGTAAGTGTTATGCATAACTATATGTATTTGTAATATATGTGTTCCGCCCAAAAACGTTGTAGGCTAGTGAACTGTGCCTGCCATCGGTTCTGAAGAGCTGGAGCGCAGATGTTTTGTAAAGAACGAGTTAGAGTCGCAACGTGTCGCCAAAAAAACAGTTATCAGGGAAAAAGCGATATACTGTGATACTTACGTGGTCGAGTTCCTCTTGACGTCTTCGATGGAGCGCCATGTTCGTGCATGAAAATAAATTATTACTAAGATCAATAAAAACGGTACCACAACTTTGAGAAACTTCCTGTTTGGAACTCGCACTGGCATATGGCAAACTAACTCTTTCATATTAGACGATTTCAACTTGAATCACATGTTACTCATTGACAACAGATTTTCAACCTTAATGATTAACTAGAGACGTGGACACGATCTACTCACAGGCGCTGGTATCAATACAATGATAAAAGATTAAGCCAAAAACCTGGTACGAGAGCTCGCTCGTCGTCAATTAAATATATATCTGACTAGGCAACGTTCACAAATAATGGTGAGGGGGCTGGAGAAATTGCGATTGAAATCTGATTTTTTTCAGATACCTCCTCAATACCCTCAAAGCAATATCAAACTCCCCATCTATGTGATCAAAATTGTTCAAGCCCCCCCCCCCTCCCCCCACTATCGTACAGTCGCATATTTATTAGGGGTGTGCGCACAGAAAAAATAAATATGTATTGCGCAGTTCTGCTTGCAGATGTTCGACACACTACCTTTTTGAAGCACATATAATATTCTGTAGTGGTTATAGAAATGTTGTCAGCAGTGTGTAGAGCGTAAGTCGACTTGAGTTAAAATAAATAAATAAATCTGGCCGGATCAATGGTACCCGCTGAGAGCACACAAAATAACTATCATGAGAGAGTATGCAAATTGTGAATTCCTGGCTATACTTTGCCAACACTTTGCAAAAGACTGAGCACGGTGACCTACCCCCCCCCCCTCCCTCCCAAATATAGAAAATATAAGACATATATGACCTAGATGCTACTTATGAAAGTTTCAAAATATTGACAATACTGGAAGATTGAAATATTGCATCATATTAACGTTTTAATCTCTGAAATCTTGGGTGTAATAATGGCAAATTTGGTAAAAAAAATATTTCCACTAAGTCACATTTTTTTCATTTAAATTAGAATCTTTACTTTTCAAAGTTTAACTTTTGTGTTATTGTACAATGAGAGTTTGGACATTCCATTCACTGCATGAACTTGAAATAAGTGGTTTTACATATTGATTTTAAGTGTTTTTCGTGAAAAACTGTTACTTTTCATTGCGTGTGTAGAAAATCAAGCATGGTGATCCCATTTGTATTCTTTACCATTTGATTATTCTAATATACTAGAATTCAGAAATTCATATCGCAAAGGTAAAACAACAGCTAGAATTTTTCTGATCATACACCCTTAAGCAAACAATACTGCAAACATAAAATTTGATACTGTTCAGTGTTTTTGGTTTTTAGCTAGAATTTTTTGTCATACATATTGTCACGTAGCGTGGTTGTGATGTAGCTATTATCGGATACGTACACTGGTAGGGAACTGTGGGCAGTAGACGTATAAGAGACGGCAACGGTACACAGGAATACTCTAAGTCGTAGTACTTTATTCAGCTGAGTAACACTAGTTACACAATAAACTTCTATGACCTACACTAGTCGTCAGGGTCGCGGTTGAACGTCGTCTCCGGGCGTCGTCGATAAAGTGCCTAGACACGGTCCATCCACGGAGGGACCGTGTCCCAAAAGTTCTCCTAAAATGGTGTCTGATGTTCTCCCCCTAACACACTGAGATGCATAGTTTATATTGAGTGTCAGAAACTGCAAAGTCATGGGTCTATAATTAACTCAAAACAATTGGGTCTCAGGATCTGCAAAGTCATGCGTCTATAATTATCTAAGAACAATCGGCAAAGTCAAATCGCTCTTGGTTAAGTACAATGTCAAACAGGGGTAAAGGTCGTCCAGGCATAGATGATAACTTCAGGAGTTGAAACAATAAAAGGTCACGAAAACGAACACGGGAGATAACGTGCAGGGTTACTGTCGGTCATTACAGTCAAATTCAAAGGTTAAATTCTAAGCATATGTATGGCTACGTCACAATATGATAAGATTGGTATTTGCCCACTTCCTGTGTTTGTCTGTATACACCTTCCTGTTTGTCCGTCCACCGTGATAACTTGGAAAGCACTGGACGTATTACTTTGATATTTTGTGTGAAGGTATATTGAGGGATTTGGGACAACCTTTTCTTTTAATTTAAATGAAAATATCAAAAATATGCAAATAAGGTAAACAAATTTTGGTAAACAATCTTATTTTCCATAACCACTGGTCTGACAGCTTATGATATTTGGTATACAGGTCCACAGGAATGACCTAAATAAGGTCTGTTCAAACTGTGATTAAGTATGCAAGTTTGTATTTCTAAAGCAATTTTGTCGTTTTTGGTCAAAAAAACTTTAATTCCTTCTTCTTTGAAAGCTTTAAGATTTAAAGGTCTAAGACTAGAAATGGACCTCTTTAGTCTAACAATTCTCTGGTGGTTTATAAGCTCAGAACCCCCGTACATTATACATTTTCTGAAAGCCTAGATATGGGGAAAGATTTTGGTAATCACAGTGTCACCATTGTTTACATAACTATCATGTGACAGGTAATTTGCATAACCTCTCAAATCTCGGTTTTCCCTATGTTTTGTCTCAATACTTCAAAATATCTGACTCAAACTTGCTGGAATGCAAGCTGTCACAACGCTCTTCAAAAGCGTGTGTCAGATTTTTTTATATCTTGCTTAGTTTTTATTGAGCATAATTTTAAAGAAATCAACTAGAGTTAAATTCACCGCTCTGGAAGTTTTCCTGGCGTAAAAATTGTTTAAGAAGGTTTAAAAAAATTCTGAGACATGCTTTGGAAGATCCTTAGGACAGCTTGCACTCACACAAATTTCAGCAATATATCTCAAAGCATTGAAACAATACATAGGGAAACCCGATTTTTGAAAGGTTATGCAAATTACCTGTCACATGATAGTTATGTAAACAATAGTGACATGGTAACCAAAATGTTCCCCTATGTCTAGGCTTTCCAAAAATATATAATTTACGGGGGTTCTAAGTTTATTAACCACTAGGGAATTGTTAGCTTAGAAAGGCAAATTTCCTGTCTTGGAAAGTTAATACACACGTTCATAAGGAATCCCCCATTTAGATTTGTTGAAATCATGATGTAATATGCAAATTTGTAATTTTAAGGCATTTTTAGTTATTTTTTGACACATCGGCCCAACTTTAGAAAGTATATCATGGACTTATCAAAATATCTTGTCTGGAAGGATTTCCACTCAAGCGGAACACCAGATGGCTAGATACGCCCAAGTGTTTGAGTGTGTTTAGTGCAATATTTAGCTATACGGCACCTAACACTTTTCAGAAATTTGAAAAATATGAAGATCCAATTATCCCAAGTTAGTTCCAATCGTGTTCATCCCTTTTATTCCTATCCTATATTGCTTTCTACGTTATATTTTCAGTGAGTTCGTGTCAAGTATAAAAAGTAGTCTGGTACCTTTTCCGGACGTTTGAAAGGGTAATAGTATTTGTCCTCAACCCCCGCCCCCACCCTTTTGGGCTATCGTCAGGTTCCATGTTCATATGAAGCACACCCTTCAATATCGAGCGCCAATAATACCACAGATTTAGCTAGTTTTGTATTGGAAAAAGGGTCACTATTTTTTGCGCATTGTCATTTTGAAAAACACCGACCCTTGTATTTTTTTGTCCAGTCCCTTATGGGACAGTGTTTGATTATTTCAGAAGTCAGAAGTCATACCACATGATACTTTCAAATGTCAACTCAACCCCAGGGCCTTAGGGTGCAAAGTGTTAAGCAATAAAACCAGATGAAAAATTGGGGTCACATTTTACAATCGATGAATTGGGGCGGGGTCAATTTTTTTAAAATTCAATTTGGAGGGGTCGCATTTGCCTTTAATTTGTAGCTTAGTTTTCTACCGACCCGCCCCCTTTCCGTAAAAAACGAATGCTCCCCAGGCCTCAACTGTGCATCTTCAGACGGAAATAAAATTTCTCTGGCGCAACAACAAGGGTTGAGCCCTATATGAAACGTAAAAGAAACCAACCGAATAAAACAGTATCTATTCCCTTCTGTGATACTGATATCCCATTTCCGGTGAGGTTACTTTCGTTTTGAGATCACGATGTAAGTTGTCCGGTGGCAAAACAACAAAAACAAAAACACGAAACGTGTGTATGTCAACTGTATGTCTATCATTTTACGCCTATACACAATCAATTTAGAACCTGCAATGAGGGGATGCCCACTGAACCGTTATCTTATAGAGTGGAGCACCAGACAGGGATTTTATACGAATTACGGAATCGTCGTCATACTCGTGACGATTGAAGAAATGTGGCTACAAGGATATACTCCTAGATGTCGCCACGAGGATCTGCTCAGGTATTTCTACGATTTGCACGTCAAAATGTCAGTGCACCTAACTGAACACCTGAAGACGAACTTAGCAACGTGTCAAAAACAAAATGGAGACGGGTAATTGTGACGTCCAAAACCATAGACCCTCCAAAAGGGGAGGGTCTATGCCAAAACATATAATGAGTAGTTAACTATTAATTTTAACCATGGCGGTAGAAAAAAAGTGTCTATTCCACTTCCATGTTGTAACCCTTGCCTGTCCAGGCAAAAAGATATATAATGAGTAGTTAACTATTAATTTTAACCATGGCGGTAGAAAAAAGTGTCTATTCCATTTCCATGTTGTAACCCTTGCCTGTCCAGGCAAAAAGATGTTCTTTCAGAGCCATTGATGGAAAAATAAGATTTATTCTGCGTCATATCCTTCTGGATTGTCTTAGCTACATGAATCCCTTTGGTAAAAAGTAAATATTGAAATTTCACTGGCTCTGTGTCGGGCAACAACATCCGGGAAGTGCAGTGATCGTAGAGTATTGAGTGAATCGACCAATCATTGTCCCATGTGGAGAGAGAGAGAGAGAGAGAGAGAGAGAGAGAGAGAGAGAGAGAGGAGAGAGAGAGAGAGAGAGAGAGAGAGAGAGAGAGAGAGAGAGAGAGAGAGAGAGAGAGAGAGAGAGAGGTGCGTGTACCAATCACTGTGAGTTATCAATCGAGTCCAGATCTCCCCGGCAGTACCCTACGGCGAACTGAATCGTACACGAATGATCTTACTTCATAGATTTTACATTTAATATGTCGATTTGAAAATGATATCTTAACATTTTGTAAATTGTGAAACTATTTGACGTTTGAAATGTTAACGATTGATTTACTTCAGTTGACCTCATACTGCTAAATAAACTAAATGATTAATGTAATATATTTACTCATAACATCTGACGTATCACACATTCACTACTTTGTAAGACCTCATGGCCCACACAATTAGAAATTATAAGTGGACTGAACATAAAACAGTGTTTTCCAACAGGTTTGATACAATACATGTAGTTGGAAGATTCTTTTTCATTGGAAAAAAAAAGTCTTGTAGTATTCAATGACCTCGAGGGGTTCACCTCATATTTCTTACACGCAACAAGAGGTGAGCATGTAAAAAATGACAGAACAGTGTCAGAGGCATGAGTTGTGTCAGTCTGGTGCCGCGCACCATTTCTACCGCTGGCTGCGCTGCTCACGTGCACGAGAGTGTAGCGCCAGCAGCCCCCGGGCAGCAGCCTTAGAAAAGAGCGGGGAACCAGACAACAGTTGTGTAAACGTTCATATACTGGCAACCACGATAATGAAACAACAAGAAAATCAGAAGAAACAAGTTGTACGGTATCTTTTTATTTCATATACCTCAAAAATACAGTACAAACAACAAATATTTGTTAATGTTCAGTTTCATTTATCAGGAACAAATTTAAAGAACAAAACAAAACAAGTTTCCGATTCCCCTGTGGTAGGAAATCATCAAGGTGGTAACTTTTAAGCATAATCTCATCTTTATTAAGATGATATGCCTTCTTTATTTACACTCTGACAAAAGATTCTCTCAAACAAGCACTCAATATTAATGTTATCCCTTGCAGAAGTTTCCAGGAATTCTTCTCGCGATTCTCCACAGGACATCATTTCAGCCTCGTCCGGGGCGATTTCTCTTTTCTCTCGGAGGTCCAGCTTGTTGCCGACCACCACGACGGAGTAGTTTCGCCGTGGACGTTGCTCGTGGATTTCTTTTTGAATGGCGAGGACTTCTTCGAAGGACTGGAAGTCATCCACAGAGTAGACGAGGGCGAAGACGTCACCTTTTGCCATGGCAACGCGTCTCATGGCCGGAAAGACGTACGAGCCGGTGGTGTCAATGATGTCCAGCTGGAGAAGTACCTGAAATACAAGAATAGGAAAACTTACTGTTTTTATCTTCACTTGTAATATTAAATTAGCATCTACAATTATTAGCATGACCCATGACAATTAACATATATTTTTCATATAGCTCTTTACGTTCCCTACTGTTGTTTATTTATTTATTTATTTCCTTTAGGGTAGTTTGCGCCCCGAAGTCGAAAGACTTAAAAAACTTTCGCTCACACTTTCCTTAAGGAATCTTCAAAACCAAGAACAAAAATCAGAAGTCGCCATGCAAAATTTGGTACTAGAGAAACAAATGACCTAGGATTTACCGACACTTGAAATCCAAAATGGCCGCCATCCCTGTGTTATCTCTATCGGGAAAAATTAGATTTTTGATTTTTTACAAAAAAAAAAAAACATGCCCGTAAACTTTAAAAAGTTAGTTACTCCATGAACTTCAAAATGTGCTCACACAAGAGGCAGACCACTTGTAACAGTTTTAGAATCTGAATATCTGTCCCCGAGGTCATTCTATCTGAAATTACAGTGTACTCCACAACTAAAAGTTACTCCAACGTAATGAGTAAGTGTATATTTTGAAATTTAGGCAGCCGTCATTATTATACGAAATTCCACTTTTGGAAAAAAGAACAATCGGTGAAAGTTCTGAGCGAGACGGTGCATCACGTCAAGAAATGCCAATGTTTTCAAATATATCTCGATAGGGTGGAACTTTTAGAAACCTGCACGAATCTTTGCCTGAATTCCAAACAGTACAACAAATGTGATTTTATTTTATTTTGTCAACGATTAGCAGACTTGAACGCTAACTAAGACCCGGAAGCTTTAACTAATTTCTCTTATCTCAGTCCATGTTTCACCAAAAGAATTGAGAACATCACAATCATTTAAAACCAAACGATTGAATAATAAAATTAAGTCTAAGCTCATGAAATTGTCAGCAATCCAATATTGAGTGGGAGTTTAACGTATTTAATTCAAATAATAACGCTTAAGAGCACCATGCTTAAGAAACGAATCAAATATTACATACAATTTTGACTGCCGGTCTGATGAACCAAGAAAAAACTAGGATCGAGAGCGTCACAGCCAATTAATCGAGGATAATGAACAAAATTTACAAAGGGGAAAACCTTTTTTCTACAAACAATTTTCTCAGAATAGTATAATGAAGGTTTCTGATGTAGTTGACAAAAACGGAGTCATTCCTTGGTCAAACGTTGCTAAGCATTATCTTTCCTTAATTCACAAATTAAAATCCCAGATTATGTATAAATAAACGAAATATGGACCCGATGAATAAAATTTATTTTAACATTTCAGAGCAACCCACGGCATTGATTTCATTAGAAAGTCATAAAATCACAAAGGAATTGATTAAAAGAGGTTTTACTGCATCTGTAAGTGAAAAGAAAATAGAAATTCTCGACACAGATAATTTACAGTGGGAAATATGTAATTTGATCATCAAAATTTCTATTGAGTGTGAAATGAGAGAGTTTCAATGTCGTTGTCGCATAATATTCTCTACACAAATCAAAAACTCCACACTATGAACTCCCAAAAATTTTCATATGAGATGCGTACATTTTGTTAAAATTTTCCAGAACTCCTGAGCATCTGTTTTAGAAGTGACAGATTCAGTGAATGGGGTAAGTCATTTAATGTAATCGCGACTCGAAGTAAAATACGCGTGATGGAGGGGAGGTAATATTTGTTGTAACTTTACTATACTTGCCTCAAATCTAATGGCATAACTATCAAAACAGAGTTATTGAAAGTAAATTCGAGCAATACACTGGGGCAAGCTGTTACGTATAGATCCTGTAGTGAATGCTATGACCCACAGCCAGTAGCTGTTGCCCGGAAAAGCCAATCGACTGGGACCAGTCTATAAGTTTACCTAAAAGCTTCAATTACAATCAGGTCATACTTTTCTTGTAGCACACATAATCCAAAAGTTGTCAAAGAGCAACATTCTTGTTTGTTGTTCCTCATTTCAACTTTTATTTCTCGCAATATTCTTTATCGGTAACACTTGTACATCCAGACAGGCTCGTCCAAACAACCCCAAACATGCCGAATCTGTAGCCTGTGGTTTTATGACCGAAATAATTTTTAAGACTATAAATTTAGAGAGACCAATGTAATCCGGAAAAAAACAAAGAATTTACCGTTCCTATCTTGAAAGTTCTGCTGTGAAAATCTTCAACTGTTCTTTCATGGTACTCCCGATAGTCGCCGTATAGATACCGAGCGATGATGGCAGACTTGCCGACTCCTGGTCCTCCCATGAAAACGACTCTGGAACATTGATAGCTGGTCCTCTCTCGTTCAAATATCTTCATCTTGGACTTCACCTCTACCACGGGCTCTGACTTATCCGTGTAAATACCGTGTGCCAAGTGGGGAGCGTGCATGACGGTTTTGCGAGAAAAGGGGAACTTCATGTGCACAACTTTGAGAGAGAGCGTCACGACTGATGGTGAGAATAGAAGGAGCGCTTCAAGACTTCTGTATCACTGTTAGGATTCATGTTTATCTCGTTCATGTGTTTCTCAACGTCCCAGTCTCATAACATTTAGCGCTAGTGACATAAAGTCCTACTATCATGAAGTACAAAACATCATGATGACTTCACGTCGGAGAATGAAATACAGCCAAATGAAGATTTTTGTGAACTGCTAGCATATTTTACGTTTCATTGGTGACGCTAAATCATATGATCTTTTTGCCAGGGTTACCCGGTTATTCGTTGACAGATTCACCATTATGGTAACCCTTTCCCCATCAGCAGGAAGAAATATTTCTTTATAAAATAAAAACCGACCAACAAACAACCAACAAACACACAACAAACAAACAAACAAACAAACACAGTCTGGAAATGTAGATATTGATAAATGCTCAGAGGCAAATCCTCCGTACAGTGTTAACCAGTTTGTTAAAGTCGCACTCCTTGGTAACATTTTTAAAAGCACACTTTTTTTAATGCCAACGGTCGATATTTGACGTGGCGACTGCGCGCGAATCGCGAGATATCGATAAAAACATGTCCTCAAAAAAGTGAAAGTTTGAATTCTGGTGGCCCACCTAAATTCAGCTTCCGAACATCGAACGTTCGGCACTGGGGCCATTGTCAACTAAACTAGGGAGTACGATTCTACGCTGATGCCGCTGTACGCCACAGTACCACTCGCGTCGGTGATCCGTCATGCCCCGTGGGAGAAAGCCGAGTCTTAGTGACTCGGCAAAAAAACGAAAAAGAAAGTTCGCTGTTCCACCAGAATTCGCATTCGACTAGCATAGCCGCTGGGAAAACTATCGGGAGCGCCCCGGCATTCTTACCCATTGATGATCGATGCATAGATGGTCTGTGACTAAATTCTGGTCGCGCACAGATTAACCCTTATACAGGAAGATGGTCTGTGACTAAATTCTGGTCGCGCACAGATTAACCCTTATACAGGAAAACTGTCTAAATATTTAGAGTACATTTGACCTGAAAAACCCCAAATTTCATCACGGAAACACCCTGGATAATCGCGGTCGGTACACCTAAGTATAACACATCTTTGACCTGCTAAGAGCGCACTGCATGGATAACCGACTCGAGTCGACAATGCAATACAATACAGTGGCAATGGACATTGACAGGATTTCAACATTTTTAAACTGAATATGGCAAAAACTACCTTTACGCAGTAGGAGATGATATCATTGATATAAATCTGAACTGTACATTTTCTTGCATATTCAAATTGGAAAAATTTTTATGTAACGGAACTTAGTTTCGGCCGACAGGCTGTCTCAGCACTGGCAGACGACAAAATGTAGTCATCAGAGGCGGCTAATATTTTACAAGTAAAAAACTGATATCTAAGAGGTATTGGTTAAAAATGTAATACAACTGATTGAGAATAATGAAAACGACAAAAAGTAAGGAGAAGTTGTAAAAAAAAAAATTTACCTGGGGTAAAGGCATAATGCTGTATATAAAGTCTTCGCAGTGGGAGGTAAATTAATTGCGTCTTTCGAACTTATTATGGACTCCCTAGAATATCGTCAATCAGCCCAACAACAACCTTCGGGAGATTTCGGGCCATAATCAGAAACGATCGTAAAACTTCGGGATGTGAAAAATATGCTCGGGAAATGACATGTTTTTATCGATATCTCGCGATCCGCGCGCAGTCGCCACGTCAAATATTGATCGTTTTCATTAAAAAATGTGTTTTAAAAATGTTACTTAGTGGGAATGACACTTCATAGGTCTCCATAATTCTAAGCCAAAGCCGCCTTCTGTATACTGCAGAAGCTTTCAGTCAACTTTAAACATATTTATGAGAAGATTTATAAAAGTTTTATCTATGTATTCATTATCTTGCGCATTCAATTGTCAAATGTATTAGTTATACTTTAGACTATACTGAATATACTGGTTTTACATAGTTGACCAATATTTCGAGTACGAGCCCATAAAAGTTGAAGGAAATAAAAGAAGATACAAAACATACATAACAAAGAAAACCACTGGACGAAACGTTGCAATATATAGATCACACATCAAAAATTTAAAAACACTCTTGCGCCAAAAGATACTGGTCGAATTATATCCTGCATATCAAGCTGCTTCGATCAGTTTATTTTTACTGTCCACCAATCTAAAATAGAACTGCAATCCGTTGTCTCCTTTCAAATGTCATAGTGCAGTGTCCGGCAAAGGTTTCGGAAATGTTGTCTAATGCCAGACAAGATTCTGCAGGCGTCATTGTATGAAATTCTTACATGATATCTGAATATAATTTTAATGAACAAGAACGATTATGAAAACTTTGAACCAACGAGTAGCACTTGTATGGAACACGATTGGAACACGATTGGAACTAATTTGGGATAATAGGATTTTTATATTTTTCCAATTTCTCAAAAGTTTTAGGTGCCCTCTAAAACTGAATGTTGCGATATTGCAATTACTCATAAAAAAAAGTGTGTAACTTAAAAAGAAAAGCAGACGAGCTTACATTCGTAGATTAAATCGACGTTACTTCACCATCAAATTAGTCCAAGCGTGTTAAACAATTTCATAAACAAAAGTATGAAAATATTCAGTTACATTAGAAACATATCATACACGGATACTGTATATATTATCACAAGTTTGATGGTTTAAACTAGCCACTTTCCATTGCTGCTTTTACAATTTATAAAATAAAAATAATTGGTGCAAATCATATGTACAAGCTTCTCAACAAGGAGATAATTTCTCAGATGAAGAAAAAATATTCAGTTATAACCATACACCCTCCAGAAATCGAGGGTCTACAGTTATACACAATTTAATTAGATTTTTGTGGGTTTTTTGGCAAATATAGAATATGTAATGTGTCTTGTATTTATGAATATTGTACAACTTACTTAATATCATAGTTCTAATAAAGAGACACATTTTGAAAAAAAAATTGCGCTTTTTTTGATAAACTTGGACAGTCTTGCATGTGTGAAAATTTGAGAGAAAAAAAGAAATTTGTAAACCGGACCAAATTTGGGGAGGTCGGACCCATTGGACAAATTTTTTCTCTGGCCTCATTGTCTTTAGGTGTCTGTTTTGGTATTGTTTTTTGATATAATGATATAAAGTCTTGATGAAAGAAAGAAAAAAATCGACCAGTCTAGAAAAATTGCCTACAAAAACAGTACAACTGAAAAGTATAGGAGTCGCTGGCATACTCTGGTAATGTACTTTGAATCATAGATTGTCTTCTTTTTTGTAAGCACTATCCCTGTTCTTTGTCTTTTGTCAGTTTTGTTTTCGTTGTCTTTTTGCTGTACGTTTTCTCTGTTTTGTAAATGAAAAAATTTTCAAAAGAAAAAAAAAATAATTGGGTGGGGGTGGATGGCTTTAGTAAAGATACATGAGGAAAATCACTTTCTTTGTGTACATGGTAAGGAATTTTCCTCACGAGGAAAAATTATTTAATATGTTTAATATTTTGCTCATTAGCACAAAAAGATAAAAACTCATGAAAAATTTAACTCATGAAAACATGTGAGAGTAAAAGGGCTGAGCGAACAGCCTCGAATGAGATTTTGCTCATCTAATTTCTCTTGTGTGTGGCAGGCTAATAGGAATAAAGGATACACAAATGATAGGGATATACTTACATTCATTGAGTAGGAAAAAGAGTAATGAGCATCTCTTTGGCCAGTTCATTCTATCTACGAGATGCTTCAACAAGTTTTACACACACACCACAGAATAAGCTTAATGGTACATAACAGAGGCAGCTCACAATGATATAAATATTAATAAACAAATACTTTATTGAAAAGTGATGTAAAACACTGCATAGAATAGAATTATATATCTTTTTCATATATGTTAACATCTCTAAAAACATTAGGAAACCCTCTACAAAGTACATCTGCCTTTCTCATATTTACAGGAGTTTGTGATGGCAAATGCATTTTTACACACTGCATTGTTAAAATCATACATACAAATATGAAAGAGACTTCATTGGATGGATGGATGGAATGTGTCACTTTAAAATCTTGACAGGCTAAAATATAAAAGCATAAATATTGAACAGCATTACTGGTAAGAAAATAAAACTGACAAACGACTTACAGAGTCAAAATTAGTTTGAAGCAATGCTAGGAAAATGGTAAGTACAAATAGCCTACGGCAATCTTGGTTTTTCTGATAAAGTTATTGAAAATGCCATTCTAACTGTAGCAGTAGAGGCTAGGAATGGCTTTTTACCATGGGACGGTTGTAGCATAGACGTATTCTATCTCACTGACATTATGTACAAGATTCACAATGATATATATACACAGGATGAAAGGAAAGGCTTCATTTACATAGATAATGTTATAGAGATCATGCTCAGAACATTTCTGGTTCATGCTTTATTACTACGACACACTGGACGGAGTATGATATCGTGTGAAATATTCCTCAACTGGGTTCAAAGTCTGGAATATTGAAACTGAAATAGAACATGGGTGTCTGCAAATGTCTTCACACTCTAGAGAGATATTCACACAAAATTGTTCATTTCATCAAATCCATTACATTTGAGAATTTCAACTGAAAGAGAGTGCTTATGTGCATACACATCTTTTCAGAACAAATAACCAAAAGGCAAAGATTTAAAAAAATGGCAGACAGCTTTTATAATCCTATTAAATAATAAAACAATTTATTTCTGATATGGTCACTTGTTTCAAATTATTATTTGTTTCTTTCAAGGAATTTGTACAAGACAACATGCACACTGTATTAGTCAACTGGTGTGGTTTGCCGAGTGCAATGTTCATTTAGTCTGTATTCAGAATGAGATCCACTCCCTGTAACACCCAGTGTGAGATGTGTTCGTGGGTGGACAGGTCAGCTTCAAACACCAAGCCAAGACCCATGGCGTTTCTTCTCTGTGATGTGGTATACACTGGAGTACGGAAGGTGTTCTGTAAGATGTAAAAAAGAAGTTTTTAAGTTGGTTCAGAAAATTTTAAGTTTACAACAAAACATTCTATATGGGTAAAGATCAAACGCCTCACATAAATTTCCTCTGTATACAAAGAGGCAGACAGACAGACAGACACACACACTTGCACATTGATGAGGTGTCTTTGAACAACCTACCTGTAGCTTCAGTCTGTGTGCTTCAATGGGGATGACTTTGAGAATGGGAAGCTCCGTGATCAGCTGCTTTGGTTTCTGTCGGATCAAACAGCCATCCTCCCTGTCCCAAGCAGCACCTTCCAGATACAGACCACTGACAAAACAACCTGAGGTACCAGACAGGCAAAAAGTCACACTGTTATTTTGCTCCATTATTGAACATCTCATTATTCATTATTGAACATTCTATGTGTGTCACGCATCCTTAGATAAAACACTGTACCAGTGTTTCATATGGTAAATGTTCCCTCATGAAGGTTTCGCAATACAGCCAAAATAAGAAATTAAACTGTTGCATACAACAGGGCTGTAGCATTCCGGTCCATCCAGTTATCCTTCATCAGTAGGAGATCAATTGGCGTCACCTCACATATTTCAATACTCAATTTTTCATTGCAATCCATAATTTAGCTGTGAAAAGTACACTATTGCACTGCTCTTTTGTGATTGCCAACTCAAAAAGGCATGTTTACCTTGGTGGGCCCTTTCGTTCACTTCATCTGGGTTCAAGTAGGATGTAACAGTTGTGTAGAGAGTGGACCGATCCAGGGGCCAGCCGTTCTTACGACAAGTGGCCTGCACCAGAGCAGTGAGGTAAGACTCTGGGATGTGAAGACCTGACAACCACATCACTGCAGGCTCACTCTCATTCACCTGAAATCAGAGGAGAAAATAAACAATCAACAGTTGTGTACAACATACAGGATCCATACACTCAAAATCACTTATGATTCAAAGACTTTCCAGGACTTCTTCAGCAATTTTCAAGGATATTTTTATGTCCAAAATGCCATTTACCACGCATATTATGCATCAATTTCATGATATCATTTTATGTACATGTATCACTTTAATTTTCATTTTTATGATATAATGACTAACAATTTCTAATCATGAGATTTGAAAATCCCAGGTTTCTTATCAATGTTCCAGGACTTTTCAAGACTCAATTTCATTTTTAACAGCTTTTCATGGACTTCCTAAGAAGCTTTAAAATTCAACAGCTTTCAAAGACTTTCCAAGAGCGTATGAACCCTACACATAGCAACAAATATTACGACAGCCTGATTTACCACAATTAAGGTAACTGTTACTGTTTTCTCATTGTGATTTTACGCTCAACTTTCAGAGTAATTTGGAAGACCACATCAATACTGGGCCAAAACCTCAATGTGATTACATTAATTTGCTGATATTAGGTAGTCTTTCATAATAGTTATCAATAGCATTAAAAAGATATCTGAAAATTTTTATATTAAGATAGAATGCACTATGGGGACAGATATTCAGACTCTCAAACTGTTATACTTGTGGGGGATCATTTTAAGGCTCCTGGTGTAAGAACAATTTCTACCAGCTTGCTTTTTTGAAAATCCAAAATTTTATTGCTCCTATACAGTAAACAGAGAGATGGCAGCCGTTTTCGAATTTCAAATATTGGTAAATGTCAGGTAACTATTTAACTGCAACTAAAATTTGCACGGTGAGTTCCGGTTTTTATTCTTGATTTTGAAAGAGAATAGTTGAAAGTTGCATGAGGAAAGTTGAGCCAAAGTTTAAATCTTTCTTTTTTGAGGCAAGAACTACCTTAAGAGAGCTTATAACTGCACTTAGACTGACTCTTTCAAGCGTAGACATTGGAGAGACCTTTATGCTATATTGTTTTTACTCTTTTATGACTGACCATTTGCTTTTGTATGGTTTTTTTTTGTGAGTTATAGATGCTTTTGTATTTTTATGGGCCAAAAGCCTGATTCAAACACACAAACAAACAAACAAACAAATTAATTAATTAAATAAATAAATAAATATAAATAGAATGGCCCTTGGTATCCTAGCATAATGTGTATTTGTAATACAGCTCAGTAAGGCCCCAGAATTCTTCAGTTGATACCTTGTCTGTTTGGACTTCTTCCAACAAGTAAAACAGTCAAACTACAGCAAATTTCCTGAGATATGTAATTTTCACAAGTGTGTGGGAGGGATATTGGGGGCTTCTGTCATGGATACTGATAGCTACATGAGCACCACCGACAGCAAAACAGAAACCTATCAAATCATTTTTAATGACCACTGATACTATTTTTGCTTGTGTTTAACACTGACCTCTGCAGGACTTCATTCATATTTCATGGCAAACACTGTTCGTGTCCATTCAAGTTGTTGGCTTCATTGCTCTATTCAACATTTAGATTCTTTTGACCATGAAAACTCCATCAAGGTAATACACGAAAATTTCCAAAGATTTCAGCTGGGCCATTATACAACAAATCACTTTATCATTGTACGCTTACTATTAAAAAGTGTGTATAATTTTTTTCCTGACCAGCCTTTGTTGAAGTGAGCCAACATGAGGAAATTTCGAAGAGTTGAGGAGCATAACTGATCAAAGATCCACAGGTAAAAATTCAACAGACAGTATCACAGTGAACAATGCAAAAGAAAAGGGATTTGTCTCCATATGTAGTGTTAGAAAAGGCACATTCGCATCATGGCAATGACCTTGGAATAATTCCAGAGTGATGTGTGATTGAATTTAACCTACATGTATGGCATGTGTATTTGCAGACATGTATTGTAACAGAGTAGAAATAATATGGGTTTCTTTCTCTGTGTCGATAATGAGTATTTTTTCATTTTTCTGGGTGTTTTACTTGCACTTTGAAGATCATTTTTAAAATTAGAACTTACCCAAGTGGAGTATTGCTGGTGGCGTTTCAAAAAGTGTACCATCCAGTTACCCAGGGATTTCAGCGTATCGGGAGCGAGACGCCTCCAGATGGATGGAATCTGACCGTTGAACAAGCTACGGGAAACGTCATCAAGTTCACTACTCATACCAACTTCACCTTTCAGAGCCTACCGGTGAACAGTTACAAAAGGAAAAAGTTAGAAGAATATATGACGATATCAAGAATTGGTGTTCAACACTGACATACTTGATTACAATATAAAGTGGCATGTAATAATTTGACTATTTTGGCCACTTATTATTTAACTATTAATAATTCATGTTTCTAAATATTGATTTTTGAATTATTTTCACACATTTTGAATTCTCCTTTCCACTAGAACATACACATGTTTCTGGACATCTTTTCTGAAGTCAAGCACACTGCATGAATGGAGTACCAATGAATATGCACATAACTGGAGTTACAATGTACAATGAAGGAAAAAAGTATTCTTTATTTTTTTATTCTTTCAATTTACATGTTGGAAACTTTAAATATGTTATTTCATGAAAAATAACAAAAACCAGCATCATAAGATGTTTCGATATTTTTCCTATTGAACTGACGGAGAACGTACGGTATCTGCAGTGTATTGATGATTCTCCTTTACTACGGCCATGAGTATCGAAACAGAACTGCACGATTATACAAAGTGACGGTATTTGCAGCTTGGTATAAAAGAAAAACATAGACTCACTCTCTGAAGTTCATTCAGTGATCTGCTCATTCTGGCCAGCAGTTTGTTGAATCTCTCCAGCTCTTGAAGCAAGACAACCGTGGTGGGTGAGATCTCCAGGCCGAAGCGCTTGCGGATTTTGTCCAGGTCAAACTGCTCAGGCAACTTGCTCTGAATGTCTGTTGCAATGTTTGCAATGAAGTCTTCCCTACTTATGCCACTACTTGACTCTCCTGAAAAAAATCAACAAAAGCAAACACAGTACATGTAAGTGTGAGGAACAAATAATGGTAGGTTTAGCTGTTCACTTCATGAACAAGCTCTCCTGAACATTGTGTATGGTTGATATGGCACATGTACCTGTGGAATTAGGTAGTTACAAATATTTCTATCTGGCAGCCTATTAAATGTAACCCTGTTAAAGACAGTTTGTGCATTGCAAAAAGATCACTTTTTGATAAAGTTTGCATTAAATGTGACCCTGTTAAGGATAGATGGTACACTGCCAAACTGTAAGTTTCTAACAAAGATCGTTTGGTGAGACTAGGGGGAAGTTGAACAAACCAATTCCTATTTCAAATCTTTGGCAATGGCTGTTATGTGTTTGTGCTTTCCTATACCTTACTTCAAGGATTGTACTGAGTAAATGACTGTCGTTGGAACATTACTTGTCACATGGTCAACACACTGGACATTCAGAGTGGTTATGAAATATATGGTGATTCATTTCAAGGTTAGTATGACCTGTTCTCAGGTATGTTGGGTAAGTGCGTACTGACCATTGAGGTGATGGGTTTCAACCCAAAACAATAACCAGAGAGTACACTGCATCAAATAATGGATAGAATCTTGATGAACACTTGAAGTCCACACTCTTTTGAATCAAATGTGAAAATCAACCTACGTTTATTTTTATGTGACATTGATAAACTTTTGACAGTTTTCCCAGAATAAACCCGATGTAGGCTATATAGGTCAGAAATTGTCAGAGTTGAGGTATCACTGCTTCCGTTTAAAAATAAGAAATACTGACCTGTCTGTGGTTGAAGTTCTATCAGTTGTGACCACATATCTCTGGCAGCTTGTGTGTAGTAACCAATCTCAGCATTGGGGTGCAGACCGAACACTTCTGGGGTGTTAGCCAATGGCAATGTCTCAATGTATTCTAATGTGACAAAAAACAGACCAATGAAAACACGGAATTAAACCATGATGGCATGCATGCGTGCACATAGTTCACATTTACCAAACTGATTATTTGGAAATTTTTCCAGTGACAATTAATGATAGTCTGAACACAAATTTTTATATTTTCTATAAAATATCTACAGGTGATTACCCTTTGGGACTTTTCAATCAAAACATATATCAAGGTTAAATGCAAATTACAGTATAAACAACAAAACTGCTGACTTCACAACCATTTTCACTGTTGTTTTTGTACTTTCTTTGTAGATGTGTTCCATAATTACTTTTAAATTCTTAACTGAAATTCAAAAAAATATAGCATCACCTCAGGAGGAAAATTGTCAAACAATTGGCATCATGTGACTTGGAGTTTGTGAAATTCGCAGAGCCATCCATTTCAATTTCAAATCTGATCTAATAACTTATGAAATATTCATGAAAAATAAATCCCTATCTCAGAGTAAATATTTTTACTGTGCTTCTGAAAATGTTCTCATGGTGAAGTGACTCACATATCATTCGCATAAAGCAGGCAAAATTAATTACTAACTTGCTCTGTTTTTTGCTTAGAATTGGCACGTTCTGCTTCAGTTTACAAACCTAGTTAAAACAACGGTATGTATGATGATATTGATGTGAGTCGCACTTACCAACATAAACATCTCTTGGTCCGAGTTCTGGAATGCAGTAATCTACCTGCTCATTGACGTAGAAGTGGAACGGTTGGAAGGTATCAAAGATGAAATCACCCATGTACTCATCCATGTATGTGTTCAAAACACGACGGTCAAAGCTGTCGATGGCACGACCTCCATACATCACCTAGTAGCAAACAAAAAGTCATGCAAAAAAATATTAACCTTTCTTTTTCTTTGTTTATTCAGCATGACTTATGCCAATGCCTAGTGACTCTGATGCTTGAAGCTGATTGGCTGTTTTGAAATGATAAATAAATGTTGATGATATATAGCCAACCAATAAATTAAAAGCTTCAAGAATGCTGACATAACAAGAATAACCTCTCAGAATTGTTTTTGATTCACTCTTATTATTTCCATTTCATTCAATTTCCATACAGGGATAGAGTCAGTCAAAGTGTATCTCTCTGTCTATTCAATATTGAATATATACAACCAGTGATGTTTACATAAGTTGTTGATATTGCTTTAGATTCCAAAGTTTTTTAATATTACTGCTGATCTGCTCACTGATTAAACAACTATCCTGGACACTGATGCCTGTGATAAAAATAGCAAATATGATAGGCAAGCAGGTACCTAAAGAACAAATTATCAATTTTCACTTACTTCACCGATGAGGTACTTCAAACTGTTCCACGGTATTTTGGTTTCGTTGTTCTCAAAGGCTTTTGTCAGGTAAGTGTTCAGGATACTCATACACACATGGAAATCTGACTCGTTGAAGTCATAGGCGATGTTCCAGCCAATCTTCCCGTACTTTCGTCTCTCTTGCACCACGGCATGGAAGAAGGCCAAGGTGAAGACAAGCGGTTTGAATGCCGGGTGAGGGCAGTCTTCCAGCGCGGGAGCCGAGATCTTGAAGTAGGTGCTGCGTATGTTCAGTTTCAGGCCATTTGGAGGTTCTGTTACAACCTGGGAAGGATGAGAACAGTTACAAGTATTGTTACCTTGTTGTGTTTTCTCAATGCTATGATATGGTATCTCACACTTTAACAGTCCTCCTTATCCTGTTTAACCCTGGTTCCCTGTAAACATGCAGGTCCACAATCACAATTCACAGCAATGGGCCTGGGTCAAATCATTGTGGAGAAAGGCGGTAAGAACTCCACACAAACCATGAAGAGGTTCCATACATGCTTGTAGAACTTCAAGTAATGGGAGCTTTAACAATTTTAATGATTTTTGGTATCATTTATGAAGTTTGATCAAGGAAAATGACTGCCAGAGGGAAGAAGGTATTAAAATTTTATTGTAGTTTTGCCAAAGAACTTTGAAGCTGATGAGCGATCAGTATGCTTACATATTTATGAGATCACCAGTAATGTGACAAGACATTTCTAGTATACACAAGAGAACGACCGGGTAATGTGTCTGTTGTTTCAGTTTTGCCTAGACTTTTGTACCAAAAACTGACAATTTAAAAACATGAACCCTATTGCCCATAATTTTCAAATATATACAGGAAGGGGCCACTATGTTTATTAAAAGTACGTCAGGATTAATCCAAGAGTGTAGAGGTCATAGGGGTGACTTACTTTCAGTGAACGCTGGAGAATACCAATGGGGAAGTCCGGTGTTGGATCGGTGGTCAGCCACAGGCGGAAGTCAGGGTGAGGTTTGACAAGTTTCTCCAGGGCCTTTTCTAGTTCTCGGAGCCATTTGACCAGCAAATGACAGTTCTGTAACATCAACCACTGTCCACGGGCAATGGCAGTTTCCAGTAGTTGTAGAGCAATCTAGGAAATAGAGTAAAACCAAAGGTTGTCATATCTGCACACACTGATTAAAATAAGATCATTTGCCTTTAAAATGAGATCTGATTTAATGATTTATCTGACAAAAGATGACAAAAAAGTCTCTCAGGCCTTATCTTAATTTTTTTTCTCTGCAAAATTGACAAACTTGTTACTTGCTTTATCAAAAATATTGCTACAGCCCAATGTATTGGTGACTACTCTGACTGTGTTCGTACTGTTGTTCTGATCAATTGCAACAAATTTGTCGTTCTGGTTAAATTTGGTAGCGGTACCTTTCAAGAAAGCAATTATTGGAATAAAATGATGAAAATTCTTGCATGCTTGAAATGAATGGAAAACTATACTAGGGAGAGTTTTCACTGGGCCATCAGTATCAAGAAACAATCTGTGACACTCACCTTTTCTTGGCCTTGACCCATAGAGAGGAATTTAAGCCTGTTTCCACCAAACCCAGATCTCTCTGCTAGCTTCATCAGATCACTGGCAGGATCTGATCCGGGGCTCAAAATGAATACAATGGGTGCAAAGGGGTTGCTCTGTTCAAATATGGACTCAAAGCTGATCACGGGCGGAGTTACATACTTCTCACCCATGCGGCTACACACAAAGTCAGTCACTGCTCTGTAGACACGATCAACACGGAAGCAACGCAGGAGGCAGAGACGTTGAAATTCGGACAGGTTTTCTCTGTACTTGCCTGGATATGGGGATGACTCTGGTGCATCTAAGTCATACCACTGTATCGAAGATAAAACAATGCCACAAAATGTTAACCTTTTTGAAGTACAAGTACAACATTTTACCAATTTTTTTGAATTTTTCTGTAATTTTTTTGATAATTTTGAACCAATGAACATCACTTTTCATTGGTAGGCTACAGTTTTTTGATCAACATTTTGGAAAAAATCTGAAAAAATTGCCTGGGTTATACTTTATAAGGACAACAAAAATCGACTTAGGCACTCAAAGAGATAATATTTAAGCACACATTCTGATTACACGTTTTTTGATTCTAAGCTAAGTCTAGAGTCCTTTGAGCTCACCTGTCTCCAGTCTTGGTGGTCACGTTCAATGTCGCTGGGTAAACTGCTGAATGCCTCGGGAGAGGCCTCGCTGAGTCTCATGATGTCTTCCCAGGTCTGGTCCGGAATCCACTTGGCCGGTTTATTTCTCTTGCTCTTGTCCAGGGAGATGTTACCCTTGATGAAGAAGTCAAGCTCATCCTGGGGCATGTTGCCCTCGGCTTGCTCCAGCTTGGCGGTCATTTGGAAGGAGAACAGCAGCTTGTGCTTCTCAAACAGACCTGTACGATAATTGGTACACATTTTTGAATATTTGCAAGATGTGAAGCTCGTTATTCTAAAACTAAGATTTTTTCACAAAAATGTCTTATTTTCAGTACTAAGCCCTCCCTCTTTCCTTCTTGTAAATCCTCCTACCCTATTGGATACAATGGGATCATACCACGGCCCAATAGTGAAAGGGTTAAAATGTGTGTTTCTCACTTTTCATCACAATTTGATGATTATGACTGATATATTATGATAACAAATGGAGGATTAATGAATATATGGTGACAAGTAAGGTGTGCATCAAACACTAGTACATGTACAGAACAGCATTCTACAATCAGCTGGCATTTATGAATTGACAACTCTGTCCCTATACATCCACTAAATCATTTTGCTAAATAGTTTCAAATTTGTATAATTTGACTGGCTTGCAAAAAAGCAGGGATGGAGTAGTTTATTTCTTTCAGGTACATTCCTCAATGACAGGATCTGCTCATGATTTTTCTGCTATTAAGGAATTCTAGAATTTGGGAATTTGGGAATTTTACTTCAGCCTACCTGTGCATGCATAGTTGTACACATTATGGGTCAGCGTATCCATGATATTCTTGAGCCGTTTGACCAGGATGGAGTCTGGCAAACTCTTTCGGAGAGAGTACTGGAAGACATCCAGGAATGAAGCCAGGGAATACTGGTACATGGAATTGATGAGTGCCATTTCAGCCAGCACAAAGAACAAGATGGCGCCACGTTTGGCTGCTGGTCGGTAGCCATCACGGAGTTTGTCAATATCGATGGCTGTCTTAGCTGCTAGCTTCAATTTGTCTGATACCTAAAAGAAGGCAAAGGATGGTCAGTATATGACAAAATGACATAAAAGGATACAATAAAATAAGAATAGCAAAGAAAAAAAACAAATATAACTTGGAGAACTTAGATATGCTTCTGTATCACTAATGTAGAATAATACATAGAAGATTTATGATGAGCTGTCCAGGCAAACACATTCAGTTAACCCTTTGAGCGCTGTAATTTTTTCCCGCCAAAAATTTAGTGTAACATTTTACCAATATTTATGAAATTTTTTGTAATTTTTTTGATAATTTTGAACCAAATTTACGTCACATTTCATAGGCTACAGTTTTTTCTCAAAATTTTGGCAAAAATCTAGGAAAAATTGGCTGGGGTTCATTTTATTAAGGGGACAAAAGTAGACTCTGGCGCTCAAAGGGTTAATAACACTGCCCCACCTTTTAATACTAATACTGTACTCATTTCCTTTGCCCATGTTTCATAGATACTCACCTCTGTGGCTTTGGATTTTGTGTCTTCCAAGGTCTGTACCAACTCTGTGTTATCTAACATGTTACCAGTGGATGTGGCCAGTTCTCTCAGTAGAGAGTCCTCCAAGTCTTTCAGCAGTTTCTTGTTCTCACTTGTCTCCTGGATCAACCTTTCTCTCTGCTCCTCAAGTTCTTTTCTCTCAAAGCCTACAATCACACTCAGTAACTGATCTTCTAGACCCTGTAGATTAAATTGGTAATGTTCAAGTTTTTATCATTCATCAAAAATTTTCACTTTTTTTCTCTGTAATAAGTGAGAGTTCCAGAATTGGTATGCAAAAATAACCTATTTGTGAGAGTTCCAGTATTAATATGAAAAAATAAACATTTTTCTAGAAATTTTGATGAGAATTTTTGAAATCAATCTTAATTCCACTGATTTTCTGAATGAAGCTATAAAAATTACACGCTGAAAGTTACAGCCACATGCAGCTGTAATTAGAACGAGTGTACTGAGATAAAATTTTGTCTGAATTTCTGTCTACATTAAAAAATCTTGCATGCATTTTTATATTTAGTAACAAACCTCCAAACATGCGATCAGTGATATTCTGAATACATGACAGGCATTCCGAACATGTGACTTATACTGTGACACGGGGAATGGATATTTTTCCTCAGTGCAAAAGCAATCATCTGAGAACTCTTCACAAAACTTTCATTGGCAGCTTACCTTCAGTGTTACAGTGTAATTAATGACCATGGCTTTGCCAAAAACAGCTGGGGTATACTTGGGATTGGCAAGCTTGGTGTTCAGGTACAGTCTGAAGTTGGGATCATAGTCAACTTCCTTGTCACCGAGTACAATGAACTGTCTGCCTTGCACACCTGTAAAGTCATAATATGATAACGTTTTCCAATTGAGGCTACATCCCATTGTACAAATTATAACATTTTATTTAAATTTTTGCAATTTTTTTCATGTTTGCTTTAATGACTAGTCACAAAATATGCAGATAAAGATAGAAATTAATAATCGTAAATTGAAATGGCCGATATCGCAGTACAGCATGCAGGTACATGTTCATGTCAAAAGTTTTACCCCTGAAAGCTGCAAGTACTGACATCAGGGAATGTCCAATGGTAGAACATTGTTGAAGTCTGCTTTGCATGCTGTAAGTATATATGCAATGCAAGATATTTTCTGGACTTAAAGAGGCACTCCCACTTGGTAACATTTTTAAAACAAATTTTTTTAATGCCAGCGGTCGATATTTGACGTGGCGACTGCACGCAGATCGCGAGATATCGATAAAAACATGTAATTCCCGAGCGTATTTTTCACATCCCTAAGTTTTACGATTGTTTCTGATTATGACCCGAAATCCCCAGGTTTGTTGTTGTGCTTATTGACGATATTCTAGGGAGTTCATAATAAGTTCGAACGACACAATTTTACCTCCCACAGCGAAGACTTTTTATATACAGCATTATGCCTTCACTTCAGGTAAGTTTTTTTTTTATACTTCTCCTTAGTTTTTGTTGTTTTCATTATTGTCAGTCAGTTCTGTTATATTTTTAACCAATACCACATAGATATCAGTTGTTACGTGTAAAATATTAGCAGCCTCTAATGACTACATTTTGTCGTCTGCCACACAGGTACGCGTGGTTCGATACATAGCTATGTATCAACAGCACATATCTGCACATATCTGTGCTAGTCACCTATGCGAATTCTGGTGGAATCAGCAGACTTTGTTTTCCATTTTTCTGAGTCAATAAGACTGGGCTTGCCCCCACGGGGCATGACCGATCACCGACGCAATCCTGGTACTGTGGCGTACAGCAGCGTTAGCGTAGACTGGTATTCCGTAGCTTAGTTGACAATGGCCCCAGTGCCGAACGTTCGATGTTCGGAAGCTGAATTTAGGTGGGCCACCGGAATTCAAATTTTTACTATTTTGGGGACATGTTTTTATCGATATCTCGTGATCCTCGCGCAGTCGCCGAGTCAAATATCGACCGTTGGCATTAAAAAAATGTGTTTTAAAAATGTTACCAAGTGGGAGTGCCTCTTTAATGTCAATTTGTTTATATGGTATGTTTCTGACAGCATAGCACAATGATCTAAAATAAAAGTCTTCAAAACATTATGTAATCTTTTGCCACTTGACTTGAAATATTTTTTTCAATACAAGCTTCTATGGATTATAATCAACCATACCTTTGATATTCTTCTCCAGCACATTGTCAATGACAGGATCTATGTACTCATCAACATCTTGGAAGAGGAATGGAAATCCGTACTTGATGGCCATTTCCAGCTGCTTCAGGAAGTCAGGGTCATTAAATGTACAAACCTGTAAGAAAGAAGCACAGGTAAAAAATAATATCAGTGTTAGAGCACTGCCTGTTATCAAATCGATTCTTAGTGTGAAAAATATAAGTATTTTATGTTTTTTGGAGAAATTTGGGTTATGGTCATACATGCTGATATGTTAAGTCATATTATTTAAATTACTGTTTTTTCCAAGTAAATTACAAAACTTCATACAAAAATGAGCCGTTTACCATTACTTCTTTACACGAATGACCAGACATAACTCTTATTTTATTTTTACTCATTGCACTTTCCTCACATTTTCCCAGTTTTTTCTCTTTCCTTAATCTCGCAGTCCACCATTTGCTATGCAAAAAAATCATGCAATATTATCAACTTTAATTTTCTGATGTGTGAATGTTCTATCTTTTCCCCAATCACTACCACACTGCATCATTTCTTTGTAGCCATATTATTAACCATCTGCTGTCTTGGCGAGTAATTACACCTTGCTCAGTAAAGTCCTGGTCTTACTTTGAGGTTATTGGCCTCTTCTTTCTTCTTGATCCAGTTCAAAGCCTGCTGTTGGGGGTCAATACACATGGGGAAACGGCTGGCTCTGGTTGTCAGGATACCATTCTGAATGGACAGCTCGTCTGGAGGTAAACCCTCCGATCCCCATCTGAAATATCCAGACCACACATAGTGTTTAGTTTTTAAAGCCACAGGACATATGAAATACCACTGTGTGTAAATAAACTGGTAAAAAAAGTTTGCTACAAGTGTGAAGAAATTTTAATGGGATGTAGAAATGGGGGAGTTTGTTCTACTGATGTTCTCCTGATATGTGAGTGGTATCTTTACAAATAATATTTTGCTACTCTTCATAGTGGAAGTCAAATGTACCATCTGTTTATGTGTGGCCTTACAAGAGGATGTGTATGTTGACAAAAAAAGACATGTATACAATCTTCAGCTACTTTTAATTTTGAGATGATACAGTAAAACAAGCAATCTAAAGATATAACTTAAAAACAACTGCAAGGGGAGGCAGGAATTAGAAGATTATTATTATAATACTCTAATCTGTATTCCTGCTAATTTTTTTCCTTCTATGAAAACATGATGATGAACCAATCACAGTTGAGATAAATAGGAAAAGGCTGTTCTTATGGATGAGTTCATTTGTTATATTGAAAGTCTATGGGTACATCATGGCTCTTTCTCATCAAAAAAATTACGGTGGAAACTAAAAGATGAGGGTTCTACAACTCCCAACGTGTACAGTACCTGCTGATTTCAACATCATCTGTCAGAAGACTCTCAAGTCTGAAGGGATCACTTAGTGGTATGCCTCGCTCAGCTACTCCATTCAACCACTCCTCGTAGACCAGGTCTTTACGGAAGTCCCAAGTGAATGCACCTACGTAGCTAAGGAATCCAGCACACAACAGACAGTCTCCAAGGAGACGTATGCGACGTTGACGCAAATCTTCCAGGTCCTTTGTCCATCTGCAGATAAAAATGGATTAAGTATTTTACATTGGCCTCCATGAAACCTTAAACTTTTAAAATTCCTTTCACCTCTCACATAGGAAAAATATTCATATACATATACTGATGACTAGGGCTTGTAAACATTAACCTTACGCTAATTAAAGATTGTCTTCATACACGGTATCAAATTGTGTAGTTCAGTTTCTCTGTTATACCCTTTGTTTCATGATGTTGAGCTATTACAGCCAAGAAAAAGAAATTAATATGTACAATTTTGAAATAATCTAGGAACATGCACAAAAAGTCCTTAAAATACTCTAGGATTAAACACTACAGGCTCTGTTTCACCATAACATAGGTGTCTATTTGTTTCCAGGGTTAATATTTCATCAAGTTATAAACTGTTCTCAAAAACTGCCGAAAAAGAAAACATTAGTCATTACTTTCATTTTTTATTAAATTTAATGAGAAATTTTCACTGGAAATCAAATTCCATGATTCAACAGTAAATCCTAGTGAGCAATGAATGCCCGGATAGAATAATCTTTGTTTTATGTGTCAAAGCAATCCATGTTGTACTGACCTGACATTTTCTGAACCCAAACCAGAGATGAGTTTGTCAGCAGCGATGAGTCGTCGTTCCATAATCTCTGTCTCTTCCTGCAGTTGCTGCCTTTCTTTGGTCGCCTGTTCGTACTTCTCGCCCAGAATACCCAATTCCCGTTCCAACTTGTCCACCTCCTTGGTGATCTTGTCCAATTCTCGCTTGGCCTGGTGGTATGATCTCTCCAGACGGGCCACCTTCTCTCTCTTGGGCTTCACTTCCCTGGCTACATCGCAGTATCCCATGACGGCATCAACGAATTTCAGCAGACCAGAGCCAGCTTTACTGATGTCTTTCATTTCAGCTGGGGTGGTGTTCAGTTCCTTCAGAAATCCTCTGACTGTTCTTACCTGTAAATGGGCAAAGATGGGATTCTCACATTTGGTTGCATAATGCAAAGATTCTACTTACTGTCTTCCATATCAAGATTTATAAGATTTATAAGTATTGCTTTTCAGCTCAGTATGTGTATGTGTCTGTATGTGCCTTCGAGTGTCTGTATGTATACGCGCACATAATGTATAGATAAATAGACAGATAGATATGTTGCTACTGAATACTGAGATCAATTGTTGTCCATCATATATGTATGTGTGTGTGTGTGTGTGTGTCTACATGTTTTGAGTTATCGGGGATCCCCACCTGCCAAGGTTTTGGTAGTAAATCGATTGCAATCTTTTAGAATGCCACAAAACCTGCAGAACATCAATGTCTATGGCTTGCCATCATTGCATGTCACTTAATATTCACTTTCACAATTTCTTCACATTTTGTTTTGGATGGTACAACAACTTTAACATGTTGAGATGATACAATCGGCATTACTACTTAATTAGTTGACTTACTTGAGCACCAGAAATGTTATCTACATCCATTTCCTGCAGGGATTTCAAGAAGTTTGGTTCGGCCATCATTGCCTTTGCTGACTTCCAGGAGACTTCTTTGATGCCTCGTAGGACGACGATACACTCACAGACAGTCTGTACAGGCTTTGGAGGTTTAGCAAAGGACCTGATGATCAAAGCAGGCAAATAGATAATGTTTTGGTAAGGTTGGAACACAGGTAAATGTTGCAGCGTTTCCCAGTCATTTCACGGGAGTTCCCTCTGGTATATCAGTGCAATCAGATGAGGGGACAGCAGAAATGTTACCAGGTTTTCCAAATGACGTTCTCTAACCTTAGATAAAATACTGATACAATATCATCATCAGTTCTTCATTCTCAAAACATACAGGATTGGTTTCCCATTTAGCGGTTAATTAATTTGAGTATAAATTTATCTTTGAACTTTTGATGATGGAACTTTGTTCTTTTCTCTTTCTGTTAACTTTAAAAAATTTTAACATCCATGTTGCGTAAATTCTCCATGTGTACACACATTGACTGCACGCAATGGTATATTAATGCTGCTTGTTTTTAGTAGCTGTGGAATATGCCTATTTCTAGACACAAGTGGCACTTTGAAGTCTTTGAAACATTTTGAACAAGTGACCGAATTTGGAAGTTCTGTGCATTACAGAAGTCAATACAAGAATGCTTTGGAGTGATGCTTATCACAAAGTTGGGCATTCTTTCAGGGTGTTGACCTCAACATGAAGCATTCTGAAGATACCAAATGGCAAGGTTAAAACACTCACCTAATTTCTGTGACGTCCGATTTATCCAGATCTTGAAGTGCAATCCTGGCTGCTTCCAACGCCGGCAATGCCTCTTGCAAAGCTTCCTCAGCTTCAGCCTGGAAAATATTGTGGAGTCATGAACAATGCAATCAGTTGCAGGTCTGTATATTCCTGGTTTGTCACACATACACACATGTACACACACACACAGACACAGACACATACACAAACACACAGCAGCAGACCTCAGAGAGTTCACAGTCCCTAGAATGACATCAGGTTTGTTTAACTTCCATGCTGTACAATGGGCATGTTACCAAAGAATGTTGTCAATATTTGCATATCTTGAGAATTCAACGCTGCAGACAAGATGATGAGGCAACTTCAACCCTGTTCACCCCTGATTCCTTGTAAACAGGTCCACATTCACCATTGATTACAACTGGTTTGCAAGGTAAAGCATGGTGGTGAAAAGGTTAAAGTTCAACAAAGTTCAGTAACAACAAATATCTCTTTTCTCACTTCACGTAAAAAAGACAACTGTGACAAACTTCACCAAGGTAAACTTACCTTCTCAACTGCAATGACTTTACTTTGTTCTTCAATTTCAATACCTTTGGCAACAGCTATTTGTTTTTTGTCTGTGGCCTGTGCCGTACCAGATGAGATCTCCTCCAATAGTTTTTCACAGGCTTCCGTCTTCTCAGTCACGGCAACTTTCTGTACAGCTAGCTTCTCATTGAGTTCATTCAACTGGATACTGGCTTCCTCAAGTTTGGTCATACCACTCTCAAGACGGGTACACGTTTGAAACAATACCAAACACGTCAATTGTTTTAACACTTTTCTGTACAAGATGGGTACAAAAACAGCAGCAACAGATTTTTTAAAAACATGCATCAACTTGACAAATTGTGAAGTTTCTAATTTTGCCTCTCATTTTCATTATTATTATCACCATAACCATCATCATCATCATCATCACCATCACTCATCATCATCATCATCATCATCATTAACATTACCATCGCCATCACTACCATCATCATCATCCTAATCATCATCACCATCATCATCACCATCACTCATTATCATCATCATCATCATCATCATCATAAAGTTTATCATCGTTTAGTAGTTTGCAATTTCATGATTGCTGGTTTTTATTATGATCGTAATTGTGATAAGATATCTCATCATCATATCTCATCATCTTCACTGAAAAAAATCATCTTTTTAAACACTCCAATGAATGAGACACTGGTGCTGTATGATCCCATGATATAACCTTTGAACCCTGACCCCTTAGTAAACTTTGACACCATGCAAGGATTTCACTTGAGAGGGATGGAAAGGGTTACAAACAGTCTAGCACTACCAAGATTTCAGTTTCCATCTACAATGGACCTATTACCACAAAAGCTCTTTTAATTTTGTCATATATACTGAGTGCTGACCTGAGCAAGGATGTACTCTGTTTTCTCATCCAGTAGCTTCAGATAGGTACTGGTAAAGTCCAGATAATTCTTTGGGGTCACATAGTTGTTACGACGTAACTTCTGCTGGAATTTTATACTGTAGGTACCAACGGATTGGTGTACAAAGACGACATGTTGTACAACTGCTGGTTTGTGTTCATCAGGAATGCTCTTTATCTGTATCGAGAATAGAAACACAGATTACAACATGTGCATGCATGCATACATACAAACAAATATTGCAACCAGATATGAACTGAAAATGCTCACGTGTTTCATACAGTTATGTGTAAATTTGAACCTTTGCCACATGTTTGCAACTTCATTGAAAGTATTATGATCAACATAATGAACAATAATCACCGCCGAATAATTCTCAAAGGTCATGAAGTATACAAATATGTAATTAGCTGAAATAAAAATATTAAAGTTCTTTGACTGCTGTCATTGTATCACCATTTTATATAGCAAGTGTAATTACCGTTGGCCAAGTCCTTCAAGCCATATATGCCGAGCTGTGAAAGCTCATTAGATATGCAAATTGTAATTAGCTGACATGAAAATGTGAAATGACTTTCGATATTGTTTTAACCAGGTATAATCATCAATGTTGTCATGTTTTGCCAACTTTGATCAAGTAAATCCCAGTATATATCCCTAAAAGCAAAGTTCATTAAATATGTAAATTAGGAATTGACTTAAGTAAAAATGCTTAATGATTGTCAATAATGTTGTATCATGGTATCTGCAATATATGTAGCAAGTTTTGTCAACTTTGGTCAAGTCAATTCAGATATATATCTCTAATTAGGAAAGTTCATTAAACATGCAAATTAGGAATTGGCTGAAGAGAAAATGCTTAATGACTTTCAATAATATTGTATTACAGTGTCTGAAATGTACATAGCAAGTAACATCAATTTTGATCAAGTCAATTCAGATGAATATCCCTAAGTAAGAAAATTCATTTAATATGCAAATAGGAATTGGCTGAAGTAAAAATGTCTTTTGACTTTCAATAATGTTATATCACAGTATCTTTGATGTATATAGCAAGTTTCAATGACTAAAATCAAGTTAAATTGTATTGCTAAGTTATCCCTATATACCAAAAATCAGACCTCTAGCTCTATTGGCTGGCTCAGAATTAGATATGTGCATAATTAATGAGGTACAGGATGTGATGTCATAAAGTCTCCCATCATACCAAATATGAAGGGTGTAGCACTTGTGGTTACTTAGTTATGGCCATATATGTATATTTGAGGTCAAAGGTCATCGGGGTCACATGACATTTTGTCAAAAAAATGGTATTGCTAAGTTATCCCTATATACCAAAAATCAGACCTCTAGCTCTATTGGCTGGCTCAGAATTAGATATGCACATAATTAATGAGGTACAGGATGTGATGTCATAAGGTCTCCCATCATACTAAATATGAAGGGTGTAGCACTTGTGGTTACTGAGTTATGGCCATATATGTATATTTGAGGTCAAAGGTCATCGAGATCACATGACATTTTGTCAAAAAATTTGTATTGCTAAGTTATCCCTATATACCAAAAATCAGACCTCCAGCTCTATTGGCTAGCTCAGAATTAGAAATGCACATAATAAATGAGTTGCAGGAAGATGCCAAGGTCAAAGGTCAAGTGGAATCCCCAAAATTGTGGAGAGCAATTTGGTCCCCTACTGGCCATTGTCCAATAGACGCTGGCTGTCTTGGACTTTAACATAGGCCAGAATAAGCCATTGCCATAGCTTAGCTGCATAGGTATAGGGTAGGTCAAAGGTCATAGAAAAATCAGAAAAATAATACTTTAAAAATCTTCTTCTCAAAATTGGCAATACCTGTGACTTTGATATTTGGCATGAAGGAGCAAGGCTATATTAGGTCTAACCAGGATTAGGTTGGTAGCGGGACAAGTTGACTGGGGTCGAGTTGGTTAGGGGTCGAGATGTCCAGAAACCATGGTCATCATGCTTCCCATAGACTACCATGTATCACAAAAATTAAAACTGTGATAACTTCATTAATATGCAAGCCACGCCCACCAAAACCTTTTCAGTTCTAGCCATTTGAATTCTGAAGATGTCTACAAATTTGACTGAAATAAGTTCAGCGTTTTTGAGATAATGGGGATACAGACACACAGACAGACACACACACACACAGACATGGCTAAACCATATGCTCACGTGTGTGAACACTGAGCAAAAAATGATTGAAAAAAATAATGCACACCTGACCATGCTCTTCTATTGAGAAAACTTTTCTTGATGTCTTGGCAAGATAATATCAGATTACTTTTAAATACTTATATTCTAACAAACATCCATGAACAGCATTGAAAGGTGTTCGATGCACAAGCTCAACTTACTGAAGATTTCCTCAGCCAATGATCTGGAGTGTGTTATGTTTTGTTGTATTTTGTTGTTTTACCGCATTTCTCACTGTAAACAATCTTGTAGATCCTGTAGATTGCTGACAGAGAATAGTCAGATCTTGATGTATGCTATCAAAATTCAGATTTGACTGATGTCTGCCACAGCTGTTACGAAAAAACTACATTTTTTTAAATAATCGTCACAGTGCTGTTGCATCCACTGATTGCCAAGTATTTACCAGAGCAGAATCAATTACACTTACGTCTTCTCCAGCCAGGAAAGAACTAGCTACGGCCTCCAAGGCCTGACGTGGCCAGGGCATGAACCAATCAATGCTACAGTTGTTCACCAGACCTGGGAAGTTACGGCAGCGGGTACGAAGCACATCACCAACAGGCGACATGGCCAACACCACGTGAAGATTGTCTGCACACCTACTGATGAAGTACTGCCAGATACTCTCCCTAGCTGGGCCTATTCCAAGTTTGGCAGCTTCATCACGAACCTGTGGATAGACAGAAAAGAACAGATCTCACAATTGTGCCATGATTTCTAAAATGAAAATACTTCTTGAGGTAACTAACCAATTTAATTCTTCTGTCACTGTGATTTGGTGCAACCCTCTTTCTGACTATAGGTGCTACCTCAAGCCTATTTAAGGGGGATAGTTGACCCTATGCAGATAGAGGGAAGTAGGAAGGGGAGGGTGAAAGGCTGTTAAAACAATAAGATTTAAACAGTGTGCCCACAAACTTTTAGGATATCAGAAATCTTTAAGTTGAGTAAAGAATTTATTGAAATTTTCTTGAGTCAGGCCAATTGCTTGTCGATTTAAAGTGTAAATTTTTTTCATTCATGAGCAAAAGGGAACATTCTTGCGCAAGAGGTCTCTTTATGATGTAGTGGGCACACTGAACTGGTACGTCGACTAACAAGGGACCAGGTCATAACCACATGTGCATAATACATGTATATAATTGTGCTAATTTTTTTTACTATCCATTCAACATTAACATTCAGTGACTACAGGTCAAAATGGTTAAATTCATGTGGGAAACTGATTTCTTGACCTGTAGAAGTATTCTAAGTGCGCAAGAAAAAGTATTTGTAAATTGGGTATTGAAATACAGTCGATTTCTCATTGTTGGTATTTCAATAGTGATTGCCAGCATAGGATGTCCCATGGTCTTACCTGTCCAACGATGGCTTCCTTTTCATCATCAGGGAACAAAGCAGGTACCATACCAGACGTCAACATGTTATTAATCAACTCCAGAAAACCTACCAGGCACAAGACAAAGATTATCATGATTGAGTTTTTTGTCAAAAATCTACAGAGGCAGTAAAGGTGTCATAATAATCAACAATGATAATATGAAAACATTTCAATGCAGTGTCTTTTAATGCACCTTTTCATTTCCTGTCTTTCATACTTGAGAATTCTGATGTTTAATATGACATGTCAGGTAGTATGGACTTTTCACATTTGTTGGCATTTTGAAACTTCGCCTTGGAATAGAAAGTATAAGGGCATGTGTCAAAGGTTAAAGGTTACCTTCTTGTGCAACATGTGCATCGGTGAATAAGAACACCATCTTCTTTCTCTCCAGACCAAGTTTGTTGTAGAGGATCTTCAAATCCTCACGGAAACTGCTCTCATCATAGCCCCTACTCAAAGTGATTTCAAAGACACCACATCCAGCGGCGAAGGCTGCCAGCTTGGTTAAACTCTGTTTTCCACTACCACCTGGTAAAGGAGTGAAGATAAAATGAATGTGATGAATGGGGTTGACAAAGATGTAGACGTAGTAATCTATTGCCTGGGCTGAGTTTGAAAATATTTCACAGCAGCTTTCCCTATGTATTGTACAGGTCTATAAACAGTGCCACTGTGGACCATACCATGGAGTGAAAAAGTAGGCAAAACAAATCTGAGATTTTTCTTTGCTATTCTCGATAAAAGATTGGTATCCTGAGATTCAATTTCAAATTTGTGATGAACTGTATGGCTGAAATCATGGTGATCCACAGGGCTTGACCTTCATGTCTAAGTATTTTTTATATTGCTGTGGTTCATGCCAATATCTGGCAAAAACCTTGAGACCAAATACAGAACATAAAAATAATCTTTATTTACCCACACCTGCCAAGAAGATGTTTTCAAATTGTGAAAAGGTGCTATCATTAAATTGTGAAACAACTTCACTATATTTCCTCAGAAGGACTGGATGGCATATAAAGTTTTTTTGTGTGGACTTTACTCACCAACTCCAACAAGCAATGCATGGCCTTGATCCATACGGATTACTCTATGAATTCTTGTCAGATGATCCAAGGCATCATCAAAGAGTACCAGATTCATTGGTGTGTGGTTGTCATTGTATTCTTCTAAGATCTACACAGTAAAAATAATGATTCAGAAGTTCACTGATTGCATCATCATTTGATATTGATTTTGATGGCATAATTTGTTTGGTTTCTGTCATGGGTGTGGCTGCATCCCCTTTCCTGTTGGACAGTATCATTTCTCCATCGGCCAAGTTAGTAAAAAGTGGTATTGAGCCAAAACTGCTTTTTTCGTCCGCTTGGCTTGGTCTGTTATAGAAGCTTTAATCCGTAAAATTCATGTTTACAGTATCTCTGTTTTCAGGGGCATCAAATGTTCAATTTTTGTTAAATTGCACCACATAGGGCATGTTGTGCTTCACTAGTTTTCACCAAATTGAAGTGTAGGTGAAATATCAACTTGGCAGTTATTAAGGGATACAATGTACCGGTAGAACCAGACCTAATCTTTTTTATGGTAGTAATTCTGCTGATTTAAGGGGTCTTTCATAATAACAAACTGTTGATAGACCCTCTAGGGTGATGGTAAAAGAGCTGATATTTTCTTTCAGAAGGATTTCACAAACCACACTTACCTCTTGAAAGAGTGCCTTTGCTGCATCATAGTCTTGGATGTCCTCATACAACCTGACTTCTCCTTCATCCAAGGCACATCTATAGTCACCAAAGAGTATGGGGTCTTTCATTGCTACTGCAACATGGTCCTTGAAATGGTCCTCCAAAATGGACTTAATAAAGCCCTGTGGTCAATGCAGAAACACATGGCAAGAAACGTTAGGGTGATACTGATCAATTTTAGTATACATTTTGTTCTAAAACTGTTTACTGAAACATTTCTGTGATACAAGTGGTACCACTTGTAGTGAAGAAATGAAAAGTTAACAAGAAAATGTGATGTTTGTCTTTCAAAAAGAAAAATTTGATGTTTGACTTGCCAACAACCACTTCTGCATCAATGCTAAAATTCTAGGGACTAATAGGAAAAACGTATGAAATTAAAAATAAGTACATATATGCTGCAAAGGGAAAATGAAACTATGTTTCTGGAACTGAAAATCAAATATTTACACTTCTAAACATATAATACAGCTGATCACAAATTACAAAAGAATAATTAAACTCATTAAAATGATATTTTTCATGAAATCAGTTCAGCTTTAAAGGGCATCAGTCATCACACATACACATGTGCAACTTTCTTGTTTACAAATTATGTAAGCAATTCAAAATACTCGCAGCAACAAAATTCAAATGTTACAGTATATAACACAGAATGTGAACTTGTATCAGAGTTCTCTATCATGTGTAAGCCATGTGACATTTTGGGAACTGACAATGACTGTGGTCCTTTAAAGATATACTGTCACCTGTTTCAATTTTGCCACAGTCACCATGGAAAGAGAAAATCTAATCAATCACAGATTTTAAGCAGGTGGCCGCTTTTTAAAAACAGTGCCCTCACATGGGCATTTTGAATACCAAGGAATGCCCCTTTGACCATATATGGGCATATTTAGATTACAGGTTTACCTTTAACCCTTTCACCCCCAGTTCCCTGTGTACAGGTCCAACTTTACCATACAATGGATTTGGGACAAACCATGGTGGTGAAAGGGTTAAGACATCACATGCAGATGCTAAACAAAAATTACATGATTACTGATCTCTCTACAACAAAGGACACACTTCACTGCATACCTAGGCATCGGTGGAAAAAATGAATTAAATTTAAAAAGAAGATTTACTGTGAGGGAACAAGCATCATGCATGCACTTGGTCTGGAAAAAACCCATCTTTGTCCATAATAAATGAACTTGGTATAATAAAGTGCCTGTGAAAAAAAATCTTGGTATCAATGTATTGGAACAAGATGATTAGCTAGAATTAAAAAAATAAGATGCAAAAAACAGGCAGGATTGTCATTTTGGTTTTCTGTTTTATTTTGCCAAGCACCAGCAACTGTTTCACCCAACTCACCTGAACCTTGTCATGGTCCTACCATAGATTCATATCATGAAATGATAATATTGCATAACATGAATATCTTATATGTCCTATGGCCTGAATATCAGACTAAGGGAGTGGGCTATGTTTGCATATCAGACTATGAGAGTGGGGTAGGTGTGCATGTGTAATTCAAAAAACACCTGTACGTACTTCTTCTATATGACTTCAATGTAAAAACTGATGACCAAACTGTACAAACAATGGGTTCCATTTGCAAATTATTGTCACTATCACGACAGTGTTATATCTTACTTCACTATGGGGGTCAGTATGCGTGCAATGTACAAATTTTACTATTTCTCACACAAATGTATACAAAACAAAAACAGTAAACTATAAATCTGCTGACATGGTTGAAGGATGAAATCTAAAGGGTGTAACTAAATGCATAGGGATAAATGTTGTGATCATTTCAGAGCAATAACATTTAAGTCACTATTATCTGTTCAAAAAACTCATACTTTTGCAAATTATGCACAATTTGGGTAAACAAATTGGCCATATACCATTAGCAATGCACATCACTGTATTAGATCTCTCTGAAAATAGAACTGGTGCACCACATACTACTTCAGTTCTAAGCTACTTAAAATGGGAAAAAGTATATAAAAATATTGTGAAACTGAAAAATATCACAAAACAAACTAAAACACCCACAACAGTAAAACTTGATCCTCACCGAAATGCTGTTTCTACCCTGAAATAAAATTTTGATAGTGGATGAAAATATTGAATAGAGAATGAAAACTTGGATTTTCAAGGTATTGGAACTCATGGCTGTTGTAGTGCATTGATGGTCATGTCAAGGTTGGCTTAAAACACTCATCTTATATCTTATATTTTTAGACACGTTATCATTTTCTCTCAGTGATTACAAATTACTAATCATACCAATTCATGCCACAAAGATGAAATGGAAAAAATTTAAAGAAACAGATTTTACAGTCAGCAAATATGACTTTCTGTTGTAGAACTTGACTCTTTCACCACCCAAATTCCTCTGCAGAGATCCAACTTTGCAACATAGAATAGAAGAGAGTTGGGTCAAACCATTGTGGTGAAGGGTTTAACCTGTTATGTTCATTGGTGTGATTAAAACATAAACAGTAGAGGGGAGGGGGGAACTGTCTATGATTAAAAGAAACTCACCCCAGACACAGAACTATCTTCCTAAAATAGATTGAAAAAAGGTAAGTACTGATATAACTTGATAAAGTATATGTAAGAACACACCACCACATCTGTAGAAACAAAAGTGAGCTACCTCATAAAACGTGATGATTTGTGTTCAGCTATGCTGTTATTAAATAAATTTATTAAATTAAAAGGGAGAAACCAGCACACAGCAAGCTGAACATGCATGGGGGAAAAAAACAGGTATGAATCATAAATAAAATCATTTAACTGAATCATGACCTGCAAAACTTGTGTTCAAAACATTACACCAAACTCAACACTTAAACACTGGTCAAGCTTTCCTATTATAAACATTTGGTCTAACTTAATTGTTTTTTTATTGTATTGCTGGATGTGTTTACATCATAGTGGGGGGGGGGGTAGAAGATTTTAACTGAGGAGACACTGTGGACTCAATGTGCTGGGTTAATAATTAATAAGATAAATCTGTATATTTTGAATAATGTTGACAATGTATGAAATTGAAGTATTTCCAAACATCAGAAATGTAAAGCTGATGTTTACATGAGGTTGGTCTGTTGTTGCAGAAATTGTTTGTCCTAATTGGTGATAATTAGTTTAAGATATCAAAAGTTTGTGTCAGTCTCTTTTCTTTCAGTTATTTTTTTAGTGAATGCAAGGAGATGTGATTCTTGATTTAGTTGAATTTGGTGCAAGTACCGTAGGCTACTACTGTGATGCCTTGGACCTGTTACTTATCAACTCTCCGTGGGCAAATAATTGAAGGTACTGTTTCTTCTATCATTGTTTAAGATATTGGGTCTACATTCGCTATTGATTACGATGATAGTCAAGGCGTTTAACTTCTCTTTGTGTCATTCTGTTTTAGCAGGTGATCTATTGATGGGATGCTGGTAATAGCTAGAAAAGAAAAGTTGATATCTTTATTGCTTCACATACAGTCTATTGACCTATAAAGTAAGTAGCACACAAATTTTATGATACGCAAAGCCATCATCAGACTGCATACTTACCCCTACAAGCTCCTTGTCTTCAGCATTGATTAGCCTATCGTAGAAGACGCGCAGGCATTCGTTTCTCCACACTCGCACAAATGAGACAACACTGTCAAAACGGTCTGGGGTAGTTAACAACAATCCTTGACAGACGCGAGACAGATCTCGCAAGTTGAAGATGTAGTGGAATTTGGATGGGGTTGGAGGCAACTCTGCAATGATCCTATTGTAGAGGTCTAAGGTACATTGAATAATGGTCTCGGCTATACCTTGGATGGCGTCGGAAAATGCCTGGCAGTGGCCCTTCAAGATTGACTCATAGATGTGTTTCAGTGAGGTCTCCGAGGGGAAGGTGATGTTGAAGACGGTGAAAAGAGAGATGAATCGAGGGTCAACTTCATTTCTGCCACCTCCTGGTTTACCCATGGAGGCAAGGTATCCAATGTCCTTGATGTTTTTGAAGGTCAGATCTTTGCCTCTGTCATACATGCCACCCTTCTCTAGCAGCAGTTTCAGCAAAGCTATGGGCTGCTGTGTACCATACTGGTCAACCTGGGAGGATAAGATGAAAACCATGGTGAATGCAAAAGGTTTACAGAGATAAAATCTCAATGTACATGGTATTAAAAATATCTAACATGGTGTAAAAATGATTTTTGTTGGTATCAATAACTTTAACCCTTTGTGTGCTATCATTTTTCCCAACTAAATTTTAGAGCAACATTTTGCCAATTTTTATGAATTTTTGTGGAATTTTTGTATATTTTGGACAAAAATTGGTATCACATTTCAATGACTACAGTTTTAATCAAAATTTTGGCAAAAAATCTGAAAAAAAATTAACGAGGGGTATATTTTACAAAGGCAACAAAAAGGGTTAATATTAACTGATTTCACTGAGACTACAGCATAAAACAGCAAAGTCAACTATGACTCACAACAGTGGGAAATTTCAGTGAATCAATTTTGCGACATCACCATGTTTAAAATCAAAGGTGAAAATTCCATAGGTTGCAATGTCTGTCGATGTAAATATTCATGTATTCGGCATGATTAGGCAAATGCGCACTGACCCTGAAAAGTTTGTTCTTTTAAGTTTTCATTAAAAGTTTTGTCTTTGACATTCTCTCACCTGTGGCATGTTCATATCATCAATAAAGACGATCAACCGTTTGCCTGGGGGCGGACCAAACGTATCCTTGGTTCTCTTTTCAACATTGGCCTCCAAGTTACGCTGCACATCCATGGATGAAGTACGGGACGAAAAGTTGATGTTCATGATCAGCTGTGGAGAAAGGACAATAAAATTGGGATTGTGTTAGATGTATTTTATATACTGGAGAAAAATTTCTTAGAAATGAAAAATGATCGTCTTATTTGTGTTAAGATTAAACTTTCTTAAAACTTGCCTCACTTCCGTAGTAAAGACAAGTCTATGACTTGTAACAGGATAATAGTAATTTTTATTTCACTTCAGGCCACCGGCCCTATGTGTTATGATATAAATTCAAAAAATACATTTGGTCAAAGGTACACACAAATTAGAGATTCGCCTCATTTCGTGCTTCAAAAGCATAAAATATAAATCTACTCATATTACGGATAACATCCGCCTTATCTGTGCTTAGCAATTGTACAAATTTGTCTATACTTGGTATTACTTGGTAGTAAGCAGGAATATATTTTCCCTAAGTTCCTTATTCAAGGGGCACACAAGTAAAAAGTGGAATTCATCCTCAATTGTTTCGTTGTCGCATGAACAAACTCTTTCTTCTCTTGCACTTCTACAACGTCTACCTTTCTCGATATTTAAATTGTGCGCTGAAATTCGGAATGAAGTAAATACAGTTTTGAAAATTGATTTCATTCGAATACACAAATACTTTTCTATGGAAAGTGACGTTTTAAATAATGAATATGTTGCAAGTCGACTGTAACTGTTTACAAGGCCATGCCAATTTGCATTTCAATGTCTGTGCAGCGTTGTTTGAACAAAAATAGAAACGCCTGTTCGTTGCCGACTCCTTGGTTGAACCAACACTCAGCAAAGCCATAAGAAAAAAGTATATTTTTGAAAGCTGTTGCCCAACATGATTTACCTTGCTCTGCCATTTCATATTGCAAACAATATGCATGGTAAAGATACCTATTCGATTTCATTTTTAAAAGCTTCAACCAATATTTTAACATTTTGGGCAATCTCTTTGTTCTAAGTGTAGTTCTTCCAAGTTCACCCCTGGCCGCAACATCTACGACACAATTTTTCTGTCTTAAAAGTCTCTTACAAAATTTGACATGAACCCTTTCTACGTTTTGCCCTTCTACATGTCCCCAGATCTCACATGCATAATTCAAAATCGGGAGTATTTTAGTGTCGAATATTTTCAAACAAATGTCAATAGCTTCGTCTCTCAAATAATCAATCTTTGTACAGAGCATGAACAGAGATTTAGACGCTTGATCAGCCAGAACCTCCTGTGCTTTCGTCCACAAACCACTGCATGAAAAGACTAAACCGAGATATTTAAAGTATGATACAACAGTTACACGTCTCCCTTTGTAAAACCACTTCTCATATTTTCGTAAAGGCCCTCCGTTTCTGAATACAATAATATTTGTTTTGTCGAGATTAACCTTTGTTTTATATTTATTACAATACCCTTCAAGTTGATTTAAAAGTCTCTGTAGTTTGATAGCAGTCTCTGCAATTAATACCAAATCGTCAGCGAATAAAATATAAAACACTTCTACCAGACCTAGAGAACATCCATCTATCCAAGAATCACTTTTAAATTCTTCGTAAATGTCATTAATAAAAAGGAAAACAAAAAACGGGGAAAGTATACAACCTTGTCTTACACCATAGGGGCAATTGAAAAACTCTGTTAAGCCGTCTCCCGCGAGTACACAAGTTTTGACATTGGCATATATAGCATATAAGGCTCTAAACATTTTCCCTTTCAGACCCGCTTTTCCCAACTTAAAGAACAAAGCCATTCTATCCACCCGGTCAAATGCCTTTTCAAAGTCTATAAATGCGCAGTAGAATCTACCCCCTTTGTGACAAAGATATTTTTGTATAAGTGATTGTAGGATAAAGATATTGTCAATGGTACTGTATCCTTTTCTGAATCCGGCTTGTTCCTCTCTAAGAGGGGCAGCATTTTCTTCCCAGTACTGCAACCTGTTATACAGAACACGAGTGTAAATTTTACTGATAATTGGTAGTAATGTAACGCCCCTATAATTTCTAGCTTGGTGTTTGTTCCCCTTTTTAAAAATTGGAAATATTATGCCCTCACTCCATGAATCTGGAAAACTCCCACTATTAAAAATCTTGTTAAAAAGTTTACAAAGCAGAGGTGTAATTAGTTGCTTACAATGCTTGAAGAAATCCGTTGGAATGCCATCAATACCTGGGCATTTATTGGACTTTAAGCACTTGATACTTTCAAGAATTTCTACTTCCGTTATTGGCTGATCAATTGCTTCAGAGGTTATGTCATCGGGGTCGTTGATTGGACAAGTCGCCGACACCCCTTCCACAGTATCCTGAACAATTTTTCCATTTCTTTCCACAAGTCATGAAATGTCCCTCTACAGTGGCTAATTTCTGGATTGAAAAGCTCAGAAAAGTAGTCAAACAGGCACTATTTGAAATTGTTTTCGGGGGAGAGCTACGACAATTTTTGAAAAACGACCAAAACTTGGATGTCTCATTGAACTCAATAGGTTCCTAATTTCTTCAACCTTTTTTATTTTCAGATTTTCTCTCTGTTTTTTATCAACTTTTTGTACTCCCCTTTTTTAGTCTTATATGACTGAAGATCAGAAGGATTATGGGTGGCCCTATAGATATTCAACTTCCTATAGACATCACGTCTAGTACGTCGGCATTCCTCGTCAAACCAACTGTCCGATGACTTATCTCTTCTGCGGTGATACAATGGTTTGGAGTAGGCGTAAAATAAATCATTAAATTTTCGAGCAGAAATATCTACGTCGTCATCTGAATAAACACTGTCACAGAATGCTGATACAAGAGACTCCATTTCTGGTTGATAAAACTCTTGAAAAAATTATCAGCCTCCAATTTGTACTTTGTGAATTGCAATCCCTTTTCAATTTTATCACTTTTATCATCAAGGTTTGCCAAATCAGTGCTCTTAGTTTTTACGATATTTACATCAACTATCATTTCCAAAGGGAAATGATCCGAGTCAATGCGATTGCCAATTCTAAAATCAAGAATGTTATCAAACATTGATGTGGAAACAATGGCGTAATCCACGACACTTTGACCAGCTCCTGACATGCATGTAAAATCTCCAACTGGGTCGCCATCCGCTCTCCCATTGACAATGCATAAGGAAGTTGATTTGCATAAATCCACCAGATGCTTACCATACACATTGCATTCGTTATCACAATTCTTTCTACATGTTTTATGCTTTCACTTGCATAATTATCTACATCAATAGGCAGATAATCGATATTGTCAAGTGTAATGCGCTCATCTAAGCCACCTGTTCTTGCATTAAAGTCCCCCAACAACAGAAATTGACAATCATCCAACTGGCTCCGGAAGGAAATCATATCATTTTCGATATGAGTAAAAACATCGTCGTTGGAATATTGCGATGAGCCTTGTGGGGTGATATAGACAATACCAAGTATAATTGGCTTATTTGGTTCATCTAATTTAAGCCATAAAATGTCACTTGAACATAGCTCATTTTTGAGTTGTTTAACATAATTCAACAAGTGTCGTTTCACAAAGCAAATAACGCCACCACTTGGGCGTCCTCTTTGGAAATTTAACTGTCGAATCGATTCAAAGCAAATATAATCATCTAGAGAAAAGGCACCTATTTTTGTTGCCCAAGTTTCGACCAAGCAAATTATATCATATTTTCTGATAAAAGAAATAAACTCATTGTCGTACCATTTATATTTTAAACCCCTAACGTTCCATACAAGAAATGATAATGGGGAACGGTGTACATCCTTTTTTGAAGAAGGTGTATTGTAGCCTTTTGCAGTCCTTGGGATTTTAGGGCTTCGGCCAATGTCCTATGGGCTATATCTTTGTCTTTCTTCTTGTTCTCGGGAGTGCTGTCTCGCAGAAATCTCCACAACTTTTTCTTCTATATCGTCGTATGTGTAAACTTGGCGACCGCTCCTTTCTGATGTTACTACCAACTTGTCATAATACACTCTTGCTTTTGCAGTCTTGTCCTTACTTAACAAATCACGTCTCAGTGAAAATAGTTTTCTCCTTATAGCTCTTGTACGCGGTGCAAAATCTTCATCGATGGAAATTGTTGACCCTTTCAATTTGAACGCACTGCTCAATACTTGTTGCTTGTCTTTGAAGTATGTGAACATGGCAACAATTGGACGGAAGCCACGTACAAGTGGAGCATTGGTAATACGATGCACTCGTTCAAATGACATGCCTTTATCGATATCCAGCTTGTCTCGAATTACTTCTTTAATTTTGTTTTCTGAAGCTTCCCAGTCTTCGCTTGCAGTTTCTTGTTCCACGCCATAGAACACTAAATTACATCGTCGTGTTCTGTTGCTGAGTTCATCGTTTTCTTTGCGTTGTTTTTTCAGATCTTTTCTTGTCTGTGTTAATTCCTCTTTTAGACTTTTCAGTTCGTGTTTGTCTGTAGCTTGCTCCAACTTATCTAGTCTGTCTGAGTGTTCATTACTTTGCTCTTCTATGCTATTCAATGTATCTTCAATGTTGTCCATGCGCTTCTCCAATCTGTCAAATTTGCTTTGATTTCTTTCGAATCTTTTGCCAATTCATCAAGTTTATGCATAATACATTCCACATCCTCTTTGGTTACTGGGCTATCTGCAGAGGGTTTTGCTCGGGGTCCTGGGTTCACTTCAATATTGCCGATAATCAGTAATACCAAGAAGCAAATCCGAATCGCAAGGCTCACCTTCGTGTCATTCCATTGAAGATTTGCATACACGTTGTCGTTGAGCTTGTCTTTGTTCGCCCGAGCAGGGTCGCCGCCACCAAAAATACCAATTTTCGCCCTATACTGGGCCAAAGTGACCCCCATTTTCTCTCCACAAGTTCCAGACTATTGTTTACAACTACTGGCAATCTATGGCAGGAAAACCATAGCCTTTTTCGAGTGAAAATAACGGGCTGGTTTTCCGACGCCTGCAGACAACCTGTTGCACGGTTTGGCAACCTTTGACCTCTTCCGTAACAGGATAATTTACAGTATTGTTAAGGATTTCATACTGATCAGTGTCACATATTTGACAGTTCACCATAAGGATTCCAATGTGAATAAGAATATTGGTGACTTGAATATAGTTCAATTACACGTGTGTACATGCACAGCTTGGAGTGAAAGCACGTCTGTCTGTCACATAAAAAGAAAGAATTCAAGATCTTTCTTCCATATGTGTTTGAACTCCTTCATAAAACTTACATGTGATTCCTGATCCATTTGTCTGAGGAAATCCTGAATTGTAGCTGTCTTGGAAGTTCCAGTCTCGCCAACAAACAGCACAGGTCTCTTGATCTTGATTTGCTGCTGCAACAACCAGGTGTTTCTAGTGGTGTCCACGGTGGGCACCAGGATCTCATTGTACTTGCGTTCCGGATCATGGACGTATTTCGGTACCAGTGACTCCCAGGGCTTCCATTTCACTTCTTCTTGATCAAAGAAGTACTCATAGAGAGTTGGGTGGTTGGCAGGTAACTCTCCTGCGCCGGCCAGGGTCTTGTCATCGTCCTGCACGGATGCCATTGATGCCAGGTATTTAACATAGCCATCAAACTTGACACGGCCATCTTCTAATAGGCAAGCACCCAGTGACCAGTAGAGGGCTTGAAGGAAAACACACTCTAGGATATCTGGCTCTGTGATTTCCGATGTGATCAGAGAGTCCAACATGTAACTTAGTTGGGTAACCTGTAAATGTAGGAAAAGAATGAAATCAGGACAATTCAGTAATTGGTACATCACTGTATTGTGTCTCAGGGAGACGAAATTAAAGTGCTTGAAAGCTTTTCATTTTTTGAGAAACAATTTGTGTTAACTTTCTTGTTCTATGAAAGTCTGAAATATATTGTTCTTTCATGCAGGATACTTGCCATTCAGAATTGAAAGAGAGGAAAATTTTCTGGGATTTGGTTCTTTGCAACAAGGCTTTGCATGGTGACCCTCACTTCTTTCCTGTACAGATTTCACATCAAAGTCATACAATGTACTTTCTTTGAGAAACCAACTGGTATATCTGAGAAATTTCTCAAATCAAAGTTTAGTGACCATGATTCACTTTTCACAAAATCATACAATTTACCCTGCAGGGGTCATGGTCAAATCTAATAAATGGGTGGGTAGGATACACTTCATGGATTAATGACTTCAAGCTTTCCTTCAATCAAACATAGTAAACTTTTTCTGAAATGGTATAAATGTTTTCAATCATGGGTGCAATTTTATTGCTGTGATTTTTAAACATGCAATTGGCAAAGTTTTTGCATAGTTTTCTGGAGATTGAAAGTGTGATTTCAATTGGTAAGGTTACAGTGCATGTACACGGATAATCCCATGAAAGCCTTGATATTTTCACTGAAAAATCACTTACCAGATTGAGATACACTTACCAGATTGAGATTAGTGAGTGGAATAATGGTCTTCATCTTCTGTCCCTGTTTGCCGTCAACGATGCCCTCTATGATCATATCCATGCATGATGGCACGTACTTTTCAAAGAAACGTTTCAGATCTTGCTGCTCATTCTTGTTCTGTCTCAGATTCAACCACTTGTCCCAGTATGGCTGGTAGCCCAAATTCTTTGGGTCAACGTACACCATACCACAACGAGACACAGTAGCAGGTGAGGCATACTGTAGATCTCCAACCTGAGGCAAAGCATATCATGCAAAATCAGTATTCAGGGCACAATGATAAATTCCACTTTTAATCGCTAAACAGAGGATATTTTCTGTTTACTTACATATTTGAATGGGTAATTTGCATAACAATACAAGAAAATTGTCAACATTAGTACACTGTAGCAGTGTAAACCTTTGAGTCTAACTACAGAATACTGTGAACAATGCTGCATCCAAAACCCTAAAGTTTGCTATCCATTACCTGTGTGGCTAACAATCGCTGACACTTGATTTAACACATCTTGAAGGTCTGCCTCATCCCTAAACTTACCTCAAAGAGTAAAGCACAGTGTTTCTGCAGACGGATACGTTCACCGTTGGCCAGGGTGAGCAACTTGTTGTCGTCCATGACCGAGTTCATGTTTTCAACCCACAGTGCGTCTACATCACCATCAAACAGGATGTACTTCTTCTCGTTCTTATCCGTGGGCTTGTTGATGTCACGGAAGATGTTGGAGAGGAGACCGTCGGTCCAGTCTCTTGTCATGGGATCCAGGATACCATACAGCTCTATCACTGACATGGCCTTGGCGTTCAGGATGAACAGCTTGGTGTTCACACCAAGTCTGTGATGAAAATACAAAGGTAAAAGCATTGTTAGGAGCAGAAATTCATGAGCTGGATATTGCATGAAAAACCAAATAAAAATAGACCAGGCTATTTTTTTGACTATGTGTACATCAAAGTTTGAGATGGTAATATCATTGTGCTACAGCTTACACAGGTATACTTGGCACTCGAGTCTCCAAATCATGTAATTACCCATTAACTTAACTAAGCAGTTTGCTGTATGCCCTGGCGTTTATATAAACAAGAGTCTGTTTTATTGTTTGAAGACTGATGAGTAATCTACCAAACTAAGTGGGCAGCTCCTCCACTGAGTGAACTGATATGCCTATACTGGAACAAATTTTTGACTAGTGTGCCAAACTATACCCACTTCAGCTGTAAACCTATCTGAACATGTGTATATTGAATGTAAAAATAAGATAGCCTATTTTCTTGTTGTCTTTTGGACTTTGAAAGGTTTGCTGACTCACCTTGTTTGTGACTGACAGAGTGTGTTGATAACTACTGATTTACCCCCTCCTGTTGGACCTACTACCATGGTGGTGTGTCTTGTCAGCATGGTTTCATACAGCTGGACAACTTTGTCAACCTGTACAGAAAAGTGTAGGTTTTCAGCATGAACAACACCAGGATATTGCTGCACAAGTAAAGTCTTAGAAAACTACCTTGATCAAAAAATTGTTGTATCTACGTGATTTTTATACATCTGTAATTTTTGTCATACATAACTAATGTTACTCTACCTTGATTTCTTTCATGTTGATTGGTGTAAGTACAAGAAATGACATTAAAACTTCATGTGGTGAGTATTTAGTGTCTAGGAAATGTTTCAGTTTTGAAATCGTATGTGTTGTGCACTTTCTTATTTGGTGCTACATTGCTGTACATTCATGGAAAAACCCTCATTTACAAACATAATAACATGCTCCACCACAGACACAAACACAAGTACGTGCTGAAGGAAATCTGTTATCCAGTTAGGCAATTATATACCTGTTGTTCCAACATGATGTAGTTGTTGTCAACCAGAACCTGTTCCACTGCATCATTGAAGTTAGGATAGCGGACACGGGGCACATCCAGTCCTGGGAACAAGTCTGAAATCAACCCCAGGAAGAGTGGCACGTCCTCGAAGACAAACTTGGGTTGGTTCATATCACGGAGGGCTCTCATCAACACAACATCCTGAAATGTACAGATGATGACAATCATGTAAATCAAGGCGATGAAAATATACATTTGAAATATACACATGAAAGTATGGGACATGTTGCTGTTTGATTCACAGTTCAGAACTGATCGAAAGATTGAGCAGAATGCATACATGTATGATTCATAATTGGCATTTGACAAAATCAGGTAAGGTGTAGCTTTTTTATTTTTAAGGTGTCAAAATTAGCAAGGTGACTTTGTGTGCAGGAGAAATGAAAAGTCAGACACTTCACCGATGTGTAGTACATGCACTCTGTTCTGATATTCATGGGCCCAAACATGTTTTGTGAATACAGAAATATCGCTTTCATGAATTTGACAGCCTGCCATCATGAGATGAAAACACTGGCCCATACCTCTGGCAGCTCAGCAGCACCTCTCTTGAGTTCACCAGCCATGACCAGCACAGATTTCAAGGCACGTAGACCAAAGTCATAGTGGTGCTGTTTGGACAACTGTTCTTTGGCCAGTTTGTACAGTACTGTCATCTTCTTGGCCAGAATCTGCAAGAAAAGAGAGAAAAAGTGATTCAATATTCACAATGACATGATAAAGGCATTTAACCACATTATGATGATAGAATAGGTATGAATCCTTTTCTTTCCTATCTCAATCATGCATCACATTTTTCACATCTTAGAGTTTTGAGATTTGATGCATGAGGGCGCTCTTCATTATCCTGACTCTGAGCGGGGATCATGGAGAGTGCCTTGAGTCAATAATCTTTCAGTCTTCTCAAACCACTATTCATTTCACACTCATCTGCACGGGCAGCATCCTGAAAGCACTTTCTTCCGATGCTCACCTTTGCCATAAGGAAGCCTTCTGAGAACAACATGATCTCACAGATCTGTTGCAAGTCGGGGACGATTACCACCACCGGTCTGAAGAGGGCTTTTACGCTCTCTGGCAGTTCTGTACGGCCAGCATAACCTGGGTTCATGGTGATGAATATACCCATGCGATCATCCATTGCAATCTCACTACCTTCAAACTGAAATAAAACAAAAAGAAGAAATAAATTTTTTCTCCTTCTGAATGCTTTTGTTTCTGAAAACATAGAAAGTGGGACTAGAAGTGTTCTCCTACTGCTATGGTTTTACATTCTTTTGAACCGCACATAGACATACTGTATGGGGCACGATGAAAAACAATCTGTGCTATACATGTACTAGAAGATACAATACCACTGAATATATGTTACAGCACCTGTTGTTCCAATCCGAAAGTTGTCTGACAAAGAATTACAAACAATGGACTGATACATCTTGCAAAACTGCTGCACACTGAATCGAAGAGTTCTTGAGTTAGAGGGCACACTGGCCACCCTCTTGTGATAATGGACTCACCTGGAATTTCTTGAGGTGGTGGATGAGAGCATTTCTGATGGTCTGGATTTGTGATGAGATGACAGACAATACAGAGACATCAATACGGTTGAACTCATCAAAGCAACCCCATGCACCGCACTGGCACAGACCAGAGAAGATCTTACCGATTGCCTGAAACAGACCAAAACACAACGATTGCTGAGTCAATATTGAATGGTGGTCAAAAAGACCAGAAGAGGAGCTTTATCTGGAAAATCATCAGAAACTAAAAAAAATATGTTTAATATCAATTTAAATGTTCAATTTTAGACAAAAATCACCTCAAATGACAGAGAGCTAAGTCTTATATTCATCATTCTTTAGAGTGTCAAATTGTATGATCAGAGCTCTTTGCAAAATTTACAGAAACAGGGGCATGTAGTATTGATAGACATGTTTCGTTGCCCTGTTTCCTTTAAATTGAACTTCAATACAATAAATTAGATTTTAAATACACCAAAGCAGTCACAGGGATTACCAAGTCACAACTATTTTGTGCCAGAGGACAATTTCAACATGAAACAAACTCTGTAGTTAGCAATTTTTGTCAGATTTGAGAACACTGCTTGATGAGCTTAGAACTACTGTGACATTTCTGCTCTCCTCAAATGTGACTTTCTTGATAAACCAAGGCAAAGTCCTGTATGATGACTGATATTGAACACTGAACCCTTAATAAAAACACTAATAGCCAAAACCTTAAAATATCACTGATTTGGGCTTGCCACTTACCTTATAGTCCATACCCTCACCACAGTTTGTGACCACACAGAGCAAGCCCAGGGCCTTGCTTAAATCCTTGGTTGTTTCTGTCTTGCCAGTACCAGCAGGCCCTGCTGGAGCACCTCCCAGTTGCATGGACAATGCCTAATTACACAATAACTATCCATTAGTCTATTAAAACTACATGTATGCTATGCTTATGGCATTATAAAATGTTTTCCTGATTTCAATTGCAGGTAGCATCTGTAACATACAACCATGGTATCAATGATAGTAACATGTATGGTATTGTTCGACACTGGCTCTTTATGTAAATCATAACTTTTCAGTTGGAAATTCACAAATGAACAATTGAAAATAATTATTGGCATTCTTAGCCTTATGAACATAAATAATCTTTTGTTATTTTTTGGATATTCACAGCTGTTTTTTTAATGGAAACTTTGATACAAAATTTGTAAACAACCAGTAAAAGTCTGAAAATGCACAAAAAATATTTACAAAGTCACTTATAGTGGAGTTTGTTTGTGTTTCAAACTGACTGTCATTTGAATGAACATCATGCAATATGTGTTTTCCATCTTTCTTACCTGTGTTAATGTGAGGTAGATTCTGTCAGTGAGCGGTGTGATGACAAGTCTTCCATTTAAACCCATGTACTCATAACCATATCCAAATGAACCAGTACACTGTTTGACCATCAGTTCATCAGATTCTTTATCCCAGTAGAATCTCAACTGGCTTTCCCATTCAAATTCACGGGAATCCATGATACTGGTAAGGGAGAGAAATTTTCCATATTAGTGTGTCTGCCACTTCATATAGTCATTTTTTCTTTTACAGGTGTAAGAAACACAGTTATTTGACCAAAATTGGTTAATTCAAGGATGAAAGCTGTGAGAAAACAGACTTACCTATCCCTGACAAATCCATCGATGATGTCTCTTGCATGTACATCAATGATGAGTACAGTGTTGAATTTCATACGGTCATTCTTGGACAGTGGAGATCGCACCTTAGAGATGTTGAGGAAGTATGGAGAGTTTTTTGCATGAGTAGAAGAATATTGTATGGTTGAACAATTATGGAAAATACAAGTCCCAATAACCATTATTGGGACATATATTTTCTCTATGTATGTTTTCCAGTTTTGTATTCATATGTTGCTTCATCATTATCCAGCAGTACTATAACGGCATGTTAAAAAATAAATTAAATGGTAACAATACTTGATTCAAATCTGTGATGAATCAGATCAGGTAAGAATATTTTTCCCCTTTCTGCTTACCTGCACTACAAGGTCATCGATTTGTTTGTGCATCTTCTTGGCGTAATTTTTCATGGCTCCTTTGTCTCCTTTCCTGAACTTGTTGAAGACGTCCTCAACTTCCCAAGTCCACCAGACCTGGTTGCCAGCCAGCACAACCATACCCTGATACAGGTACATCCACTCCACTCTGCCATGAGAGAGTCAAAAAAAAGGCAATGTGAGAAAAATTACATTCACAAGATCAGACATGTAAGTTGATGTTACTTATGTAGGACTTTTATTTTCAATTACCAGACATGATGATTTTACAAGGTGGGCTTAAAGCAAAGTGTAGGAAATAATAGGTAAAATATCAGTAAAAACATCCATTACACACCTTGTTCTGCCATCACCGCCGTATGTAAACAAAGCCTCCTTTGTGATGAGTCTGTTGGTTCTCCTCATTTCATTCAAGACGTTTGTCATCCAGTCCTCTACCCTGCCCTCAGCTGGTATTTTCTTTCTGAAGTCCATCACCTCCCCTTCAGCCGATATCATGGCTGCTGCGTTCAGTTCACTAGAACTGGCACTCTCTTCAAATCTCAGCGAAGCAATGTTGTCGTACATCTACAAAATGACGGTGATAAAGATGAAGAAATGAATGTAAACAGAACAATTTGTTACTCTTTCTGAGAAGACAGTATGTCTTAATAAAAAATAATGACAAAATTTTTCCATAATATGGATACTACAATAAAAAATGTCTGTTTAGCTAGCGTTCTATTTTACCCAATTTTAGCTACTTTGGTCCCTTTGCTAATTTTAAATGCCCCTTAATTAAACTTATCCCTGTATTTACTACTACTAGGATGCATTTTCAGCTAAATTAAAAACCTGTTGATTGCAAAGAAAATCTGAAAATGCTACAAAAGCTTGCAGCTAATTTGAAAGTGTTTTAAAACAAGTTTTTATTTTGGTCAGTCTTTCCTTGTTTTGCAGGACTTGTGTAGAAAGAAGTCTTCAAGAGTGGCGGTCTAAAATATTCCATTAAAAGTTACATATAATTCTATACTACAATGCAACCATGAAAGTAAATCATCATATTTCTGGCTTACAATTAAAGCCACATAATAGCCTGAAATTTGATATATTGAACATTTTATCAAACTCATGAACATCTATACTTCTATTGGAATTTGTATCTCAGATCTAAAATTCTGACCTACCTTGATCATGTGTTCTTGTACACAAGTTGGATCACTGCTACCAAGAATGGAGAGCAGTTCATCATCAGAAATGAAGAAGAACCTTGGGAAGGCATTACGTTTGGAGTCTAGATAGTCATTCAGACTCTTCTGGCATTTCTCTAGCCCAACGCTGATATTCTCCAAATCTTGCAGTCGGTTGGGCTCATGGCAGGCGTCTTTGATTTTAGGATTCTTGTGGGTGTCTTGCATAATCTACGACAATGACAAAAAAGAGAATGGTTGATGTAAAACAAAAAAATTAAAAATAATCAACATTAGCAAGTTAATCTTTAGAAGCCTCTTCATACCAAATTTAACCATATAATATATGCTAAATGAAAAAAAATTATGAGAATTTGAAAGATTCATGAAAGATAAAGAAGGTGGGAAACTAGTTGGCTACAGGGAAATGAGTTGTGAACTAAAGTTGAGTTAGTTTTGTAATACCTTTTTGAACATCTTGTCTATTGCATCAAATTTCTTGGCCTCTTCTGGCAGCTGGGAACGGATATCTCCACCGATGAAGATACTCTCCAAGTACATCCATTTGCGTTGTACAACCATCCAGATCTGAGGAACGACAATGATGATCATGATTGGTGAATGACTTTGGAAAAGCAGTAAATGGGTCTATTGGAATGAATTCCAACCTTATATAGGATTTGACATTACTGGTAGTTAATGTAATGCAATATTAATGTTTCAATACATCGTTTTATCAAGTAAGTGTGCCTATCTCTAAAATTGTGGCTCCTCCTATTAAAGATCACCTAGTTACATCATGAAACACAGCAGTACCTAAAGTATCACAAAACTTACTGTACATACTGTTATTTTGATCACTTTTCTATATAATAAATTCTTGTTAGCATAGTCAAAATCTAGCTCTTACTGTCCAGAAACCAAGTATTTGTATTGATTCTCCATGATTCTAAACACTGATTCTTGTCACGAAGACGCCGCCTGTGATTTTTCAACATTTGATCCTAATCCTAGTTCTTTATCTCCTTATTCGATCCAATTAAAGGTATACAGTCACCTTTAATCTAAATATGCTAATATATAGTCAAAGGGGCGTTCCTAGGTATTCAAAATGTCCATGTGAGGGCGCTGTTTTTAAAAAGCAGCCATCCACTTAAAATCTGTGATTGGTGAGATTTTCTCTTTCCATGGTAACTGTGGCAAAATTGGAACAGGTGACAGTATACCTTTAATACTAAATCAGTAAATCAGCTTCTCTCTGGTATGAATATTGCATTATACTCATGCAGGGACAGGACAAAACATCAAATACCAAGAGCAAAAGTAACTCTGTTTTAATGCTCACCTCTAGCACTTCAGCAATGAGTGAGAGACTCTTTTCCCAGGACTGCACATTACCAAGGAACGGTCCAATAAACCTAGATGCAGACATTGACTGTAAATTCATGGCATTGTCATCCAATATTTGAAGGACTTCATCCACAGAGCCCAGGATAAAGCCCCTCTCTTGAGTTCCTTTCATGTATCTCTGCACCTGGAATTTCATGGCGTCCCACGTATCCTGCACTTCCTTGATACCCTGTGAAGATAGGTACCACACAGTGAAGGTCAGGTGTGGGATATGTAAAGATGATCTTCTCTAAGCAAAGTGCACACAATGGAGAAGAAACACATATCTACTTGCAATGGATAAATGCATTGTTTGTCACTACTTATTTAAAATAGGAAGTAAAATAAGTAATCTTCTATAAATTCAATGTTTGCTTCAACAACTTGGCAGAAAATAAATTAACTAGACCACAGTTTGAATGTCAATGGCACTTCAACATTTTACAAATCAGTATGTATAAAATCTTCGGAAATAGTGAATGGTCTACAGTGATACATTTCAGTAATGTCTTCAACATTCTAATTATTATAAGTTGTGAATCATACAATGCACACCGTACAATTTGTATCGGTGGCCATTTTGTTGTTCACCCTTACAGCTTCGTACGTGTAGATGTGTACCTGGCATATACAATGCACAGTGAAAGAGGGATAAAAAGTTGCTGTATTAAACACAAAGCCAAACTTACAATGTCTCTTGCTCATGAAAGCCAACTCACACTCAAAACCTTACCTTTTCAATGCTCAACTCTTTGGCTGCACTATTCACAATACCAGCAATGGTCTCTGCATAGTTGTGAAGCTCCATAGCAAAGAGTTTCTCCAACGTAAGCGTCTCTGGATTCATATCAAAGTCTTTGCCTGTCTTTGCCATCAGTTCTTTCCAATGGCTGTCAGTGGAGAGAATAGGATGCAATTGTATTTTGGAAGCAAGAAATTCTCTGATGCAAAGAAATTTCTAGAAATTCTCATAGAATGCACTGACTGACTGATTTATGTGTATTAGATAAGGGGCAACATCAAAAGTTCAATGAAGGATAAAAAACTTAATTCTTTTAGTTTGGGGGTGGGGGGTTTTGACCTAAAAAAGTTTCTATCCTACAAATCGATTTAAGGTAAAAATTGCCAGGGGAATGAATATTTTGAAAAAAATAGAGCAGAAATGCACACTTTCGTGTTGAATCCAGCGGAGGGAGTTGTTTTAACACGGTGCAGAGCTGCACCTGGCCTAGTTAGTGTAAACAATGCAGGCTGTTGGCTTCTGTTGCACCATAGACGGTAGTTTCTCTACTGTTTCTGGTTGCACTCGGAATTTATTTTTAATTATATCTTGCTACATTTCTGGTGCATGTGTAGTCCGCCTGAATGGAGCAGTGTGAACTGAGTTGTTACAACCATCAGGACAGATGAGATAGTTTTTATGCCTCTGGAAGGAGAAACCTGGACTTTATTGTTGTTGTTCTTGTTCATTCATTGATAAACTTCAAGTTTGTTGTTAGTATGTTGTATTTACATTGGATGAAACACAAAGTGTGTTCCCAATCTTAAGCCCCACTAGCTGTATCTTTTAGCATTATTTTTATGATTTTACTTTCAAACTAAAATAAGTTTGTGACAATGTAGTCATTTAGGTCTGTGTACACACTGCCGGGGCTATATATGCAATTTTGAACAAGATAAAGATTACACTGCGATAAATGTTCGCCCAAACATTAAATCACAGCCCCATGCAGAAAAGCTAAAACCCTTGATACTATGCATATCTGCATTTAATCTTCATATAAACTGCACAGCGTAGTCCAAACTGTAATCCACAAGGGTGAATGTTTTCAACTATGACATTGTATGTTCTGATTCCTTTTTAATTTACCAAATTTTGAAAATGCCAGGAAATCAAAATGACCGTTAATAAAATTTTAATTTACATGTCAAATGTTTCTGAAAGGAATGGTTTCCTAATGCCAGTAAAAGCTCATATCTCTTCAGAGGGTAGATTTCAGAGAGGAAAGAATAGGTAGATAATTTGACGTCAAAAATTTCAAGAGTTACAGCTAGTGGGGCCTTAACGATGCATTACTTTATTTCACCCCTAAATTGACTGATCCTTAGCTTCGCTTTACATCTATTAGATAGAGCCTGGCAACAGGTTCAATATAAGTCAATTAAGTTTCTAGGGGGGTGGGGGGGGGGGGGTTTGGGGGGAAACTAAGGAATTAAGTTTTTTATCCTACATTGAACTTTTGACGTCGCCCCTATGTAACATAATACTTCAGGTTCTCTAATTTCAGACATTTTTGCTTTTATACGAATGCTGAATATTTTTCCTGACACAATTTTGTCACAGAGACGACTCCATGTTTTTCCTATCATTACTTGAAAACAATGATTGTTCTTATCTATGATTTCAAAGGAATATTATTTCACATTTGATGATCAAGAATGGGTACAACCTTGTTGAACTCAGGAAAGTAGTAATTGTTGAAGTAATGTATATGTGTATGATGCATACCGTTCTCTGAGAGCCTCATTCTTCAAGTCCAAGAGTAAGGGCAGTGATTCTTTGAATTCTTTGAGTTTACTTTCCAGGAAATGAGCTGATGGTGTGCTCTTCATTTCCCTGGGTAGTTTCTTTAGCTGTTTGATGAACCCATCGATGCCGTCCTGTAGCTGGGTCACGTTTAGATTGGCCCACAGTGTCTGCGCCCACTCTTCTCTGGCAGCCTAAAGTAAAAATATGACAAGAAAGGGTCATCACAGATTTTTAATCATGAATGACAGCAGAGCAGTATCATCTACATCAGTTGACCCTGTTCACCCCATTTGCTGGTACAAGGGTCCACATTCACCAATGAAAACAATGGGGCTGGACCAAATCTTTGTGGTGTGAGGGTTATGAGAGTTTTACATAGTCAGGTATTATCTTTTCTTGTAAACAAGCTCTTTCTCTCTTTTGGTCAAAAAACCGTGTATGAGTTCTTCTGTACTGAAGACAAAATGCACTCAAAGAGACTTTTTGATAGAGACTTTTTGACATTTTAACTGACTGATAAAATGTATCCTAAAAACAAACGTATACCCTTGCAAACAAAATACATTTTATGACAGAATTTCATGGCATTTTTTAAGACCCTAATAGACTTTGTAACAAACACAATTTAATTGTATATTTTGAAAAATGTGGACTTCTCATTACACATAGTGGTTATTTTCATGCATTTTAATAACATTATCGATGGGTTTACTTTTTCAAATTTCCCCATTATACAAGCCCTAGTATAGATTTTTTATAGTCTTCTCAAACGAATCTTACATGAAACAGCAAGGGCACTGTACTATACATGCTGAGACTCAGCACTTCTAAGAACACTCATCACAACCAATGAACTCACCTTCTGTGCTTTGTAAATGGAATAGATCTGCTCAAGTCCTTTCATTTCTTTCTGCACAGCCAGTAGATCAGGATACATTGTAATGGGCAGGTCAAACAGTTTCTCAGCATTGGCAAGTTCCTGCCTGTCACGTTCATAGTCCGCTAACTCCTTCTGGTAACTGGCCAGCAGCTCCAGACCTGTGTATCAAAAATTAGAAAGCTATTGTCAATGATATTGCTCTCATACTGGTCAATATTAATTGGAAGTATTTTATATTCGTTCAGAATTATGGAAATGAAACCACAACACTGGCAAATATACATCCAGTGTTCTCCCCAGGCCATTTTAGCGTAGCGGTCCCGCTACGCTTTCGCCTCTCCCGCTACGCTTTGATTCTCCCGCTACGCTTTAAAATATTCCCGCCATCCTTTAGTTCACACGTTGGCGTGTGGGCTAGCGCTCTGCGTAGCTACCAGCTGTTGCATGCATTGTCTACACATAGCGCTCACTGCAACTTTCAACCTGGTGAGAGGTGTGAAGTATGGTATGCGTCCGATAACTTGTCCGTAAGTGTTGAGAGGAACGTTAAAACAATAGAAGAATCGGCTGGGTTGTTCACAAGTTTTCATTCTACGACTATTACGACCAACAAAGACCTTTAGTCGGTATACATCGAGGACAAGTATTCACAGAGTTAGGCGGTGTAGCACTAGCGGGGCCTTTGATCACATTCCATGCTTTGATCAACGAAATGGACCGCAAAAGAAACAAAAGAAGCAGTTGACTAGTGAGGTTGATTATGATTTTACAACGATAATTTTTTTTTTTGTCCGAGTACGATCACGATCGCAATCGAGTTCACATTGCATAAATTCCAATATGGCGGCGGCCATGTTGGCGGACGTGTTTATAACGCGTTGACATTGATCCTGGCGTCGCGTGTGGTTCCACTCTGACACGTTCTCTGAAAGATTTACACCTGATTTTCGAGTGATTCTAGTCGTACTTAGTTCATGTCTTGTGATCATCTTGGTGGTATTTTTAAAATCAATAATTGAACGACGATGTTCAGTGGCAGTGGTAGTTAGGGGGGGGGGGGGGGGGGCTGGTTGAAATTGATCCCCGTGATGAAACATTATTCGCGGTGTTTGTCGTTCAAAAATGATATAAAAACTCAATTACATTTGAATTGTGTAAAGCTTAAACTTATGAATTTTCCTCTTTGTTGGCAATTTTTGACAATTTTATTAGCAATATATGTATTAATGAAACTCCAATCAGACGAACCATTCTTACTTTCAATCTGAACTTGCTGTTACTGTTTGAATCTTCTACTGTGATGATTTATTTAAGTGTAATAAAGAGTTTCCATGATGTTCAAATTGCATACTTGTGTGTTACCATTGCATTTTGTTGTGAGTGTACATGAATGCGTGGGTGCATGTGCAAGCTTATATCCACTGTGCAAATATAATTAAAGATATGCAAATGATTATGCAAATTAGCCGCTACGCTTTTGCTTGATCCTGGGGAGAACACTGTACATCTATGTGTCATATACCACAGACTATGCTTTGGCCTAAACCTGTGTTAGCAATGGTGATTGCGGACTTGCTTACAGGGAACTAAGGGTGGACAGGATAAAGTATGATACTCTTGCACCATTGGTAAGAAACTGACCAACTTGGCCTCTGCACATGAAGACAGGGCCAATCTGTATCCATACCGCGCTGTATTGGTAGTTGTGTTCTCTGTGTCAGCTGACTATTAAAGTGAGACACCAACTTACACTAGCCCTTAAAATGGTTATACACATGAAAAAGCCATACAAATCATTTTTGAATAATTAATTTATATGTTATTGCTTCTCTAGTCACACAAATTCAATCACCTGATTACCTTATAAAATATTACACAGGTATCCAAGAACAAGAAAACGGTATAAATGGTTATTGCTTTCGTGGAAAGCAGTGGCCTTACCTTTGTCAAGATCAGCACCCACTGCTCCAGGCCCTTCCATTTTGAATTTCTCTTGGAAGGTGGACAGCTCTGAGCCAAAGTCTTTGATTTGATCTTGTGTGATCTGCAAATACAGTAATACAAAATACAGAATGAGTTACTCCTAGTTGGTAGGTACTCTTTGTTTTCTGAAATGCAATAACTGTTAAAATCATACCTGTAATACTATAATTATGATTATTATTTATTTGTTTATTTATTTTTATTATATTTCTTGTAATGCCCTGGGTAAACTTTTTCCTTATATTAAAGATATGACAAAACAACTGATTATGTAACAAGCTTTATGTTATTCTATATGTTGCAAATTTCTCTTCCAACATGACCTAAAACAAAATATGAGGTTGGTAAAATACAGTGATCAAGTATCAGAGACCACAATCTTATTTTTGCTTAGGCAAGCAGATTTAAATTTCTACCTGACCACAAATGGAGTAAATACTGGAGTATTTAATGATGAGCACTATAAGCCAATCATATTGGGATTCAAATTGAAAATGTTTAGGGCCACCAAATGCTAAAATCAACTTACCAATGTTACCACACAAAGCAAATCTCTATTCTGAAATCTTCAGCTTGCAAAAAAGGGAAAACAAGAGTTACAAAAGAAATCTCTCCTACCTCAGTGAATTTTTTCTTGACAACTATGAGGCTGGCATCAACATGTTTTGATTCAAGGAACAAGTCTTCCCAGATTTGTCTGATGTTCTGACATAGTGTGTTCTCTTCCTCGGTCACTTCAATGGTGTACATGGCCAGTGTTCTGTATCTCTCCTGAATGTCCACAAATCTCATCTCAACATTGAGTGACATGTCCTTGATGTCCGCTATCACCCTCAGTACAAACTTCAGGTCTTCAAGAGTGTCTGGCGTCTTCTTCAGATCCTGAGTGAGTTGCTGAAAATGACCAAAAAAGGGAATACCTGATTGTAAAATACTGTGTGGATGTATTTTATCATTAATTTTGCGGTTACGTGTATAGCCATCAGTGTCTTGGGATTTTGATATGATCTGCAATAGCAAATCATATGTGACATTGGGGATCATCCAGAGGAACATCTGGGTAGAATGAACACCATGCAGTGTCTCCTAGGAATGATAACTTTTAAGATGGTAAAGTACTGATTAATTTACACATGTATTGCTTTTCAAAGTATAAAACCATAATTCATTTACAAATGATTTTCATGAAGACAAACCACACTGAAATACAATGAACTACATAAAGAGTTAAACCCCCATTTCGAATAGTCTATGGTTCAAACAAAAGCATGTGCAAAAACGTTCTTAGAAATATGAGTATTCCATAAGTTTTTGTACATGTGGGTTTGTTTGTACTGCTATCACATGAACTCTTTGGTATACTGAGTCTATAGAACACCGTCAGTCCATTTTTTCAAGAGCAGAAACATTGAGTTGTATATATACATCTACTGATAAATACGTTCAGAGTAAATTCAATATAGGAGCACACCCTATCCAGCGTCTTCCTTCTTTCATTCCTATCTGTATTTATTTAATTTTTTATGGGCCCTAATGTACTAGCCCGGGAATATTTCTTGGGTCTCATACTAATTCCATTTATTTCTGTTGGATAGTATTAATTAAAAGTTTCTTGAACTGTACGACATAAGAGAGGACACGGCATTGGCTTTGAGTTGGTGAGGTTGCCGGACTTTACTATTTTAAAATTTATTTTTTCAGGATAAAACTTAAAAAGTGTGTTTGAACATGCAGTCAACAAAGCAAAACACAGATAAAACGTGTGCCTTGTGTAATATTCCTGGATAAAAAGATGTTCATCATAACAATGAATCAAATATACTCTTGTCATGGTTAAAAGCACAGCACGACGCATGCTTGTTAAGGGAAAATACACAGTCAATATGCAGGAGGATGATGTAGACTGAATGCTGATGGATGACAGAGGTCAGGGGTCATATGAACTCATCACCTGGACAGCTGCCTGAGTTTGGTCAATAGGAGGCAGTCTTTCTTTGATGTTGACCTCCAACTCCTTTGGTTTGAATGTCACAATGCATTGTGAGAAGAATGAAGCATGAAGGATTGCAAGAGATACATATTTATGAAACTGAAGATAGTGCCATGATTCAAGTGTTTTGTATCATAGATTGAAATTCATCTGAGTGCAGCAATTAAATTTTCACATTGCTTAGCTGACATTGCAACAAATTAACATTTTTACAAGCAAATGAGCAATGTGGTGATTGCACTGTACATTTCATTTCCAAGAAAAATGTCTTTCTTCTGTCGAACATTGTCATAAACCTGTAGTACATTCAGAAACCCTATATAATTCTTTCATTAATATAATGCAAGAAAACTTCATAACAGTACAACACATAATTTACAAAGTCCTACCTCGAGTTCACCTCTCAAGCCAAACAATTCTTCCTTGGCAGACTCATTGAGAAGTTGGCCGAGGGATTCAACCCACTTCTTGGCATGATCTTGAACTGTCTTGGCCAAGGGTGACAGCTCCAATCTGATGCACTCTTGGTCCTTGATCATAGGTTGGTTGCCAACCTACAGGATTGAAAAGAGTAAAAATGTCATTTTTCAGCAGTAACTGATGATAGTCTGTTTCTTGTTGTGGCTAAATACTGAAAAACACTAATATTATACATCTATGAATTTAAAACTTTTGAGAAAAATTCAGTAGTTTTCTCTTTAACATTATAAAGTTCAACAAAAAGGGTAAGAGGCTTGAAAGACAGCTATAGATCAACTTCAGTCTTCACTGTAACAGACTATTTCATGTATTCTCTATAAACTGAATCAAACATATGTAAATTTTCATATCCATTTGCTATCCATAACTTTTGTTATTCCGTTATTCAGTTGTACCGGGTAGTCAATTCCAAAACATATTTTTGCAGTAATATGCATTCAGAAAGTATGATTCTACCACTCTCACTAGGTATGCAAAGCTCTAGAAAGTTTTGCTTCCAAAATTCTGAATACATGATGAATTGCATGCAGGGGTAACAATCATGAAAATAAAGTACAAACCTCAACTGCAAGATTGCTGTAGAACTGCAATTTCTCATCGTAGGAGACACAAGAGGGCTTCTTCTGTGCAAACTTATCCAGCATGATGGTCTTGTCCAGTTTCCACAGTGGCCTGTACCTCTTCCACTTGTTGAGGTACTTGGTGAGAGTTGACAGCGTCTTCTGTATGTTGCTGGACAGCCCTACCACCATGTCAACGATGGCTGGGTTGGATGAGATGTCCTTGAAGAAACTCAGTATGATTGGTTCATCTTCTCCTTCTACATTCTGCGGAGGTGTTTCAATGCATGTACCGTGCATCCACCTCACGAAGTTCTTGGTTCTGGCATGGAAAGATGAGAAAATCATTTTGTATTATTCAATCATTCAGTTTTAACTTTTACATCAAATTCATGAAATGAGTAACATTCAATACAAGAACACTAAACAAGAAACTAAATAAAGAAATTAATGATCTGTAAGTTCTGGACTCTATGATGCACACAATAATAAATCTGCAGCGTGAAATTTGTAAACAATTTGTTTGACAGTTGTGTGCAAATTGTATGAGAATTAATCATCTAGCACCTGACAATGTATGGGGGTTGTTGACAGGTTGTACGAGGTGTATTTTGAGGTTGTGCAGTGACTGTGTAAAGGTTGTCATGTAATGATGGTGTATGTAGAGGTTGTATACGAATGGGTCAAACCCAGAATTCGGATGGACAGTGGTACAACCAAAACCATGTGCATAAACACGCATAGAAATCTGTGCATACATTGGCTTGTTTGAGCTGCCATCATGTGATCTCTTGGGTGTACTGAGTCTGTACAACACCATGCATCTTTTTATTCCACATCCCTTCTGTTCCAGAGTAAAACCATTACATGAGGATTGTATCAAGACAGTGTTAGTTAAGTAAAACTAGGAGGGCCAGGCAGCTGTACAGAGATTATATGAGGAGCAATAGAGAGGTAAATAGGAATTTTACTAGCATTTACATGAATCTGCTTAAAAAGGGATTGTGTACACATACATGTATGTATGGAGACTGCACAGGTTTATTGGATCTGGACATCAAGCAACACAAATACCTACCCTTCCACACAGTCCCTGACACACTGCATCAGAAGTTTATAGATCTCATTGGCAGCTGGTGAAAGGATGATCTCAGGAGCTGACAGCATGGCTTCTATTTGGAACAATGGCTTCTCTGATGTTATGGCGTCACTGAAGGCTGCCAGGTTCCGACTGATGAGCTATTGGGATATAAAAGCAACATATCCTATTTCAACATTCAGACTACAGAGGGATTGCCCTGTCAGGCATTTTCACAGATCAGATGTTATGGCAGATTTGATTGCAAAATGCACCACATACAGAAAGCTGTTTGCATTCCCCAAAACGACTTAAATCATGTGAGAGTTCAATCAGGAGCTATGAGACACAGCTGAGCTCTCTGTTACATATATGCCAGTGTTAAAATATTACTGTATCCCTAAAACAATCTATAGAGAGTACTGTATCCAATAAAAGAACATGTAACATAAGAGGTAAATTTGACATCATCCTGTCATCTTGATATAATCACATAAATCTATAATGTTACCTTTGTGAGTGAGTCGTAAACTCTCCTTTCCCAATAGGAATAGTATGACGCCAGTCTGGGTGACCTTCCAGTGTTTGTATGCACCACAAGTCCCTCCATCTTTGTCAGCAGTGGGCCAATAGCCCTGTACTTTCTAGCGAGTGTCTCAAAGGTGTGTGCTCTTTCCTTCTCTATGTGCTCAAAATATTCCTGCAAATTTGAAAATGTTGGAATTGATGTATGTCACGTACAGCATAGAAATTTTGAGAAGCTTGTTGTTCATGGTGGAAGTCATTAACCCCTTGACTACCAAGGCCAATGTATTCCTATATACCAGGCCCCTTATGTAAATATTGATAAAATCTGGGTGTGTGGTCATTGCATGAACACTGCTTAGAGTAAAAATTAAGTAAGTACCAATAAACCATATATTTTCTGAATCAGCATGAAAATTTCCACTTTTCATACATAAAGTTTGTATTTCCAGGTCACGTGACTGATCACATGACACATCATTTGACCAGAGTTGGCAAAGAATATGAATATTTAAAGCATCAGGACGTGTTTTGAATCCATAAAATGATGCAAATTTGAATACAGTTGCAATTTTCATGGCATTGTCTTTACATATATGTAATAATAACTACCCTTTACTTTATTTATAGATGTACCTATTTAAGATTTTTCTTACAAAAGGCAGAGTAAATAAACCATAAACATCAGCATCTGACATGATTCTGTATTTGAAAATCAACACATTTTATATTTGTAAACACCTGCTTTATGTCTTCCTTGCAGAAACATGCATCTAAATGGTTATGATTTATCAAAAATATTTCACAATATTTAAAAATACATTTTTGGGAACAACATATCACATGACCAAACACATGACCAGTCATGTGACCAGTCATATTGATAATATGGCTGCTATAAAATTTCACTGGCTTATAGTAAAACATTGTATTTCCTCTAGTTTCATTCACGAATATTGCTGTTAATAGAACATATTTACATATAAATCATTTGTTTTCAATAAATAAACATTTCATTTCATTAAAAAAAAACCATAAACATCTTCGCGATCGTCCGTACTTCTGAAAACTGTAAACAATCAGTGATCAGCTTGACCTTTCAGGGTCGAGATCATGGGTTACGACATTTGCTTCCGGATTTTGGCCATATTCGGACGTACGGGGGGGCAATCACATTCAGGCCAGATCGGAATACATCAATCTCAGTTGCGCTGCGTGCTGGCGCCGAAATTTACGGGATTTTTTAGCGACAAAAACGAAGCAAATACGCCAATTTAACTGTGCCGGATATTTCCGGCACTCAAGGTATATGGTAATTCAACATGGCGCCGGAAATATCCGGCGCCATAGGTAGTCAAGGGGTTAAATTTGAAACACATACATATATTACCGTAATAGTGGCTTGCATACTGTAATCTGGTGATTTTCATGTGTGTATTTATAATAAATAACACATTACATTTGGCTATTTTAGGGTTTACATTCATAGCACTCAGGAACTTTGGTACATGTACAAAACTAGAATCAATGGAATCCGAGTCAATTATGGTATAAATATTAATCCACTTCATAAAAGACATGTTTTTAGTAGCATCCTTTTTAATAACTAACTCTGTCAAGTTGCTACATTAAACTGGCACCAATCTTAACTTTTCCCTACACTTACTATGGTTGTGATGTCTTTTTAGCGAAATTAAAACCTGCTAACTGCAATGAAAATCCGAATATAGTGACAAAAGCATGCAGGCTATTCAAAGTGTTTTACAATATTACCTTAGCACTTGGTAAAGTATCAGCAAATCTGATTGGTGGTCCTCTGAAGAGATCTGCATATTCCATGATCTTCAGTCTCTGGTCAATGTCTTGCGCATTTTTCTGTATCTGGTTCACCAGTGACTCAAACTTACCTAGAGCCTGGCAAAAATAATGCATAAAGCTAGTACACAAATGACGGTTAAAGTTATTCTGACACGATGATACTACCTGTACCTCAATCTGTGTAATTCACCAACTCAAAGTTAAGGGACATTATCTTTGTCAGGGGTTGCAAGGGTTGTATATGTCATATGCCAGAAGTACTCACTGATGAATTTTCCATTGCAGTTAGAACTGCATTGTATATAAATCTGTTGAAACTGTGTGTGTGTATGTGTGTGTGTGTGTGTGTGTGTTTCTGTGCTGTATGATTTTTTTTCTGCATGTAATTAAATACATATGGAGATACGGATATCTTTGGTCATGTGTCTGTGTGTGTGTGTGTGTATCTGTGCTGTGTGTATGTTTTTTTCTGCATGTAATTGAATACATATGGAGATATGGACATCTTTGGGCAGGTACAGTTGTGTTGGTATATCACACGGGAAGAAATGAAACAGTTACCAATCAGATCATACAATTAAGCTGCAGTACATCAGGTAGTTGTCAAATGCTCTCCAAGCTTACACATTCACAATGCATTGATTATACTTACTTTGACTAGCTTACTGAATTTCAGTATGCCATACTTACCTCTCAAAGTCCCTAGATCTACAAAAGCCTCAAGGAACTGCACTGTGTCATAAAATAGTAGGGAATGCTTCTCTCTTACTTTTGAGATCAGTAAAGCTCATAAATTGAATGTTTATTTAAGTGGGAAAAAATGTCAGTGAAAGACTATCACGTTTTTGCCCATCTAGGATGTGGTAGTGTGACGACAGCAAGCTGATGTATGTCTTCATGAAAAATCCAGGCAAACTACATTGCAGTTTGTTGACATATATATTTCACGCCAATTGATAATTTCTGAGGTGCAGTGTTAAAAAAGAATTTTATTACGAAGTCTGAACGATGTCTGGATCTTTTGTTTCGGTGACGGGTGAAAAAATGATGCAATTGTTGCCATGGTGATAAAAGGAAATTGACACAACACATGGCATTCACTTTATGAGCTTTACCAGGGTAGTTACAATCCCTACAACCTTGAACCAATCCTCTGTAACTCTATGGTGGTTTCTCGTCTTATGACTTGCAAAACTGTGACAATGGTGAATAGCTTGGGTGCTACAGCTGATGCATAACAGTGAGTTGTAAATTTCTTTCTACTGTCTTTTTTATAGTCCTGTACGTGCTAACTCAGCATTATTTTAGTTATAGATTCTCAGCAGGTATTGATTTTATGGCTGCAATGTCCCTATTCACATCTGTAATGGCTGATAAAACACCTCTATGTAGGCATGTTATTGATTGGTCTACAGTTATTTGCAATAAAGTGGGTGTCCTTCACTGTCAAAATATCTCGTTAGTACACTATCGACTTCAATATTTTTTAGGCAGGTGAAAAATTCCACCACACCAGAATTTTGCTAATGATGTTAGTGAAAGCTGCACAGTGAAGTGTTGTGGAAGAAGACGAGACTCTGGCTAGAGTTACAAGGACTGGTTCGTTTTCCTACTCCATACAAACCTGTTCACATCTGCTGATGTAATCGCTAATACCCAATGAGTTCCAATTGAGGCGCTTGTAGCCAGGTTTCATGGTGCGCCGCAGATCTCTGGTGTGCTCTTCCAATAGCATGGTCTGTGAATGTGAATAGGGTGACCATTTCAAATTCTGAACTCAAAAGTCAAATCAGTGATATCATTGTCAGGATGAGTGGCTGTCATGAAATGACATAAGAAAACTGTAAGAATTGACATCACCAATTTTTAGGGCTGATACAGGTATTGTATAAATAAATTAAAATTGTTTATAATCTGTAATCTGTTAGATATGGTCTAAGGTGAGATATATTTCTAATGATAATGATCACAACTGTATGTTAGCCTTAATCTTCATCAATGGTAAAATTTAAGTCTCTTGAAGGCGAACTGACATTTCCCTTTCAGTACATGATGCTTCCACAAAATTAATGATAGACTCTGACCATAAACAGCATTGAGAATGGCAAAAAAAGGGACATCTTCAAATATTCACATGGCAAGACTCCAGAACACAGGGCCTACACTACACAATTTTACAAATCAATAGAATCCTAGGGGATCCAATTAATACTGAGCTATGAGATGAACCCCGTAGGAATACCCAAGTGTTTGCTTCGGGAAGATGTTTTTCTGGTCTCAGGTGTACAGGTCACATTATATAGGAGAATGAGCTCCTGATCTCAGATAATATTTCCATACCTCTGCCGGGTTGAGAGATGCAATGGCATTGTGATATCTGTTCAGCATGTGTTTGAGACCATCATTGTACTTGATGTATTTATCCTCCTGTTGAAGAAATACAGTAAAAGTCACATTTACCCAGTATAAAATTGTAAAGTTTCACTTGGGAATAAAATGACTTTACCTGTTTAATTTATTTGATGACGTTTTGGGAGAGAATATCTCTATACACACATTAAATTCTTTCATTCCTTTTCATGTTATTAGGTTCACCTTAAGTAAGGAAGACGATGGTGTTGTATCAGTGTTTCTTGACATACTCATTTGAAATACAAATATGCAAATCAAACGTTAAATGTTTATTTGCTCAATTTTCTGATGCAAGGAAGCTTTGGACCTCTTGTTAACACTGGTAATTAATTGTAATAACAAATTTTAGAGTGGATATTCATGCAAAAGAGGGAAGGATTTTTCTGGAAACTTTCGACCAGTTCACATTTATGTCATCACTGACTCATCAGGAAGTTTAGAGTTGTCGGCGATTTTGCGGACTCACCTGTAATGCAACATTCCTTGCAAGCTCAGGAATGGAAAAACCCAGCTGTTCCATGTGTTTGGTCTCAGTGACTATTTCCGATAACTCTGGCGCAAAGTCCACTACATACTTGACAGCTAATTGGGAACCAAAGAACACCATCTTGTAATTAAAACACTGGCTTGATCGACATACTAGTACATGCTTACATGGCAGAGTGATGTTAGAGTATTATGTCGGGGCAGGGGGAATATCTTTATTCGATCAATGGTTAAATAAATGGAACATTAGTAACAATATAACATATTGCTTACTTGGATGACAGGCATTGATGGTTGCTGAATTTTCTAATTTATCATGACAAGCAAAAGAACTTACTTGACCTTAGTACAAACAAATCTGGAAAGACTTGTCACCAACAGTTTGCAATCCTGTGTTTGTCAGTTAACCTTGTAACTGGGTCAAGCAAATTCCATGTATAGCGTAAATGATCAATTTCTCTTTGCTCATTAGTATTGACATGCAAAGTTTTTGCACTCTTTCTCCACGGTTATTTTGACCAAAGATCTGGTATTTTGTGATGTTAGCAGCAAAAGCTGCAGCTCATACATGTAAACAGTAGTATTTACGCTGGTTTTCCTAAAATGTTACGTCAGCTACATCATGTATTTGTTAGTGTGTGTTTCTGCTTATCCTCATTGGTAAAACACATACAAAGACATAGGCCGATACTAGTAAATCAAAGAGCAGACAACAGACATAAATACAGCAAGAAAGAGACATTTAGTAGAGCAAAAGTTACAGATTGCCACACAAAGCAGACTTTACATTTAAAAAAATAGTACACGCAGAGAAACACTTTGCCGTTAGCAATCATTACAATCAATACCATACTGTTCTGTGCTGGATTGTCACACACTTACACCAACAGTTCACAACTTCTGATGATCAATTTCAAACCTGGGATTTTCACAAAATGTTGTTAAAATATTCGGATTTCAGTCTCGCGCAGTTTTTATTTGCTTGCTTTTGAAAATGAGGAGACTGATACACTTGTTTGTCCACAATTGGAGTATTCTTTATACTAGCAAGCATATGTGCTTTAGTTGTATTGGGAGTTGGGAAATTTGCAAACCATTATGGAAGGGTTATAATTCTAAAAATAATTTTAAAGGCAAGTACTTCATATTCAGTGAAACACTCAAACAGCCAATGAGTGTTGTTTAACTTTAGATATTAGGCACTATATATACATTATATATATCATTAGATAGATATAGTATGTACGGTATTCAATCCTAATCCTTGAATATGAAATGTTTTTGGCTTTGCAATAGTAGCAGAAGTGAAGTTCAAACCCAGTAGTGACCAAATAAGTACCCTGATTGCATCTCTGTGATGCTCATAGTTGCTGGAACTAAAATACCTATTGCAGAAGATGCTGGGCAGTTGCAGTAGACAAATACTTTGGAATTCTTTGGCTTGCTTTCGGCTGAAATTCCAAGATAACAGGCTACATTTTAATTAAGTTTTAATGTTAATGCCCGGTTCATTTGTACAAATCATCAAGCCCTTTTGCCACGTGTAATAGTTTGTTAAATAAAAATATACTGTAGAATCATTTGCATGTTGGAGACTCATGTATAGTACCTAAACCTACACAAACACTCTGTATAAACTTATTCTCCATAATCTGGACCTCTGAACTGAGGGGTGGGGTCAAGGGGGAGAGCCTTTTTTCTGTTGGTTTGCATATACACCGATGATTAAATACTTTTAAGGGTTTTTTACCAGGAAGATCTATACTGGTGGTTCATCATTTGACATTTTCATTTCTACATCACACACAACACCAATTACCTTGACTTTGTTGTTGTTGTGATTGTTGCTGTTGTTGTTGCTGTTGCTGTTGAGATGGTTGTTCAGTTTCTAGTGACAAACGCATGCAACACACAAGAGTTGACAGAGAATGAAATGCACAAATTACACAGAATAAAAAAAGAATGAATAACACATTATTGCCATACAAAAAAGAAACGTGAAGATAGAAGATGGAAAACAACATAACCAGGCTGACAAATGTAGATAGGTAACAATGAAAGAATGATTAAAATAACCCCAGAAAACATATTTATCAACTTTAATATTACTTCAGTACTGTCACCTTATCATAAAACAGAACACCAAATCACCAAGAATTTTTACACATTTTCCTTACACTTAGAAATTAAAGGAAAAACAATTATACATTTACAGAGTCCTTATCACAGTGTACAACCAGGTTATGACAGAGAAAAACTGCAACATCAAACTGCAACATGAATAGTTCAGAGAAGAGAGAAACATCAGATTGCCTTGAGACAGGTTCAAAGCTACACAATAGGTAGAGGTGAGCCAAAATATTTCACAAGGGGGTTTTTAGTATGGCAATGTAGCATACCTGCTTGCGATGTTGTTCCTGGTACAGCCTCCTCTCCTTCTTCAGTGTTAGTTACCTCCACCTGGACCTGAGTGATGGAGCCCTGGACTGGCTTTGCCAGTAGGTTTCTTTTCAGTAAGCCTGGTAGTGTGGCCTCCACATACTCCCTCCACTCTTCGTACTTCTTGTCTTCATACTCTTTCATTTGCTTGGCCACATCAAGGTACTTCTTACGAGCCTACATATTATATTTACAGAAATTTTCAGAAATTATGCTGACTTTTTTGAGTTTTCAAAATGATGAAAGAAAAACTTTTGCATATCACCTTTACATTTCTGCATTATCAAACTTGTGAATGATCATCTTCATCAAAATTGGACATTTGAAAGTTACTTTAAGCAGATTAACATTTAAAAACGACATGTTGAAATTACTTGAAAAAAACCTCAAACACCACATGCTTCATATTTATTTATCACCCATGATTACGTTTTTGAATTACTGACTTACAAACTGAGTATTTACGTGATAAATATAAGGTCATGTTCATGTACAGCATGAAAGTGACTGTTTTCTTCACAAATTCAAGATTGAGTGCACATGTACATCTCTTGTAATCTCACCTGTTTTCCCATTTCACTGGTGACCATTTCGTCGACTGCTTGGAATCTGATGATGGTGTGTTTGATTCTGAAGAATAGTGATCTCTCCCAGGCTATGGATCCAGCGACAGGTGGCTGATTCTTTGAAAGTGGTGGATTTTCAAGACCTTGCTTGAAGAGTGAATTCACTGTGTCCACCTGAATGGAAAAACAGTTACCAGTAAATGTGAGTTACAATTAGGCTTCACACTAGTGTACAAACTGGACTGAACAAAATTAACAGTAATACCGAGTTGACTACAAAGCATTTAACGTTGGTGTATTTTCACTGCATATTCACTGCATAAATAATACTATTGTTATCACTGATTGTGTACTGGTAAGTCATTTCAAAGTTTGAAATAGCTAAAAAATTTTATATTTTTTCAGGGACACATTATTCTAGTAAAGTCTTTCACAATTGAAGATTAAAATTCAATCACAAAATTGTTGGAAAATGTGTGATTAAGTTGTATGATGTTGAAAAAACAATGGATTCTCTTATGGCTATACCATTCTAGAAGAGCTATCATCTCAAAAAACAAAAACTCCCTAGAAACTCTTTGCATAGCCTCAAACCGCCGAAACTTAGGTCCCATAAATGCAATATTTTATCAGCCACATTGTACATCAGGCATATAAAACTTTCAAGTGAAATATCTGATGAGAACTTTACAATTCCTACCTCTTTACCATACTGCAGGAGAATATCATTAAACTTCCTCATCATCTGAGAATTGATGGCTTCACGTGATCTAATGTGCTTGAACTTAAGCAGCATATCAAAGGCACCTTCGGCAGATCTTAGAGTCTTGAATGACTCATCAATGAAGTGTTTGGCTTCTCCTTCAATGGCGGTGACTTCCTTGTGGAACCAATCCATCACATTCTTCCACTGGTGAATGTGTTTCAAGGCAAACTGGTCAAAGGTCACCTGAAATTTGTAACAATAGAACGCATTAATGACCATGATCATCTTCAGATAGTTCACACCTCAAAAGTGAAAGACTTCCAACTTTTGCTAAAACTTTCCTCGATAAAACATTCAACCATTCTCTTACCAAATCAAAAATAAAAATCAGGCATCATTCTGCAAAGTTTGGTACTGGAGAAACAAATTAGCAGACATTTACTGATATTTGAAATTCGAAATTGCTGCCATCCCTGTGTTAACTCTATGAGGGAATATAAAATTTTCGATTTCGCAAAACTAAGAGAATAAAAAAATTTTCTTACACAAAGAGCTTTAAAATGAGCTCCTCGGTGGTAGATCAGAAAAGTATTGTAAAAATGTAAGTGTCCAAATGACTCTCCTGAGGTGCATTCTACCTTGAGACAGTGTTTACCAAAGTAGAGCAACTTGTCCTGGTGGACAGTCACTGGATTCATGTAAGTAGGAGTTTAGATATATCTATTTTCATATATGTGTAATAGGTGAAATATTATATAAAGCTACTGTATAAAGGTAAGACTTACTTGCTCTAGGGGCACAACCAGATCATCAACTCGCTTCAACACTTCCTCTATTTTCTTTGGATCGCCAGTGACTGATTTCAACTCAGGTCCAAAGATGTTGTAAAACTCTTCCAAAACCTGACAGAGAACACGTAACAGTCACACAAAATAACCTTCACACACTGTTCAAACTAAAAGTTCACATCAATCAAGCAAATCAGTTTAAAAAAAGAGCTTCATAAGTAATTTTCAATTATGCCCTGAAAGAACCCAGTCACAAGTCCTGCATCATTGATGGAGAGAATAGACAGATTCACGGTACAATTCTAGAAGCCCATTTCTTCCCGCCTATTAAAATCAAAATTACCTGTGCTACATCATGAATATCCTGACAGATGGTTGCCATGTAATCCGTTCTCTCAAACAACTTCTTTCTATCAAACTCCCATCTGGAGTCTCTTCCAGATGCTTCAATTTTGGCTCGGACTTCAAAATAGGACTCTCTCCACAGTTCAAGGGTCTTCTTTGCCTCTGATGTTTTGGCTTTGATCTGTGGAGGGCTTTCCCTGGGAAGAAATCAGTATAAGCAAACAACCTTACAGTTTTGCTTAGCACAAGTTCCAGTGCATATTTTTAAGAGAACACTAGCAGTATGCACGTTTATACAGTGGATATCAGTCTGGGTTATACACTGCATTTCTAGAGAGTTCACAGTGTTGTTTTAGCAGGTAAAAAATCCTTAACTTACTTGAATATTGTTCTGATGTTGATAACCCTTGCCACTCTCTCTGCTAACTCCCAGGCTATTCTTTCCATAAGTGGCACCATCCTCTCATCCCTGTTGTAGTGCCTGGAAATGATCCAGACCATCCTCAGTGCATTCATCATGGACGGAATAGTATCCAACACAATGCCGAATCCGGCACCATGGGTAAGGTTCTTGAAATGCCTTTCTAACGTAGACAAGAACCTCACATTGTCTTTGGCTTCAGTGTAATATTTGTTCAGCTCAGAACGATTGAGCTCAAAGCTCTGCAGGATGGCCTGGTCTTGTCCTTCCTTCTTGGCTACGATGTCCAGCATCTTTCCAACGGTAGGTAGCTTCAGTTGCTCACTCAGGGCACTGAGGGTGGCATTGCGCTCTCTCCAGAAATCAATTTCAGCTAAGGGTCCATTTCCCTGTGGTGTTTTCTTCAACTGAGTTTCAACAGCACTGGCTATCTGCTGGGTCCATTCCAAGCAGGCGTTTTCAATCTGAGTCACAAGCTCTTCATCCTTGGCCAGTTCATTGATATCTCCATCAACATTCAATTCCGGAATATCAAGCCGGACTTCACCTTCAATCTGCTGGATGGTACGGGATATGTGGGATGAAAACTTCTGCATGTTGATGAGGAACTCATCTCTGAGCAGCGCTTTGTTTGCCGACTCTGCGATGTTGAACTCTGGGGAACCTTCAGACTCATCTTCATCGCGAAGAGCTGCATGGTCCTCATCTCTGGGAGTGGCTGGTACTTGCTGGGGAGATCCATCTCCATTTTTGTGGCTGTTGAAGGACAGCAAGGGCATGTACACCTGCAAAGATAGTTATAAACATTTATTATGTGTTATCAATATAAACTTTTAAAGGTTTTTTAACCAAAACTTTGGACTGTAATCGTTGTATGAAACAGCAAGTCTGAATCTGTAACAGTATACAAGGAGAGTTGGGAGAAGGGGTTAAATAATCACTCCAACCATCTAATTCCACTTTTCAATTCTTGTTAGAAAGGCTGTGCCTCAGCTCTATCAGTCCAGAGGAATAGAGTTACCCTCAGATCTATCAGTATAGAGGAATAGAGTTGAGAATTTACAACAGCTCAATTGTTTCCAATTGTATGCCATTTCTATTCACGGTATTTGTCATTTAATCTGGAAAAATAGCCTAACAGTTTTCTGAATTATTCACTGAAAAAAGTTTCAATTCACAGCTGAGTACCAGTGGCTGTTTGTAAAATGTAATTGTCAACTTTTTAACGAGTAATTTCACAATGATGATGAAATCAATTACCTGAGTGATGATTTGTTCTAACATGACCAGGGAATGGCCGTTCAGAATGCCAAATTCAAAGTACTTTGGTAGCATATCATTGGCTTCTTCAAGAGTGTTGGGCAGTTCCACCATGCCAGGTGTGTTACGGATGAAGTAAACACAATCTTGTTCTGAAACCTCCTCTGGGAGATGGCCATGGCACATGTGAAGAATGGTGTTCATCACCTTCTGCTTGACAATTTTCTGCAAAAAAATAAAAAAGGATTGTGAGAGTCTTACAGCTACTCTGGCCTTGAAAGATACAATTACATTTACCATGCTATGGTTCTGATCATGGAATAATCAATATGTCAAATCATTAATGGCAGTGCTGACATCTATATGTATTCACAACAGATGGTCAAGTCATCATACTTTTATGATATAACTTACAGTTATTGGTGCCTTTTCTTCAGAAGTAGCCTGTGAGCCCTCTCCATCATCACCTTCTCCACCTTCACCCTGTCCTTCTGTTTTACTCTCTTCCTCTTTCTTTTCTTCTTCTTCTGGAGTGGTTTCCTCCTCCTTCTTTTCTTCATCAACAGTTGCAGCTGACTTCCTACTCTTCTTTCTCTTTCCTTTCTCTGAAATTAGTCACAGTCACATGCAGTTGGGTCTAATGTAACACTACAGCAATTAGGGTATGGAGTTTTTGTAATGAACAAAATTCAGGACTGCTTGTTGATTTTCACATTATGTATTTCCAGGCATGTTATGTGACAAGGAAGAATTTTGAGGTGCAACTTGAAATACATGAATGCTGTATAAAATTCATAACACAATGAAGTGAAGTACTTCAAGTGTAAAAATTAAGTCTCAGAACTCTGATCTGAATGGAAAGTTACAGGTTACACTTAATACCGTATGTTGAGCTCAGCATTGAGATTTATCAAGATTAAACTTGCAAACGTGGGCAGCAATATAGACAACGTAAAACTGTAGGATCATTTTGTTCCCTGTTATATGTGCATACAAATGACAGTAAACACATGCGATGGAATTTTACTTGAATGTATAACATACTTGGCTTGTCACCATCTTCAATGGGTGTTTCTGATGGTTCTGGTGTAGGCTCTACGCCATTGGCACCAACTGATTCTTCAGGCTGTTGGTTTTCTCCACCTTCAATGGCTGGTTGCTCACCATCATTTTTCTCTCCTTCCTCATCACCAAGTTCTTCCTCTAGTTCTGAAGGTTCTGCAAAGCAGTTACATATATTTAGTTGTAACCATTGCCACGCCAGACAGTACTAACAGCTACTTGCATTACATACACACGTAAGTAAGATCGTGGAAGTATTACTTTTTGCAGCCACTGCCTCCCTTGTGAAACATCATGAACTGTCAGGACTGCACAGCTGGTTTACTAATTTAGTACAGTATCAAATGCATGAAATGTGTTGCTGAAAGAGGGAGCTGTTTTGTAGGAACCTTCAAGTTAATAACCTTGCTGCTGTTTCACAGAATCACTTCAGGCTGCTATGGAAGTTATTCACCAACTATTAAGGCATTACAGTTTGGTGTCACAGTCAAGTTATTTTAGTTGCATGGACCTAATGTCTAGTAACATGTCTCTAAATGTGGGTTGCAGCTCCAGCTAGTTTCAACTGACAGTTGACAAACCAACCCGGGTGCATGTCACTATTACATGTAAATGCCGACATCATTTATCAACCTACCTATTTCAACTTCAATTTCGATTTCGTCCTCTTTAAGACTCTTGTAAAATAGTATGGTTGACTCGCCATCTGCGCACGTTTCGTTCAAATACTTTGCAAGTTCTCGTTCGTGCTCGCCATCGTCTGCATTGAGCAGCTCTTCGAAGACAGACGGGTCTGTTATGTTCAGGCCCACTGAAACCTTCTGGCTTATCCACTCTATCCGTACGTCATCCATGTCCTTACTTTGTGCTAGTTATTGAAAATCATAATTTAAGTAACTGCTGAAAATGTAAGTAATTACAGGTGCGCAATCGAGTCAAACTCTGCAAGACGAATCGATCGAAGTATGTACCTCAGGTGTGAGACACTTTGCTACTAACCCTTTTCCTAGTACGCTTTAGGAAGTAAAAATGTAGATCCCTAATTTTACTCTTCGATCTTAATTACTAAAAACAGAAAAATATCATAATAATTAGATACAATAAAATTATTAACTAGACTTCCTTACAAATAGTCTGAAACCAAAAATTGATATTTTCGAAAGGGTTTTGTTGTTACGCGGAATAATATACAAGGACAATCTTGTGCTAAGGCATGAGTTTAGTGTACGATACCAAGGGGGTTGCTAAGGAGTGATTTTCTAAAAACGATCAAATGCTTTTGCAAAGAAGGCAGTATTTTTAGTAGAAATGTTGGTTGCTTAGACATTTTTTGCAACAAAAGAGAAATTATTGAGAAATATGAGTAGTCTTTACCGCTTTTACCCATAATCCCTCCAGCAATAATATTTATATCATGTGGTAGTCACATGACATATAGTTACCACACATTGCGCTGCGCTGTGCACTCGGTGGTCTTCACAACGCTATCAGGATAGGTGGGGGTTGAATGTAGAAAAAATGCAGGATCGGTTCTATCATTCTGTTAATCATAGTATAGTTATATCGACTCAGTTTTTTTGCCATTTAGTCATATTTTACGACCTTTAACTTAAAACAACTCGGTGAAAATGTCCAAGATAAAAAATAATTTTGCGCCAAAGTATTCCAATATCACCCTTCTAAAAATGGTTAGGTCTAGTGATAAACGGAATCCCCAGTGCAGTGCATACATCGAAGCTTCGACGAGGAAAACGTTGATGCAAGGAGCCAGTCGGGGAAATGGCGACGGGAGTTAGTCATGCGACTTTTCCAGCTGTCGTTGTATGGGAATGGCTGAACGACCACGGCCGCTGGAGACCCTACGACCCGTCTGCAGTCCAGAAGATAGAGAAAGCTTATTCAGATGGCGTGAACAGTTTTCAAATGAGTAATGCAGATCTAAAATTGGCATCTTATGTCGCCGACTTTTCCCTCATGCAGCAGCTCTGCAGTACAACCGGTGAGTAGATTCGCCAGTTCACGAAAGTATAACAATGCAACGATAATTGCTCTTATATAGCTGCGCATTCCCTTGGTCAAATTGTTCCAAGAGTAAAGCCGTGTTTTGCCATCAACCAAACGAAATATTACAATTCTGTGAACGAACATGTATTTCCTTTTTGTTCTCGATCTCTAGGGCTTGTAATTTTCTGGTCGAATGGTTTTCGACAAAGAAGAAAAACTGGCGTATTATTTGCTACATATTCCCTAATTCCGGAAGGTCATGCCGGTAATATTTAGTTCACGTTGAGAGATGTTGCGTACGAAGGATTGGGGGTCGCAGAACGAGAATCATCACAGTCCCTTTTGATCGATACTAAGTTTTTTCAGCATTCTACTTAATTATAAAAATCAGTGGATTTTTCGAAATAGAAACTGATGAACGGATACTTTTAGTTTCTTTGTGCTCGTGTCGGTGTGTCGCGCGCAAACTACCCTGCCGCAATTGGCCACATTGTGCAAAATATGTCGTACAAATTGAATGTTCTACATCAATATTTGTTTTATTTTTCAAAATATACAGCACCCATAGGATGAAAAGATGATGATGATGGTGATGATGATAATGATAATAATAAAAATAATAATATAGCATATTATTATTATTGTTATTATTATTATTATTATTATTCAGTACCGTAGCTTGAGGTTTTGCTTGAGCTTACTTGGGGTTGGATGATAAAGTCTGGTTTTACTCTCCAGCCCCACATTCCAGACAAAACCTTGAGCTACACACTGGTGCCATTACCCTACAGTTGTCATGTGGTCAATGCTCTTGCTCCCTTGTTTAGGAGATGCTGTGAGTTATACTGCAGGAAACATTTATGGTTACAAATTTGATCCTTTGTGTTTAGCCAGTTTTCTGTCAGTTTTGTGTTTTGCTCATGAAAACACACAGCAGAATTTCCCTTATCTCCAATGAAAATAACTTCTTTGCGTCCAGATTTGCTCGTCAGTGCCATGTGTTTCTGTAATGGTAAGAGTTGATAATAAAAAGTACGCACATGCCCGCATACTTTAATTCAAATGTGTGAAAGAGTTAAGTGCTGAATAAATAAAAAAATGAAAAGACCACAAATATACCCTCCAAATTACATGTACAAATGATACACACATAGACTTTCAGTGTATCGGTCAACACGTGTCGTGGCTGTGATATTGAACTCCTTTGAAATATTCTCAGCATCTGACATTGTTTCACTGTAATTGTTCCTGCTTCAGTGGGTTCCCTTCTCCCATTACAAGTGACATTGATTTACGGTGTTTCTCTAGGGGTCTGAGTGTGCAGCGACTACCTTTTCAGTTCCCAAACAAAGAGAAATGACTCTCAACTATTACCAATTTGGGTGCCGATCAATTTAACAAAGGCCTGTAGTATAATCTAATCAATTAGTACTTTTAATAGGGTTGATCCAGTGATGAGTATTGAGGATGGAATTGTGAAAACTGAAATGACAAAAATGATAAGAATTGTTTCTTTGTAAAAAATTATGTTACAAATGCTTTGTCAATTTTAGGAGGGAACAAAAAGGAATTATTTGATCGCAGAAAGCGTGAAAAATCAACCTGCAATTTGCCACGTATTATTTTACACCAGCTACTTGAATTTTCTTCCTCCATTTTTCAAATCCTCACTAATATCAGTCATTGTGCATTTTTTCAATACTTCAAATTGTACCAAAGTTCATTTGAACAAAGACTTGTATGTAATATGTGCATGACATCTTGGCCAAAACCCCGGGCCAAAACAACAAGGTCCATCGTCAATATATACCCATTGCTGAAAGCAGTTGCCTTCACAAACCACAAGTGCATACATGTATTTTCATCAAGATCGAATCCAAATATAAATTCTGGTTATGCTTTGGTCTTAGATTACATAAATTATTAGGTAAGAAAGTGGAACGCATGTCATTTCCAATATTATTCCCCACAATAGGATTGGACTTTCTTATTACATATATAATCTTTTACTGAGCACAGCATCTATGGAAATTTACTCAAGGACATCGGTGAAAGTTGTGTAGAAAGAGTATTAAGTCTCACTTAGCTTTACATTGAACACACAAACTTAAATTTCATTTTTACCAAATAGCTTATCCTATGATTAAAACCCATGAGTGACTATAACATGATTCTTCAACAATTGATGGATAATACAAGAGAAGTTTGTTTGGCAATGTCATAGTGCAATAACCCCTGTATGACCTTTGAACACAAACATTACATCAATGTCATTTTCGGCATCAGATTCTGGTAAGACCCAATGTAAATGGCCAGAAGAATAATACAAAGCACACACAATTCTTAATGTGAAACAAAGCTCAGGCACATTTTGCAAATGCAAATTCCTTGAAAGATAGAATAGTGTAGATTGGTCTATTTTAAACGTGCCTCTCATTGACACAATAGGTTTTGCTTTTACAAAAGATTGATATCATAACCATGAACTTGTAGCATGTTCAACAACCCCCTGTTTCCTCTGATACATGAAACCTTGACAGTCTTTGATTAATTCCATTGCATTTGCACAGTGTATTATGATTTAGATTATCATTGTTTGAAGGCAGCTAGCTGGTTATATCAATAATAACTTCATGTTTAAGTGTGTGTCACTGCTAGAGGATAAATTCCCTATGATTTCAGAGAAGGATGCTTACTTTGGTACAAATGGGTAATCAAAACTCTGTGTATTCACTTATGTTTGAATCTTGTACAATGATTTGAATGAAATCTTCACTCATTGTCCCAGGGTATACATGTACATTTTGATATTTATTATTTCCTTTGCAGTGCCAGTTTCAAACTGAATGGAAATTTTACAGGAGATGTGTAATTTGAAGACTTTACCTATTAAAAAACAGCTCAATCCAGCAATTTTCATAATTATGTTACAATAAATGATTTTACTGATGTACAGTTTGGTATAATGACGTCCAAAATTCAAAAATGCATAGAGACCAAAGTTGATATGTCATTGCAAACAAAGTGTAAAATAGACTATTCAATTTGCTCATTTGTGTCAACCGGCATATATACATGTATCATTTCTGCAAGTGTGTTGTGATTAATACTGAGTGTCATCAATGAATATAAGTACTACAACTGAAAAAATATGATATTTTACAGTTTGATGTTCCAGTATTGATGGATCACAAAGGGTTGACCGATTAACATAATGGAAACGCTGATTTTGCATCAAAAAAGATGCCATGATCGGATAATTTTGATGACAGTTTTATGAGCAGACGTACATGATGGTCGCCCAGTCTTAGCAGTTATCTTGTCAGGAATAACGGAATGCTGCATATAAATGATCCAGAGGGAAAATAAAATGATAAAATGTTTAAAGGGCCATTATTTGTAACTTTTGACCATTTTTTACCTCGGAAAATTTCATGTTGGAGGCTCATATTTGTTGCAAAATGTTGTTTTACGAAGAAACAAACATGATTAGTGATGTTATAGCCACATAAAACTGCTAATTTTTGTTCAAACGTGTTGCCCTTCCGAGCTCGTTTGTTGACGTCTGGCATGCTCAGCGTGCTGGGGAGAACGCAGATAATGTTGACGCCGCGATCACGCCAGATGTACAAGTTCACGTTTATTGCGGGATCAAAACAACATTGCGTCATGGATTGCAAGACATCTGGCTACGCAACGTGCTCTGACAATGGACTACGACGTAAGTACCGGGCATAAGTATGAATATTTATTTTGAAATCGCTGTAAATGGCTCGCGTAGGTGCAGAAGAATGCCTATGTTGCAATCCGCGTGTCAACAGAGTTTGTATTTCTGTCCGGACAAAAATTGAAAATTTCGTTGTAAAATCACATGTTATTTAGTTGTAGGGCACGTAACGTTTCCGAATAATATGCGATTCTCTGTTATTTGACAGGCTATTCAACATGAGCCAGTGATCATTTCAATCAAAACTAACGGAAAAATCTCAAGAAGATACAGCTAATGGAACTTTAAAGTTTATCATATGAATTGAAATGCAAATTGTAACTGCCACTTTCAAGGAGATCATGCTCAACACTGTCATGAAAGATTGCAATAATAAATCATGACACTTGTAAATAATAGATAAGGCTTACATTCAAAATTTTTTTGGACAGTAATTGCCAGTCATCTATTCTGAAACAATCCAGTGTCCCACGGTGCAATACAAAGGCAATAAAGCAAAACACAAGCACAGGAAAATATTACTTCAGATACAGTACATGGAAAAAACTACATACATCAAATTTGAATTTTACTGACTGAAAATATGGATGGCTGCGTTATCTACAATGAATTTCTGTAATATCTGTGCTTGAAAAATAGAAAAGCCCCAGTGATGCATTGTTCCTAGTGTTTTAATTGATTTTCCAGCCCACTGAAGCCTTTGTGTATTAGAGCAACACCAATGCCAGATGAAAACACATTGTTCAATGATTTATATGTGGTGTTGAAAACAATTGAACGATATCTGGAAATAGGAGCAAGCCATTGCATGCTTTTGTTTTGAAAGCGATGGGCAAAAACTCCATGATTCTCCATTTGAGAGAGTAAAACCTTGTTTTCAGTTTTGATAAATTTTGATGAGTTGCGGAATGGTTTTATTTGTCATTATTTATGGCATACAGCGTATTCATATAGGCTCAGTTTCTTTGCAGGTTACAGCATGCACACAAAATAAAATTGCCACAGAAAGAAATATCTGGCAGAAAATGTTGAGTACATTTTGATAATAGTCTAGTGCACCGCAGGGAATACATCCAAGGCTATGCACAAAAGTAAGGTGTTGGGTGTTGCAGACATAAATCATAAACGTAACCTACGATTTGCCGCTGCGCTTTTCTTTGTCTCCCATACCAGATCAGTATATTTTTAAATGTTGTCATTTTCTGTATTATTGAATCAGCATCATTTTTTTATGTCTTCTGACGCAAAGCCTACACGGTCCAAATAAATAAATGATAGGGTCAAATAAAATAAATGATATACATGTACATGTAAACAACTGCTTTATATCGCTGTCTCAAAACAAAAATCGATGAGCATTTCTTAAACACAGCAATGACGTGGTTATTGGTTTTTAGCCATCAAGGAAAGAGCAATTCAACCGATCGACTTCCCAATGAAATCTTTTTGAATAAAAAAGGCAGAGCAGCGGCAATACAATGTGTACAATGCCAAGCAAAGTATACTAAAATGGCCACTGCAGTCAAGTAAGTGACAATTACTGTGCATGTCAACTGATGAAAGGTTGTGAGATTTGGCTGTTAAGGGATATTAAGAGGAACAGCATCAGAACGGAAGAGCTAAATGTAAGTGTTCGAGATAAATGTTTGTGAAACCTTTGTATAAACGCAACTTCTGGAAAACAGCTGGAGAAAAGAATGAGTCCCCATGTGAGTGGCCGGTGATGAGTGCAATGAAACAGTCATATGTTCTCAGTTAATTTTTAATGGGAATAACAAAATATTCCAGGGCATCTAAAAGTCATGTGAAAACTGGAACATATCATAGAGGTTATTCTTCATGTATTGTTTAATTCACCTTATCCTTTCCATGACCCCATGAAACATAATATTGTGTTGGCAACAATATGCCATCACAAAACATTGTGTGGAAATGAGAGAAAATAATATAATTTAAGAATTTTTCAGATAATGTAGTATACATGTAATAATTATAATATGATATAATGTGTATATTATAATATAATATTCCAGTTATATATTCTAATAATATAAAATACAATACAATGCAATACAATAGTATACGTTATATATAATGTATTATTATACATCTGCATCTGTAACCTACATGTATGGAGTTTCATCCTACAGTAAGTTTTCAGTGTTAGAGGACTCAAAGTTCAATAATATTGATGCAGAGTACAATAGCTTTGATCTTTGACCTCAATATAGCTTTGCATCATCACAGGGAAACAAGACGACATTTCAGAATTTTTTCTCACAAAATTTACATCTAATGATGCCACTCACACAGTGAATAATGTCCAGTGTCCAAAACCTTTGTGAAATTATGCTGCTGAACTTAAATTTCTCGCACGTGCAATGCGTTGCGCGGGTTGAATTTCCGGGGACATGCACTGAACACATTCCCAGTCTGCTCGCGGTTGTGTGACATAGTCTATGACAAGGCATTTACAAATGCTGTAATTTTGACTTTCCTAGTAAAATTGGATGAAAAAAGTGTATAATAATAAGGTTATTCACAAAAGACATTGTTTGCTTTGGTATTGTCTGAGAATACAATACCTCCGCTGTACAATGATGTTCTAGGACATAAATCCCAGTATTTTGTGAATAACCTTATAATACATGTATAATATAACATATGTAATGTAGTTTAATATAAATATGTTAACCTTCTGATCAAACTCTTGATCAGAAATGAAATTTCCTCACATTGTAGCATATCGGTCATTACACACGAGTGAATTCATTAATCTGTTGATAGCGTAAGTCACATGCATGGCATATCAGATTAGAGGTAACAGTGAACGGTATCGTCATGCTGAAAAAAAAAGGCATGAGATTATTCTAACCATGCATGCAGATGAACAGAGCTGATGTCAATTTCTGTAATCATGGTAACGGTGCATCTCTTGTCAGAATGTAAATACTGGTATTAGCAAGAATTCTTATCACATAAAACATCATACAGTATTGCAGTTATCATCAGATGTCAATGTACAAGAAACACTTCATAATGTAAATACTCCTGTCTGTTCTTTTCATTTAAAAGTCAGGATTGTTAATCGTGCAGATCCGCTTGCATTTCTTCATCTTATGATGCAGAGCTGATCATTCCTGTCATGACGCACGGGAGGACTTTTAATCCTGATCAAATTAAATTTCTTGACAGCTACATGTGGTTGTGTCAGAATGCATACGGTATATTGCATTTTCAAGCATGCATAGACCATCAACAGCCTCCTGTGCTGTTGTAGCGGTTTTATTTCACTTCATACAGTAAGTGAGTGGATATTTTGGGTGAGTGCTATAGCTCACAGCCTGCACTGTGATGTTTAATCACAACCGGAGGCAAACAATACCACCATCAAATATCCTCTGAACTAAATTGTGCAATAAAAAAAGGCTATATCAATGCCAGGTTTTGTCAATGAAACCTAACAGTGCTATAAAACATGTTCCTCTATCACCATCGTCAAAGAATGAAAGATGATAAGAGGGTAAAATTTCTGTCCTCTATCCTGCTTAGATAAGAGCCTGACAAAGAAGATTAGGGTCGCCTTGAAAGAAAATTTTAGTCAGGAAAGCATGTTACTAATACATAGCTGATACAGTGGCAGGGCCTGGATGCACAGTGCACTACATGCATGTCCAGTTACCTGGGAAACCCGACATGCATAGTGCACTGTGCATGTTGAAAACAACACTGAAGTCTGAGCTTACCTGAATGTGTGTAACCATATTGTGTTTTATTGTTTTAACTGGCAACTTTTACATTATGTTTTGATGGAAAATAAAAGAAATTTTCAGTAAATACTGACAATATAAAATATATAGGGCAAATACAGAAGGATATGTATGAAGCCACCTGTGACTCGGCAAATTGAACTGTGGTGCACAGTTAATAATACACACATGATCCAACCACGGCCATATGGTCCAAGAATGTGAAAGGAGAAATTTGCATGAGATGATGGAATTGATGATTTGGAATGATTTGGAAGTACCGTATTAAGTAACCATATACAGTAGTTGGGGGGAGAGACTACTGCACAGTAAGTGAGGCTACCACAATTCCCCTTGATTTGTTCACTCAGACATTTTCTGCTAAAGGCTTTTTCAATTTTATCAGTTTCTTAACAATTTTTAACTTACAATTTAAGCTCAGGTTTATTTGTCAAGACTGTGTTCCAAAATTATTGATTATGTTTACAATTCAAAAGTAAATTGAATGAGAAGTTGATGTTTGGAGGTGCTAAAAATTGAACACTTGTCAAGATAAAGTTATCAGCGACTAAGATGGTCTCAATCATACCACCTGTCAGACATGCAAATTCCCTTTGTTACGAACATTAAAAAAAATCAATACCCTTTCTTTTGCCAACACAGATGCAACTTATTCCCTTAGTTTCCTTGAAAATATTGTGTATGGCTGTCAAAAATCTATGTCGACAAAATTATAAAATTGCTATCTCCTCCGTGGAAAAGGGGTTGATCTTCTCATTATTCACAGTGAGAAATCAGAAAATTATGATGATCAGAAATATGTTGCCAGAATTTCGAAATATGGACCGAAATATTCTGTGTACAGAAGAAATTTGCTTTAGTTCATTGAGTGATCTGTGTGTGTACAGATCATGAAGCATTGTGGGTAGCGTCACTTACTGTCTACTGTCTATGCTGTAACCCAGTCAGTATGTACTCATCAGGAAGCAGGCATCAGAGTTCGCGTTTACGCAAAAATCGTGCGTATTTACGCATTGAAATTGACTCTCTACGCATTTTTTTCATTGTTATGCGTTTTCTATACGCAAAGGATAACACCGAAAGCACTCCCCACGACTGAGCTTAGGCGACAACCAGACGAAATTTGTTGCAACACATTTCTGTCAATCACTCATTTTGTGTGGAAAGTTTCGGATTCTCTGGGCGTTGTCTGAAAAATCGGCATCGTAGTCCACACGTTATCACGTTAGGCACGTTATCATGTCAGCTGTGCCTATGAATTACGTTGCTAATTTTCAGGCGAGCGATAGTTTCTGAAAGTGAGTGATTGACAGAAATGTTGCGAAAAATTATATAAATGCCAACCGTGCGCGATCATCGCGTCTCGCTGTTTCCAAATTTTGATCAAGCACACATGCAGCATGGCATCGAAGCAGACAAATTTGTTTTAATTTCTTTCAACTTTGCTCTACGAGTCCGTGAAAAAATGATTCATTGGTAGAGCTCGTCGGAATCCCGATAAATTTTGAACACTGCAGAAGTGTCTGGATGGTAACTGGTCGTTCAGGCACCAAGTCGTTCGGCCCAAGTCGTTTCGGCCTCTCAATTTCCGGCCCAAGTCACTTCGGCACCGCAACCCAAGACGTTTCGGCATCTGTGTTTCGATTTTTTTTTCAAACTATTTAGTAATTGACTGATCCGTCATATTCGTAAGCGTGACCTTTGCGTTCTGACCAGTACTTTATGTGCATTTTGTGTGATTTTGCCGTGCTGTTTCGTCACCGCTTTCAAACTTTTGCCATGTCGGCGGCTATTGATATCGATAAACTTGTGTCACAGATTTGAAAATGATATGAAGTTTTTTCTCTTCCCATGTTCTCACAAAGATTAAGCATGTACGGGAATGTTAGTTGACACTATACTTTTTAGTACTTTGATTTGTAACATCACGCTCCAGCACTAGTTCCCACAGGTAGCGGTGTCGAAATGTCTTGGGTTTCGGTGCTGAAACGATTCGGACTTGGGGCCTAAGATTGGAAGGCCGAAACGTCTTGGGCCGAAGTGACTAGCGACTTGGTGCCGAAACGTCCAGAAACCGTCTGGATAAGCTGCCATAACTCTAACTTTTGGGTTGTGACGGTTGCATGTATACCCTTCGCTGTTAGTTTCAACATTGTTCAAGTTGTTTGTTAAACTGTTTTCATTAAAATAATGTTACATCGTACAATCCGAATATGTAGTGTAGGTTTATTCAACGGCACATCGTATTTTGCTGTCAGTTTATTTCATCAATCGAGTGCGAAAGTGAAATTACGCACTCAAATCCAGCCATTACGCAATTTTAGCAGACTAATGCGTATGCTGTACGCGAGGAGAAAAAAGTCACCGCGAACACTGGGCATATTGTGTTGCAAAACCTAATATGCACAGTGAGCATGTCTGATGAAAGTTTATTTCAAGTCATGAGCTGTAAATTCTCAATTCTGATCGTAGTTTTACCTGAACCAATAGGGTACGTGACAGACACTTTTCTTTCAGAGAACAGCTAGTTGAAGTCTTGCAGTGCTTGAAGGGTGAATTCTATATACGTAGAAAGGCAATACTGACATACATGTTCTTATAGCGTACAGAAATTCAATAGCATAAGACACTACAATTCTGATTTCCCAAATAGCAACCCTATACACTTCTGTTCTGGCAAGTCTGTATCACTTGGGGCAAACAGGTCAAACTATTTCAAGCACTTCATCGCTAACAGTGGAAATACAGTATACCCTATACTCAGGCTCTGGGCTATAGTATTGTTATCATGTCAGTCATGAAGCCCGATCTCATTTGAAATGCAGCTATTGAAGTGCCATCCATCACGGTGTGAATGTTCATTACAACACAAGGGAATCTTAAATCAGGAATTTCTATACCCTTGCAACATATTCCAAGTGATCCATCAACTGTTATTTGTCTGTGTGACAATGAAAATGTCATATTTGCATGTAATTTTCCCAATGTAAACCTATTTTATGTACACACAATTTTCCAATACGTGGTCAAGCAACCGTGCCTTTACTATGATTGAGCTATTAACACAGGATCCTAACTTATCAGATCAAGAAATTTTGACCTGAATAATATTTACAGTGTACCTCAAACCAAATGATTGTTGCAAATATTTGTGCATACTTCTTTGAACTTAGGTGAATATTTAGTTTTATTGCATACATAACATGTAAGTTTTATGATAGATTTTAAGTTATGTATGTGTTAATTTAATTAATTTCATTTTATTTATTTATGAATTTTTGAAACCGTTTATTTGTTTTCTCATCTTATAACGTCTTGTGAAAAGGACAGAAGATTTTTGAAGGAAGCCGGTTTGTTGAATTTTAGCTCCGCTGTCAGCGACGCGGAGCTTATCAAATAGGTTGATTTTCCGTCGTCGTCCGTCGTCGTCCGTCGTCCGTCGTCCGTCGTCGTCGTCGTCGTCCGTCAACAATTGCCTTCTCCTCAGAAACCGCAAGTCCAATTGCTTTGAAATTTTATATGCAGTTCACTTGGGGTGACCACACTTAAGTTTGTTCAAATCGTGGTGAAATTTGCATATTTGTATTTTTGGGGCAATTTTTGGTGTTTTTGGTAAAAAAATCTTCTTCTCTGAAACCGCTTGTCCGATTGCTTTGAAATTTGATATGCAGTTTACTTAGGGTGACTTCAGTCAGATTTGTTCAAATCATGGTGAAATTTGCATATTTGTATTTTTAAGGCAATTTTTGTCATTTTTGGTAAAAAATCTTTAAAAATCTTCTTCTTCAAACTACCAGTCAGATAGCTTTGATATTTGTTACATATGTCCCTAGGGATGATCTATTTGAGATTGGTTCAAATTGTAAAGAAATATGCAAATTTGCATTTTTAAGGCAATTTTTGCCATTTTTGGTCAAAAAATGTATTTCTCAAAAAGTACTGGTCTAATAGTTTTGAAATTTGGTATACATGTTTCTATAGATGAACTGAGTAATATATATTGAATTTCTGATGAAATCTGAAATTTTGTATTTTTGGGGCAATTTTGCCATTTTTGGTCAAAAAATGTGTATTTCCAAAACTATTCATCTGATAGCTTTGAAATTTGGTATACAGGTTCCTACAGATAAACTACATGATATGATATTTATTGAAATTATGATGAAATCTGCGATTTTGTATTTTTGGGCAATTTTTGCCATTTTTGGTCAAAAAATGTGTATTTCTAAAACTACTCATCTGATATCTTTTCAATTGGTATACAGGTTTCTACAGATCACCTTAATGATATGTGTTGAAATTATGATGAAATCTGCAATTTTAAATTTTGGGGCAATTTTCCCATTTTTGGTCAAAAAATGTATTTCTCAAAAAGTACTGGTCTAACACCTTTGAAATTTGGTATACAGGTTTCTATAGATGAACTAAGTTTGATCTCTTGAAATTACTATGAAATCTGCAATTTTTATTTTTGGGGCAATTGTTGCCATTTTTGGTCAGAAAATTTATTCTCAAAAAACTACTCATCAGATAGCTTTGGTTGACATGTTCTTAGGGATGATCCGATGTGATGTATTCAAAGTATGATGAAATCTTCAATTGTGTATTTTTGCAGCTTATTTTAGCCACTTTTTTCTGGCCACTGCATTGAGCTATCAAAGATTTCCACCTTCTTCATCAACATGTGTAAAAATAGTTATTCTCTACATAAACACAGCGGAGCTATATCGGCCCTAGGTCGCTTGTTTTATCATCTTGACACATATAATTTGTTTGTCTCATCTATTTGAGCTCCCACTTATCACTTGTCTGATAATGTGCTTATATGGAATCTATTTTCAACAAGTATAGCGGTATGCAATATAACAGAGATGGACACAGTGAATAATTTTTTTAAAAAAAGCGTATAAAGGCAACACCATCTGCGACAAATTTAATGGCATTTTGAAAAATTTCATGCCATTGATTCACATTAGCTGAAGTGAAAAATTTACAGGTAAACTGCCATTTAATCATTGGAAGGTTACAGATACAAATGCTACCCTGCTGGCAAGAATTATTAGAGATGTACTTACATATATCAGCATAATCACTGCCAGGACCATTTCATCGAAATAAAATAACCTTGGAGAAGATCACACAGATCAGTTGATGTCAGTGTTAGTGGTTCATTAACCCTTTGAGCGCCAAAGTCAATTTTTGTTGCCTTTATATTGTACCAGTATATCCCAGTCAAATATTTTCAGATTTTTGCCAGAATTTTGATAAAAAAGTGTAGCCAATGAAATGTGATGTCTATTGGGTCTAAAATTATCTAAAAATTACAGAAAATTTCGTAAAAATTAGTAAAATGTTGTACTAAAATTTTAGTAGGATCAAAGGGATCAAATTGGGGGATGGGGTGGAAATTGCCATTGATGCAAATCCCAGGCAAAAACCTTTGAAACTTAAAAGTGAAACAGTTGAAGGTCACTTGACAAATCAACAAACCTACGCATTTTGGCAATTACTGCTATAAGTAGACGTCACTGGATTTCAAACTGAAAGAAGATTAAAATATTGTAATTACAGAGATATTTTTTATGAAAGCAATTCCTATGAGGTATACAAATCACAATGTACAGTGTTTCTGAGTTTGAAATCCAGCATTGAAATCATTTTGAATAATGTAATTGCCGTGTGTGCTCAGGTAATCATGATAATTGTGCCAACTTTTATCTCTTTGGAGTTGTTTTTGAGACTAAGGCAATTTTTTTGAAAGATTTTATGTGTATGCTTCATAATTTCAGGAATATGATACTTAACGTTTGTTAGGTCTCGTAATCAGTTCAGCAAGTCTAGATCAACGTGACTTTATGCAGTTGAATGGCATCATGGTTGAAGGACTTGCCAAAACTTGCGGGCAATTCTGAATCTATTGTTAATCTTTTCATTAGAGAGAAACAAAGACTCATTTCTCTGTCAAGTGCACACATAAGACAAGGAGTTTCATGGAAGTACAGTATCTGCTATGATTTTCAAAAAAAAATTGAAAAGACTGAAGATGAGTGGGTCAGCCTAAAGCATTGTACAACTCAGCATTTAGCTTAAAGGTAAACTGTCACCTGTTCCAATCTTGCTACAGTTACCATGGAAAAAGAAAATGTAACCAATCACAGATTTTAAGTGGGTGGCCGCTTTTTAAAAACAGCGCCCGCACAAGGGCAGTTTGAATACCAAGGAACGCCCCTTTAACCATACCGGTATATAGAGGCATATTTAGATTCCAGGTGACTGTTTACCTCTGTTTTAATTATTTACTATGTAAGGCACCCTGGCATATAGGTAGATCCCCATCTGGTGATGAATTGTTTCAAATATTCTTTTCATGTGAAATACTTCGTTATAATGAGACTTGATATTACTTTATTAGATTTAGAAAATTTCAGACTAGCCATGATAAATTATAATTTTCCAGCCATATGTTAAAAAGAATTCTCAACTCTCAATAAAATGCAATTTGTACAGCATTACTTTGTATACGAGACAATATTATTCATGAGAAATAATTAATAAAAAAACGTTTTTCCAATACCTCAATATCTCCTGTTACAATTTTGATAACATACTGGATTTTATCGACGCTAATGATTGTGAATGGGTTGCTGGTGGCTCGTGCAAAACATAACTAGCGAAGACAATAAAGTCTTGGTATTATTAGATTTCCTCAATTACCTGTGCACAACATTTCATAAATTGTGTTAAAACCACTTAATTTTGTCTTGCTGAAGGGCTGAGTTTTTTTATGAGGATGGTAAACTGGAAATGTTTGCTGACATTCCCCTCAGTACCGGTATACCAATGAAAGCACACATGTCAGAGAAGGATATTAAAAGATTGTTGCTGAAGTTCTTTATACATGTACCCATTTCCCAGTTGCTTAAAATTCCCTTTCGATTTGCCCAACCCTAATCAGCAAAGATATGGAAGGCTCTCTGGTAATACCGAATTACACATGTTTACTCAGTCTGATTAATTTTTTGTTGACCAGGTGACTTCTAGAATGTTTGAGATAGAGTACACGACTACTGATATCAATCCTCTGAAACATTAACATGATGATCGAGTTCCCCCACAAGCACTTGTGATATTTAGAACATACATAGTTGTAAAGAAATATTTGGGCTTCAAATTTTAGCATTCTAATGCAGTGTAGCATTTGAAATGGTAAGTTCTGAGGTACTTGATTGAACTCACTTGATTTCACTCACTTGAGTTCCCCTGACAACAATTTACCTACAGTACATGTAGCTAGGAATATTAAAATGAGTTTTGCATTTTATTGAAATCTGACTTGGATAAACAATGGTCCCTCCACATAGAGAGACTACATGTAGTGTCTAACTCTCTCATTGGCCCTCTCTGTGCCATGACTTGGCCCAGACCCATTGTTAGCAGTTGTAATCGTGGACCTGTTTACTGAGAATTAGGGGTGAACAGGTTAAAGATACATGTAGGCATCTGTGAAACTGGTGAATTGTATGGTGGCTCATTGACTAGGATTAATTTACACACACTGTAACCTGGGCGAAGAGTTGGCTGGCTGATAGAAAAGTGGTTATACTTAGGTTTCTTGACAGTGATGAACATGAGATGATATGACATGAAAGAGACGGCATATAGATAATGATACACAGGTCACTTGCAAGGAAGTTGTCAATGCAAGGCATATATAAAATACACAATCGATATATGTGTGTATGAAGTAGAACATGTCATGCCATAGAAAGAAGAGGAACAGGATGTCCTGTGTTAAAACAAAGACAGTGTAGAAGCCATCTGATGAAGACGTGTGCAAAACAGTGAAGTTTAGCAGGAGCTTATTGGCAAAAAATTCTGTGGTCTATGGAAAACTATAGGTTATTCAAATTGTTAAATGGCCATATTCCACAGTGGCCTGTAAAGTCACTATGAAATAATGTGTGTGTCATCAATGAGGACTTATACATTTATTTGAAATGATTTATAAAATGTTATTCTAATACCACACCCTGTATATGTTAGCTGAGTATCATTAGAATTCTGTGTTGATTTATAATACATATGGAGAGGACTTACCCTTCCTACCCTTGGATATGAAAGAATGTGAAATAATCAAACAATTAATTTGAAGAATAAATCATCTGAAATAATGTTTAATTTTAATGGTGTAATGGCTCTTAAGAATCGTAATTTCTATTTTATCTAGATGGTTTATCATTTCATTACAATTATATGTAATTTTCCCATGCAACAAATTCAGTTAAAGGTATGTGTACACACACACCAGGTTCCTACAAATCATTGCGGAAAATAAAGTTTGCACTCTCAGAAGTCAGTCGAAACCTTAACAGCTGTAACATTTGATAATGTCTTAATAATTTACGTTTTCATATCCTTTTCCCCAAATTATGTTGAAAGGCTCAGCACTGAGACTGAAAAAAAACTAAGCCCACATTGAATAATTTTACAAATCAACATAGTCCTAGAGGGTCAAATGATTTAATAAGCTATGGGAGGCCCCCTAAGAAAGCTCCCATTTTTTGGTAATGGATATTGGGCTTAGGGTTCTTCAGATATGCTACAGTATCTGAATCTGAATCTGAATAAATACGTTGAAGGACCAGAATTCTGGTATATCATCAACGGGAAAAAGAGGGCACAAAGAGGCCAGCTAGTAACACTGGAGGGCTGCCTTAAAGGCATCCACCGTACTAGCATTTACAATATCTTCATCTAGATTGTTCCAATCAACAATAGTTCTCGGGAATAAAGAATATTTATAAAGATCTGTATTACTGTGAGGTAACTTGAAACAACGAGTATTCATTGACGCATATCTTTCAACTATGTTATGACAAGTAAAGTCCTTGAATTGTTTTGGTTTGATTGATCTCTTTGGTCTTTCAGGAACAAAGTAAGTGTCAGAACGTATAGCTGGTGTTAAACCCACTGCAATTTTGAATAGTACATGTAGCCTCAACACCATGATGCATGGTGTTCCACACACTCTGTTCAGTTGTTGATGAGAAATTAATTCTACTCTGGTACGTGCCAACAATAAAATTTGACATTACATACAATCATACAGGCAGTGTTAAACTCTATTAGCATTTTGACCTTTATACTGTATTTTGGGATTAAAACAAAAACCTAAATTTCACTGCCTGAAGGCAGAGGGGAAAAAACTGGAAAATACCTGGAAAGGTAGAACTAACGGAGCTTTAACAATTTAGCAATGAGCAAACCAAGCAAACCAAGCTTCGCATTGATGAGATTCATTCACCCAGAGCAAAATTAGTTTTCCGAAGAGAACGATTCATTAGGATACTGCATTAAACAGCAAGATATACCGGTATTTACAGTTGAGAAAAGAAAAAGAAACCCCGTTGGGCACTTTTCAATATAACTCCCTGTGGATTTCTCTTTTAGTTCAGGTGAAGTCGACCAGCTCCTGTTGGTTTCCAATTCAGTCGGCTTATTCATTAAAAATGATTCCTATTTTTTTTTCAGTTTACAGCAGGGCAGTGTGTTTTGTCTTTGCTTTGTATATTTGACTGCTGGCAAATTTAGAATTTACATTTTAGTCAAGGTCACCCCCATGGTGCTATAGGTTAGTTACAGGCACTTTCACAGATAATTTTAAGCAATAACATATACAAGGAAAATCAGTAACTTTACAGCATGTTACAAGACCTTCAGTTCCACCAATTTCAAATTCAAAGTCACACTAGCTGTAATTTAAGCAATTCTTGAATTGTAATTTAAGCAGTGCCTAAACTGGCTGAGCTTTTGTGAATTTTAATGATTTTGGAAAAAAAATGTCTAAGTTGTAAAACCATCCCAAATTTTGACCTCTCAAAAGTATGTACTTCACTGGCATTAACTCTTGATGATGAAATTTGAGGGATAAAGTTTTCAAGAGTCAGTCTGGTTTATCGTTTGAGCAGATTGGAAGCCTTCATGGATTTTACATACGTTGTTTCTTCACTGTCTTTGATGCAGAGTAAATTCTATTAAAATCTAATGCAAACAGGTCTTCAGGTTCCTTAAGGTACAATCCAGATGAATGTGCAGTGATTCATCCACAACATCACCTGTTCATGTTGCTATGCAACTCCATCACCTGGGCAGATATGTCTGACTCACTTTCTACTGGACTCTCTAAGAAGGCAGGTCAGCGTTCCGGCAGATGCAACTATATCACAGGGGGCCATCTTACAATGGCTTTCATCCATGATTATGTGTGCAATTTATTATGTACAAACCTTGTTCTTTGCCTCATCATTTTATAGATAACATTTTACTTCATTGATAACTATACGTATTTTTTATTATGTCAAATTGAGTCAACTGTGAACATTTTGCCATCTGATCGAGCTGAAGTATCATGCTGTTGACTCAAAAAAGTTATCCAAGAACATTTAATGTATTACTGTACATGTATGCTGGGGCTGACACCAAGAGATTTCCAGAAATTCCTTATTGGACTCAAACAGTTCAGGAGTAAGAGGGCACACTGGTGGTAAATCCACATAGTTTGTGATTATTTCAGTATGACATCCTCTTGGTAATATGCAAATTGGTCATTAATATGCAAGTCTACACACTTAAATGTTCATGTGGTGTACTGCATTGTATACTTTGCGTGGCATTTCTAACTTCTATACTGTACATCCACTTTTGACCACAGAGCCATCAACAACTGAGCTGAAAGGAATCAGTAATGCTTTTCACAAGTAACCGGGTCTCTGTGTCAGACTCATTAAAAGTACCTTGAAAAGAGGCATCAGATGTCGTCATCAGACACTTGAATCATACTCTGACTGCTTTTAACTCAACTTCCACACAATTTCCTCTTGTGAACCAATTGTGCCGTTCAATAAAAAAGTATGAAAGTGTACAACACCCACTTCAATTAATCTACAAAAACTGAAAAAAGTGGCTGATCAAAGCTTTGAATTTCCACCAATTTGTAACCAGGCAAAAAACCTGACTTGCGTTCAGAGCTTTCATTCATTTGAAGTAAATCTTGAGAGTGGGAAAAAAGAAAGAGGCATTGAAAAATTGGCCATCCTTTTAGATTGGAGTTGTTCTTAAATTCTTATTTCATTTAGGTTTTGTTTTATGCATACTCTGTAGTAAAATGTACATGTACATTGTACTGGTATAAAGTTAACTTTAGCATCAAGGCTGACATGTCAAGTGTTAATTCAGAAAGGGTTTATATGGTGAGGCATAAGTTTCCACGATTGAAGGTCTGTGTCTTAAACAGGGAAAAGTGATCCCCTTCAGCATATACACGTATGCAGAAAGTGGACTCTGGGATTAGTGAAAATTAACATTTCCAAAGTTTAATAAAACCAGCAGTATCATACAAACTGAATCCAGTTTAGATCTTCAGATGTACATCATGCAGGGTCAACTAAATTCATTTGTATTTCATTGTGCCAAGATTTAATCAAAATAATGCATTTGTCGTGCCAGTTTATGTTCAGCATACGTCATGAGCTTCTGCAGGATTTGGCATAGTGCACAGTTTATGGCATATGCAGCTTCACTGGGGCTATTATTATTGCAGCGAATTTTACTCAATGTGAATATATAGCTGCCTGCATAGGGCATTACTGCCATTACACTGAACTATCATATATGTTTCTGGGAGTTTTAAATTAGCTTTCTTGCTAGTTAAAGCAATTGAGAAAGAGAAAATACTTCAAGTTGATTGACCGTCATTGAACAGAAATTCAAAACCCTGGACTGAGCAGTGGAAACAATGGCAGTGCAGTAGCTGGGAAAGTGGTACCTGATTGGTAGATTGTCATTATTTACAGTGACTTAAGGAGTCTGTAATTAGGGCTATCCTTTCTACTTGATTGGCTGTTTGGAAATAATTAAATAAGAGCAATAAGTTTCAGCGTGCAATTGGCCAAAAGTTTCCAAGACACAGCACATTAGCCTAGAAACAATGGGATATGTAGCACAAGTACATTGACATTTCTCGAATCAGTGAGATTAAAGCAGACGACAAAATGATGACTGGTGTAAGAAAGGGCATACCAAATGTTTCAATATGGCGGCGCTTAAATACAACTTCAAAATGTCTGCTCTAAACTGCCCAATAAGCAAATGGCTTTGGCAAACTTTATTCAGAGTTCCTTTGTCTCCTTGTCAGCATAAGCTGGTATATCCATGTACCGGTATGTACCACTGTTTTCAAACATACTTTTGCTGATTCTGTATGGCAAAATGGAAACCCTATCACCGTTATAGTTGTCAGGGCTGTACAATCAGCAAAACATGGTGTGCATTCTGCTATCGTGGATTCTGCTCTGCTCATGATGTGGTCAAGCAGTCAAATTGACGAGCTCTAGCCATCTCCCGATGAAAGCTTTGACCTTTTCCATGCAGAATTACGGTATTAGCTTGTTACTAGCATATTCACAGCGGTGCCAATTAAATCTGTGCATTCAATTCGTAGCCTTGCACGCTGTTGTCTTCATCAGTTTCCTCTGATGGCATTGTCTGGTTTAGCTTATAGTGCTGATACTGCAGCCTTTGATGTGTCTGTAGCCACTGGTGAAGAAGACAATTAGCAAATGTCAGAGGGGCAAGCTGGAGGCAGCAGGTAAATTGTATGGATGACCACCACAATTTCACTTCGGATCTTGTTAGCAAATGGCGTCAATCACTATCAATCTCAATAGCAATCAAACACCATTCTTGAGAGTTGATAGTTCATTGTGTATATAATACTCTATCTGTATACCATTGTTGTACTTGTATATCTTTATCTTGTTTTTATATCGTCCATCATGGAGCATTTTACAACACAGTTGCTCCATTGAAGACAGCTAAGAAATACATGTACCGTATTTTGTTGCACAGAGGCACAAGGTATTATCAGTCATAGCAAGAGTGTAAAAAATCAATAAATTTATGATTATGAATACTGTTGATAAAAATTAAATATTTCTAAATAAATAAATTTATTAATTTGAAAATTCTTGCTTTTAATTTGGAATGATTTTTAAACCTCATAATATTAAGCTTAGAAAGCTTGGCCTTGTCATGCTATGGTGACTCATCTCATTTGAGCAGTGGAAATAATTTTTGCCATGACACTCATGAAGATATGTCATATACAAGGTAGGATAATACAATGTACACATAATCACATTTTTTCAAGCAGATGTTTAAGGTAACACGTGCCTCAAAACAGAAGGTTGTTTATCTTTTGCTCAAACTTTCCTAGAGAAAACTATTCTTTTTCATAATTAAGGATAAAAATCAGGGGTCACAGTGCAAAGTGAAGGATCAAGGGAATCAAAAGGTACCAAGATTTGAAATCAAAATGGCAGCTGTACCCTTTGTTGCTTTTACAGGGAAGAATAAGTTTTTGATTTCGACAAAAATGAAATGATTGAATGATGGAAATTACGTTTACAGATACATACTCCGCAGACTTTTATATGAATTCAAACAAGCCGAGGAATTGAAAATGATTGTTAAAATTTGAGTGTGTGAAAATCTATCCCTGAGGAGCATTCTACTTTAAAACAAAACTTGGTCATGGATGACAACTTCAAATTTCTGTGGTTGATCACAAATTACTCAATATCACAAGTACATGTACCGATATACGCCTTTACAATCCGATATACGCCTTTACAATTTCATGATTGCTGACAAAATACACTACTACAGCGCAGTCCTCTGCAATTTTCATGTTTCTTACCTGTGTCAGTAAGATTTAGTGTATCTGAAATCACGGGTTTGTAAGCCATTGTAAAATACATCTTTTATGGTACCACAGGTATTATAAGCTATAGAAGTATTTTTAGCAAATATGACGCACCGTACATTCGCTACCATTCAATCGTTTTAGAGTTTGTGATATATCTATTTGATGTAGTGCTGCAGGCATTCTCATATACATGATTACTTGCAACAGTATCCAGCTGTTTGTGTGATGTCATTCTTTTGTGGAGAAGAGCAACGGGAATGAGGAAGAGTGGATTTTCCGATGGATGTGGAATTTCAATTTTTGAAAAATTCTGGCTGGCAATGCCTGGTACACGTAATGCAGTTCTAACACTGTTGGATTAACATGCATCAGATAGCGTCCTGCCTCTGACAAGTCAGAAGGGAAATTAAACATCAGTCATGTAATTTTTTAAGGAGATTGGAAAATCTGACATTGTGAACCGGTGATGTCACAACCTTTGCACCCCCCAAGAGCACTCTAGGCAGGTGATCAGATCAGACAGCGCTATAAGCCATGAATTTCATTCTGATGTGAATCTCTTGGCTTGGTGTACATCACGTTGTTGCCACGGTGGTCACTTCACCTCTGACAGTGTGTTTCCCCAAAATCAGATTTCAGGCTTTGGAATTTGGAATGATATAGCATAAATGAATATTGATAAAAATCAAAACTCCCATACCATGCATGTAATACAAATTACAAGTAACATGTAAATGTGTCCTGATAGAACAATGTGTTGTACTGTCACACCAATGTGTAAAAATGTAGAAATGAATAGGTGTATGCAGAAATTCAAATGTATTATTGCTATTTTGGAAGTAAAATTTACCTCGGAATGTTTGTGTAATATTTTCAAATTTTCTTCCTTAAACCAAATAATCGCCTGTTTGTTAATCTCATGCTCCAAAATATCAAAAATTCTGAATTTAATGATGTACATTGTTCCTCTATTTCATGTCTTTATCAAAAGCATTGTTTCATATGATTAATACATGAAATACTATTGTCCATAACCTCTCAATACTTTTGGCATGTTTAAACTTACATCTAAAATGATCTGGCGTCGTACTCTGCTTTCTGCCAAATAATAAAACCCTTCCTTTAACTCAGAAAACATTCCAGCCTAGAAACATCACAGTGCACTCACATCCTCAGAAATCAATCACTAAGATTTGTACCTCCAGTAGTTGGCCATTAATGGGAAGGGAATTACTTCAATCTTATACCGGTAGACTATGCCCAATTATGGCACACGGCTCACAGTCTACTGGGTACTGATCATACAGATACCATGTGAATCATATGGAGATGCAAATTACGTAATTTTTCTGGGCTGGAGTCCATCCTCAGTCAAAGGAGCAGTTTTATGGCTTTGACAGAAAATTAGAGCATGACGTTGGATGGATAAGTTGCAGGGTATCGTGTCAAAACTATGGAGAGGTTGTAGACTAGAATTTACGAGTGCTAATGTTATTCAAAATCTTACACAGATCAGCACATAACAATACATATGAAATTTTTGATAAAAAAATAAGCAAGAATCAGTAAGGTATTGGTACAGGATGAATGTAGGATTTGCTAATTCATGGCACGTGGGGACAGAAGTGTACGACTACAGTCAAAACTGAATTCATGTATGTTCATGCACATTTGCTTCCATGTGATGTTGCAGTCTCCAGCAGCATCAAGGAATAAAGTATCGTAATGTATGGCTTCTGAACAGCAGGTTGCCCCACGGCTATGCTGTAACTACAAGCACCAATAGCAGTGATAAATATCTCCTGATATCATGAACAAAGTGAACTTTGACAAATGCCAGGAGACTATACTCTTGTGCTTCTGAATCATTCACCTTTGATTTGAAATATTCAGTATTTTTCAGGATAGAAATCTAAGCATCTTTTTTAAATTTAATTTGAATTTTCCTTTACGTATACTTGCATGTACCGTAGTACTGTATTCCAGCATTTTACAGTACTTGCCAAGCTGATAGCTATACAGGATCTCTCATTGTTTGTGGTTGATTATCTGTTGTTCATCATTTTGGACTGTAACTTGTAAGATACCAATGTTTTACTGTTTCCTGTTACTGTTCCTCACTACCTTTGGTGTGAGAAACGTGTTCAGTACCCTTTGTTCAGATTTGTTCAAATGATTGTGAAATCTGTTATCAATTGTGCGATTTTGTACTTTTCATTGAAAATCGTTCTTAGCCGTAATTTACTCATCCAAAGGCATTATATAATGATTGCTGTATTTTTCCATAGGAGTGATCTCATCGTATTTGTTCAAATCATTATGACATTATCAATTTTGTAACCATGGAGATAATTTTTTTCACTATTCTGTATTTCTTTTATGTGAATTAGGTATACTGGTACAGCTCTTAAATTTTCCAATAAAGGGATACGTTCGATTACCTGTACATGTTTTCATACAGTTTGTCCTTTAAGGTATTCAGATTGTAATGAAAGTGCTATTCGCTATAAAAATGCCATTTCTATCATCAATTTTTGAGAAAAAATGCATTTATATCCAGCCAGCTTGTGTTCGCAGACATAACAATTTTAATGCAAGGTAGGATACTCTTGATTCAGATTATTATCATAGCCTAACATCACAGCAGCGCTAGCTCTAATTTTGTGTTATATGAAGTTTAAAATAAATGAAATGAGAATATTCATGATTGAGTTCATACAAATATTGATCTTTTAATAAATTTAGGAAAAATATATTTAGTATTTTTGGTAGCAATAACAAACTTCATGTTTCACTTTCTTATACATTTACAGAGTAAGACGGTTCAATATGTCATGCAACGTATTGGCATTACGCCAACCCCAATGCATCTCTCCAGTAATTTGATTTGTTTTAGAGGGCAACTTTTCTATCTCCAGAATTGTCTTTGCAGGGTATATATATGTACAATGTACATGCACAGGAATGTACTACGCCCTATGCTGGTGTGTTGAAACAAACTTCAGTGTATCAAAAAATGTAAAACAGATTACTGAAGAGTATCTCTTTCCGGCATATGTAAAATCACGGTACAGCATGTATTGAAACTCAAGTTTTATTGAATAGAACGCACCTAGGGGACCGATGTTTGGACTCTCAAACTTTTTCAATTCTTTTCTTATCTACCACTTGTTAGGGGTTCATTTTAAAGCTCTTGGTGTAAGAAAACTTTTCATCGGCTTAGTTTTTCGAAAATTGAAAATTTAGCGGCCATTTTGAATTTCAAATATCAGTAAATCTTGAGTAATTTGTTTCTCTAGTTCCAAAATTGCACGGTGACCCCCGATTTTTATTATTGATTTTTGACAGAATGATTGAAATATTCTTTGAAGAAAGTTTGAGCAAAACTTTAAGTCTTTCACTTTCAAGGCGCATAGTATCTTAAGTGAAGATGGAGGGATTTTTCAATGATTTCATCAAATATAAAATAGAGCAAACACAAAGTTTTGAGCTTCCATTTCTGAGATGTGATTACAGGAAATTGGAAAACCACACAATACCCTATCGCAAAGGCAGGCAGTGAATCAAATTCAAATCAGACATCATCGTTTGTGCCACTTAGTTTGAACCGTGATTAAAGCTACTTAGTATCCGGGATTGATGTCTGATGGCATTTCTCCGTGCAGTCAATTCCCATTTATCGTCCAGGATTCCTTGCTCATAATTTGTTCCCTAGGAGCTTTGGTAGAGTGGGGCATGTGTAGAATTCCTGATGCCATGGCGTGCTTCAATCCCTGCTCAGTTGTCATCGATGCTTTGTGATGCCAGGGATTACACCGATCATGCCACATTGCTTCCGTATGAGCTTTTAATATTTCCCATTCTCCTGTGCCAAATGGCTATTATGGCAAGGGGAACAAAAAAGGAAGGGTCTAACTTGTGTTGTGTTTGTACATTATAAGAATATGCCAATGGATCATTTCCTGTACTGTATATGCACTATAACTAATTTTCTCTCATAAGGATGAACTCAAGTCAGCACCATTTTGTCACATGTTACCATGGATATTTGAGAATTGCATTTCCAGGTTTCGTTTCAAATGTACCGTAAAAAATTGAAAATTACTTGGTTTTCTCTGCAAAATAATGGCTGCTAGTGTAACGTTCAGTGAAATCAAAATGACATCAGTATACAGCTTTGTGAACGAAAATACAAGATTTATGTGAACTTCTTTTGTTAAGTATCAGAGAGTGGGACGTGTTGGTGTGTACAATCCTAGGGAATGAGATTTTGGTCCTCAATTCATTGAGTCATTTAAATTTTATATACCGGGTATATCAGGTAGTTTTTCACTACTATAATAGGCAAATTTCAAAAATGAATGATAGAATAAAACAGGATCAAGAAAGTAAAACTGTATGTACTTTCAATGAGCGTATTACAATCAGGAAAAGCATATTCCAATCTGTACGTAAATGCCGTTTAATATTTTATGTATAAGATGAAATGCACCATTATGAAGAAACCGTAAACCAATTAGCAGCATAAATCAGAGTCAGTATGTCTGTGTAATTTGTCATCATCTCTTTCTGATAGAACATCTTCAGTAACTATGTTACCATGGTAACAGTTGTAGTCCAGGATGTTGGAATTCATCAATTATGCAGGTAGGATAAAAGAAGTGTAGCTGATGAAGTCGTAATGTGCAAAGCCTGCAAATCTTCGCTAAGTCACCACGTGAGTGGAAATGTTCAGTTGTTCAGATAACCCAACATGAAATTAAAGTCAGCATGTATCGAAGTATGTGGGCATAGTTTGTCTCACATGCCACATCTTGAACATATGTGTTCCGCTATGAGCAGCAAAGTCGCGAGCTGCAAGCAAGGGCAGGTTAGGAGATCTGGCTGGCATCAATGGGCTGCAATGTATGTACCTGCATACTGTCCGATGGGATGCGTTGATGTTTGGCCAGATCAAAGAGTACCATTATTAATTTTCAGGAACAGTATGTAGGCAGGGCCAACAAAAACAGCCGTGTGTACTCGACTGAATGAGCTGTGCCATTCAACGTGGAAAGTTTTGTAGGAAGACAAGTCTTTAGTTGATCTCAGAATGAACTTAGCACTGGGAAAATGACAATTGCACTGATCGCAAATGACATCACTCTTCTCTCTCATCAATATGCATAAATAAATATTTGTCTGCATTTTTCACATAAACGACAAAAATAAAACCTGCTAGTGTTACAATTGCTACTTAGAGTCACACTAATTGGTATGAATTTATGGTTCAGACTACAAGCTGCAACAACAGCGGTGCATACAGCAACAAAATTTGTCCCAATTTTAGGCAGCGTTGTCCGAAGTCGCACTCGTGCAGCTATATTTTGTAACAAACCTAAAATCGTGATCAACGCTATTGTACTCTGATTAACGAAATGAAGAAATTTTTAGTACCGATTAATACTCTTTGAAACTTTATGATAGCATACCCAGTTTTATGAATAAACCCTTTTGAGGTTATGTAATGCATCTTAAAGATGTAAGTTTAGGGTTACACTATCCTTGACTTTCCAATGTTTTGCCAAAGTTTGTTTTACCATGTGATTTTGAAACCCAAGTACCATCCTCTGATATGATGATATTGATATTCAATTTTGAGGGACCATGGATATTGAAAGGTCTGCATGGCAAATGAAACTCTTGATGTTATCCTTAAAAGTTAAACTCCTTCCCTCGGCCATGAATAGAAGTTAAGAAGGTGAAAATCGGACAATGAAATCATGTGAACTTCTCTTAAACATGATGGAAAATTGCTAGCTGAGACAGGTGGTTGGAAGTTTAAACATTTCAAAGCAAAATCTGAATGGTTTTTGAGACTCGCATACATGTACCAGTATATATACGGTTTCCATGGCGCAACTGTGGTAGATAGTTAATGCAAATTTGCACATGGTAACCAAAATAGAGCTAATCCCTCTTCCCAAATTGCAATGACCCTCATTTGTCATCGGAGTGTTTTGATTATTCCCAGCCCCCGGGGGAACCCTAGTAACATGTACTGGTACCATCTACCACCCTTAACAAAACACAATGCTGCCTTCTGCCAGTTTCCATTATTATCCATCCTGTACCTGCAAGTTGCATCATGGCACACTGTGCCTGTATCTTTCTTTTCAAATGAAAAGTTGTCGCTGGACAGGATGTTATCATTGGTTCCTTCCAACAGGCTACAGTACCGGTACATGTATATACAGTTGCTGACTGCATCGGACAAAAAAGCCTGACAACACAAATGAATTTCACAGTGTGTAATCTCAGTTAGAGACCCGATTCTGGAAATATGACATCCATATTTAATTTCCATTCTTCACACAAGAAATGAAATTCTGTAATTTCAGTCGATGCAAAAGAGAAGTAGACATCTGTTTTCAAACCATTTCTCTCTTTGAACAAAATATTTTATCTTTGAAGGTAAACAAGTGAACTTTTTCAAACAAAAATTTAATTTGTCTGAAGGATCACGAGAATTGTATGGCTTTTTAGAAATTCGGCATGCGTCATCAAGCCAAATGATTGGATCCTGCCCAGAAGGTGAAATAACAATTCTGACAAAAGCTTCATCACATGAGAGTAAAAAGAGAAATAAGATTGCAAACTAGCGATAATAAAACAGGAAAAAACATGACTGACCCAAACTATAGAAGATTCTGACATCACAAGGTTGCTAATCACGCATTCAGTGCAGTTTCTTGACGTCATGTTTGTAATGTACTTGATTTGACCCCCCTCAGTCGTTCAGAATTCACTTCATGCACACGTGAAAGCCACATGAAAATGAAGTGATACTTTCTTCCTGCCATTTTTCTCAGAATTTTGAATTACCCTTGCTCTGCTTTTTATCAGCGCTACTAAAATTCTACCATTAGATGATTACAGAGAGAAAACATAGAGGACATGACTGGCTTTCTCAAACAGCAGCCACTCTCACTGACGTAACGCATAATGCCACTAAATTCCAACTCAAAATAAATTTTTTAAACAATTGTGTTAGGCACTCCACCTTTGCAGCCATTCAGGCACTTTTCGTGAATTTAAAAAAGATATCAAAATAAATATCAGAATATGCTGATGTTTTCTGTCAGCGCTATTCGTCTGTTATGTTAATCTGATGAAATGCTGTGGAGTCACTGCCACACAGTTGTTTTAGAGGATCAAGTGAAAAAATGCTGAGAACATTGTGACTGATGGAAACTTACAGTGATCAATATTGATGTTTGCATACAGCTTTCCTTTGTTGCCTTTGTCGCTTTAAAGTCTTTATCCCCCAAGTCTATATACATATATATGGGGTTCACATCTAGGCCCAGGGCCGGCCAGAACTAATCCGGCAGAATGTGAGAAGATAAGCTAATCTTTTGTCCGCGTTCACATTACGTTCAACGCTGTCCTAGCCTAGATCATTTGGTAGCGTCTAGCCGACCTTTGACCTTATACAGGTCAAAATACATTCATCAGATACATTCCAGTTCCTACATAGAAAATCATGTCATCCAAAATCAACCTTCAAGGGCCTAATCAAAGGCGAAACATTAAGGTACATGAGGACATGTAACAATGAAGAAGACTTCAACAACAAAGTCAAAACATTTAATGAAAAGCTATTACTGCGAGAATATCCACAACAAGAAATATCAAACATCAATGCGGAAACAAATTACGCTACACGAAGAACACATTTAAATCACAAACAAACGAACAACAACAACACAAATAAATTGATATTTGCTACCAAATATAGTCCACACATCAAAACAAAAGACATCAAACAAGCACTCCTGAAGAACTGGGAAGAAATAGAAAAAGACCAAACACTAAAAAATTTATTCACGATGAAACCGATCATCGTTTACAAAAGAAATCCAAACATTCGCGACACACTCATAAATACACAAGTACACAATCTTAGAGAAACGACCAAACAAAATGAAACACAACAAACTGACCCGAACATAAGTATTCTAGCCTCCTTGCTAGACGAACAAAACAATTCTAGCCTCCTGACAATAATTAAACCACGAACAGTGAAACATAAATCTAAGGAGAGCAATCCCCAAAGAAAGGCGACTGAGGAAGAAACCACACACTAGTTTCGAAACGTAGCGTCAAAGGATCACCCTGTCATTCGACAGCCAGATTACGGCTACGTCTCGCAATGGCTTATAGGCCTATCTACACCAATAGCCAAACACACAAAATCAAACACAAACACAGAGAGTGAAAAAATAGTGTAGGATATGTGTGCAGCCGCTTTCCCTTTATTACAAACGCTGTGAGATGATATTGTAGGCGATTCGATCCCTTGACGTGCCGTCCATCAGATTTTTCACCATATCTTCGTTCCAAATGCCTAAAAGACACTTGATTTCTTCCGTAGCCAGGTTGACTCCTCGACTCGCCATGTCTAAAATGATACTGAATCGTCGAATAGGTCAAAGACTACACTGCATGTCAACTACAGAGGGCGTCAACTGGGACCTGAGTCGGACAAAACGCGTTCACATACGCTGTTTACTGCTCGGCCAGAGACCTGGGTCGGCCACAAACCACCCCTCTCGACTAGGACAGAAATTGTCCGGACAGTGGCCGGCCAGAACCGTTCACACCTGTTTTTTTGGTCGGCCACGAACCTGGCTAGGACAAGGGCCTAGTCTTTTTTGGCTAATGTGAACGGCCCTATACAGCACCAGTTTAGGTGTTTTTCTTTCTCTTATACCTTGATGTTTATTCTGACGTTTTCTGTTTGATGACGTATACATGTAGGTTGTCTGCAACCTTTCACCCCTGTGGCATTAATTTCAGACTGCAGTTTCATGGTGATATAATGATACTGCACAATTACTTTGTGATGTTCAGATAAAAGAATATGAAAGACCAGAGAAAAAGGTAATTTACAGTAAATCTGTACTTGGTATTTGTTAGATTTGCAGGAAGACATTACATTTTCGTGTGATCTTTGATGTACTGACCAACTTTCTTGATATATTGTGTCCCAACTATCGTAGGATGTGTTTTGATGTTGCCAAAACCACAGCTGCCATTGGTTATTATGTATTCATAAATGACTCCACAACCAGTTGTTCACTCTTCTGCCCCATGGTCTATGATTAGCACAGCACTGCCAGCAAAGAGTAGGGCAGGGCACTTACCCTGAACATCGACAGGTTGTCAATGGGATGAAGGCCATGATTAATGAAACCAAATAATTGAGCAGGTTGATTACATTATGAATTTAGACAATCAAGAGCAATTTGATTACGCAGGTTTACAAACATTGTGTGCTTATGTAAACCAATGGTTAAATATGTGTCTCTGATCAATTGTATGGTTCCCATCGCATATGCTGGATATTCCTTATTTTGTGATCTGACGGCGTGTTTAAATTCATTCATTCATTCAATAACTGATATCAATGAATAGACTCTTTTGCACTGTTTGAATGATGGAATGTTGGTTATCCTGCCTCTTCCAAAATCTTGAAGATATAAACTATATGAGTATTCATGGAGACGACAATAGTAAATCGGTATTTGACAGGTAATACAGACGAGCAGATTCAATCAGTTTTTTGAAATTTTTTGAATGTCGGTTTATCATACACGCTACTGGAATATGGCACAAATAAATCGTAATAGTATTTATGGGGACAATTTTGCTCATGAAATTCATGTGCTTGAAAGCAGAACGCCAGCTGATCATATTTCATGGGAAATAAAATTTCAGAATGCCCTCAAGAGGGTCATTACGTGAGCAAGGCGAGCACGTCAAGTAATACTTGAGAGTTAAAATGCTTTCAGAGTGCCGCAACTCAACCATATGGCATGAGAATTCAAGTGTAAGCACATTGCAATGAATATAACAATGAAAGTCCTGCACTCAATACAAAGAAAAGCAATATGACCTTATTTGGTCATTCATTTACTGATCATGATTGTTTTCCAAACGAGTGAAATTTTTAAACAGTAAAATTACTTAGCTTTATCCCTTAATTACACAAACTGCCGCAGTATCAAGTATGAGGGGTTGTGTTTTTCACCTTGGAAATGTATCTTCGGAGGTTTTACAAAGTTACAAAAACTTGCCCACCATGTCATTTCATGTCATGATGCATATTATATGCATGAGCCAAGGAGGTGATTGTGAAGTGATCAATCAATACTGGGACTGTGTTCAGAAGGAAGGTTTCATTCACGTAGTGTCATACAGCTTTGAACCATGAGTTCCAAAAGAATCAGTACTGGTATACATACAAAATGTAAGGAAATTTTTCAGTGGAAAAAGTGCCTTTTTTCAGCCAAAAAGTGTTTCATTTACAATTTTAGAATACACAGACTTTAAATAAACTCAGTCCTGTGAAATGAAACGGCATGGACAGCGGCGTACGATTGGCTCAGATGGTGATTTGAAGGATTACGGAATAGTTGTATCTTGATTCTGCCCTCCAGCCAAATGAATTACGTCAACTTAAAGAAGCTTTGCAAAATGACATTCACCCCTCCAGCAGAGATGCTTTGCAAATGTCAGTTAATTTGATCGCACAGTACAAGTATACCAAACATTATTCTCTTCCTTAGATTGTTTGTGTCGTAATCACATATTTTGCCTTGGTTACTTTCTGTACCAACCATGAATAAATAATACTGTAGCAGCTTAAATGTCAGACAATTTAAAAATTTTAAAAAAATGTACCAATTAAGCATGAATAAATAATACTGTAGAAGCCTAAATGTCAGACAATTTAAAAATAAAAAAAAATGTCTCGTCATACTACCACAATTCAATAAAAATGATGATTTATCTGTATAGTGCCTATACATATTTCTACCAAAGAAATGGTGATCAAAGATCATCAGGGTGTATAAATGCAATAATACTGAATGAAGGAAAGTCTAGGCAAGTGAGAAAAACATCAAAATTTACCATAAATTCAAAAAATACCATACTGTATTAAAGCAAGGTTACTTCTAAAAACTTGTTTGAAGTTTGGATTTAACCCTTTTCCTGCCAGACAGTATTAAGACTATTACTTCCCCATCAGCCAAGTCAGTAAAAAGCGGTATTGAGCCCAAACATGACGTATTTTCACACGCTTGGCTTGGTATGTTACAGCATCTTTAGTCTAAAAAAATCAAGTTTACAGTATTTATGTTTTCAACAGCCTTCAAATGTACAGTATTATGTTAAAATACACCATATGGAATATGTTGCGTTTTATTAATGTTAACCATCTTGACCTGATGGCGAAATATGGACTTGGCAGGAAAAGGGTTAAATTTGTCAGGGTTTGAATGTGAAATGAACTTCATGTGGAAGATTATTCTGGAGGAAAGGGACAGGAAGATTGAAAACATAGTCTCCATATTTCTGAACACAGAAACCTGTTCTTACAGATTTTTGGTGTGACATAGAACCTTTACTTGGAACATTAAAGCCCCAATAGCTGTGAATGTGTAATATTAAACCGATCTCAAAATAACCCCAATTTTACAATAGTTTTTCTTTGAATAAGACCCATTAAAGACTGAAAAGATGTATAACACTGTCATAAGTGTCAAAAGTGACATGTAAATTCAAGCGTTTTAACATCATTTTAGATTTCCCACCATTTTCAAAAACTAATCATGTGACATAGAAAAATAAAGATTACAACAAAAAATTGGCCATTGTGTGTTGTGCATTCAAGTAAATGGCATCATGCTTGTTACCTTTATGATAACGATGTGTATGTGCAGGAAACTGGGTTTTTTTAACTTTTCTGCCATATGAGTGCAGCAGCCATCTATTATTTAACCTGTTAAAACATGTAGGCATGGTCCAAATAAGTGAGCTGTGATACTTCTATACATGTCCTTCAGTTAGGACATTTACACGAACCAACTTTGGTTTGAAAATAAAATCATGAAAATAATGCATAAAATTTGCAGCTATTGGGGCTTTAATAATAGAGCGATACAAGAAAGTCAACCCATAGATCCTCGAGGGTCTATGGTCAACCTAATGTGCAGTGTTGTCTGACACTACATGTATTCTCATGCAAAAGATCCCTATGCAGTACAGAAAACAAGTTCCAGTATTGCATGAAGTTACTTTCATATTCAGGATTAGTACATTACCAGTGTAAGCCTTGAAGCCACCGCTGGGATAAGCATGCATCTCATGTATTTTAGTCAGGAGAAAATGAGGCGTTTCTCTCAAGATAAATGTTGTGTTGATCAAAGAGAAGCAAAAATTCACTAGCTCTGATGAATTATCCACAGTCTGGAACCCTCAGGGGAGCTTGCATGTTTTAATGAATTTCCCCCGACAAATTGATGGAAACAACCGGCAAAGTTCACTTCAGGTTACTCGACACGGCTCACAAAGTTCAACGGAAAGGAAGCTTGACTGGCTGCATGAAACATCAGTGTTCTTGACAAGTTTATGACATTCTGGTAATCAACGTGTGAAATTTGTTTTACGCACAACATGGGAAATTTGTTTTACGTACCAAAACAAATTGTTTGACTTAATAATTAACGAAATAAAAGTTATCTTAATTGTAAATGACAGGTAATTGCCTATAGTCACACGCGTTTAAAATTGGAATGCAAACACTGCCGTTAGTATTATAAATACAATGCTTGTGCAGTTTTCAAAATGAAGTCAATTTAAATTTTTTCATCCAATTTCACATATCAGGAAAAACCATAGAATAATTGGTACAGTAATAACTATTTTGCATCACATAAAGGAATATATTTGTTTTTGGTCAATTTTAGAGGGCTATACAGTGTTTTAGACAATTCCTTGGTGAAGTCAGTGCATGGAGAATTACCAGCAAGAAAGAAAATTGCCGTACTTTAGAAGGACAATCTGAATATTTCTGTTAGTTTGCGAAGGAAACGTTATCACTAACCCATTAAACCCCCAGTAATCCAGGATAATTGCATTACACCCTTTCAACATCTTCAACATTCTTCCAAGAACATACAGAATTTGCATGTGGCTGCAATCCAGTATCATGGTACCCTTGAGTGTGTGTCTAAGACTAGGAAGTTGACTGTGTAGTCAATAATCACAGTTCAGTCTCAAGCAATGGTCATGTCCAAAGCACAATAACAAGTTTGGTCTAAAATTTCTACAAAAAAAATTAAGAGACAACAGTATTTTATTGAAGGTAATCAAAATATCTTAATAAATGTGACGTTCTTGGACATATGAACAAAACGAGTTACCTTTAAAGTCATTTTATAAGACGCATCTGTATTATAAGTCGCACCCTCCTTTGATTGACTTGTGTAGGATGAAATCCTTAAAAAATCGAAAATGGAGAATGTATGCATTATATGCGCACCCCTTTTTCAGCAGATCTGTCACACTACCGGCCACCATTTAGGTTGGCTCTGTTCATCAAAAGTTGAAACTTTATTTGTACCTTGTGTTTTAAAACGTACTTCACACGTTTCTCAACCTACCGGTTGACGAAGGAGTAAACTTCTTTAAAAAACACAAAAGTACATATTATAAGTCGCACCCCTTCTCTGGAGAAATAATTCGAGTTCAAAATTTGCAACATCATAATAAAAGACACGTCTTATAAAATGACTTTAACGGTAACTCCCATCTTGCAAATGTGACTGGTCAAGCTTAGGTTAGTACAAAATCTCATTGCGCACGGTACCTCTCTATTAAATCTATTTCTTTATAATTTTCATGTTTGATTTACATGTTTACTATTGGATAGCAAACATTCCAGTTATACCAAAACAGTCTTCATTGCTCTATAAATGACACAGGCCATAATGGCAAGCTTATGTTGATATACCAGCATATTTGCTTGTCTGTTTCCAATTTCTATGCACTGTAAACTTAAATTTCAATCAAGACCCTTTTTAGCTACTATAGACTATAGTCTATAGAAGCTATTGGGATGGGTATCCGTCCGGCGTCCGTCGTCAGTCTGTATGTATGTATGTATGTATGTATGTATGTCCGTTTGTGAGGCGTCCGTCCACTCAAATATCTTGAGAACCGCAGTACTTACTGATTTGATATTTGTTGTGTAAATGAAAAATAGGATTTTGAGAAACGTTTTTTTTTTAATTTTTTGATATTGTTGAAAATAGGCAAATTAATGCCAAAAAAGGCGTTTTTGGTAAAAAATCTTCTTCTTCATAACTGCTGGTCAGACAGCTTTGTTATTTGGTATACAGGTCCCTAGGGATAACCCAACTTAGATTTGTTCAAATTGTGATGATATATGCAAAGGTGTATTTTTAAGGAATTTTTTTGTCATTTTTGGTCAAAATTTGACTTACAGTATGTAATTCTTGTACTGTATAAACCCTATCAATTCACCCAGAAAAAAATAGTTGATATGATTTTAAATAATTGAATTAATTGGGAAATCATCAAAGCCAAAATAATTTTAGTGTAGAATTATCAGAAAGTTCAACTTTTTTTGACAGTTCATAGTGAAATGCCTACCATCTTGGAGGATTAAAACATGTAAAGGCAACTTTCCTGAATCCCAACTTTGACATATTCTGAAATGTCATTTATTGTGCCCTGTATGTTATCCAAAAGAAATTGCTCATAATAGTTTGTCATGATAGGGTGGTCAAATAAATAGAGATAGAGAAAGTTCTTATTTCAATTTATGGTTGACTTGGTAAGGATAAAATAAAATTACTCTTTGAGGAAAAAAATAGAGTGGTCAATTAAAAGAGTGGTCAAAGTGATAGGGTTTTTATGGTAAAGCTGGACTGTAAGATTCCTCATGTGCTATTTATAGCAATTATGCAATCTGTGTAAACAGTGCAAGAAAGTGTTACATGATTCCTTATAATGCTTTTGATGACCTTGAACTTCTTAAGTTTCAAACATTTGTCTCTTCAGTGTGCTTTCTCTGAGTACGTACAGTCTCAACTTTTATTCAACAGAACTTACAATGTTAATTTGAAAGTTAAAATGTGCTTTGTTAATAGGATGGAAATACTGATAAAGGTAATCAGCTTAAGATTCTTTATAACCTGACAGATACATATATGCTGTTTTTTATGACGTAAATCTTGATTTAAGCAAGTCTTGTGTACTTTAGAATGTAATTAGAATGTAATTAACTCTGGTTTATTAGCTACTAAAGACTAATATAGTCTATAAAAGCTATTGCGATGGGTATCCGTCCGGCGTGCACCATCAGTCTGTATGTATGTATGTATGTATGTATGTATGTATGTATGTATGTATGTCCCTTTGTTAGGCGTCCATCCACTCAAATATCTTGACAACCGCAGTACTTACTGATTTGATATTTGTTGTGTGGATAAAATATATGATTTTGAGAAACTATTTTTATTAATTTTTTGATATTGTTGAAAGTATGCAAATTACCACCAAAAAAGGCGTTTTTGGTAAAAAATCTTCTTCTTCATAACCGCTGGTCAGACAGCTTTGTTATTTGGTATACAGGTCCCTAGGGATAACCCAACTTAGATTTGTTCAAATTGTGATGAAATATGCAAATCTGTATTTTTACGGAATTTTTTTTTCCATTTTTGGTGAGGCCATCCTGAAATGAGCTATCAAAGATATCCACCTTCTTCATCAATACATGTGTCACAAAAGGTTATTCTCTACATAACGCAGCAGAGCTCTGTCAACTGTTGAGTCGCTTGTTTTTTCAAAACTGCTGGTCAGACAGCTTTAATATTTGGTTTACAAGTCCCTAGGATGACCTTAGTGAGATAATTTCATACAGTCATGTATCCATGTCTATAGTAGCTTCAGGGACTTTGGCCCTATGTTTAATTTCCCACTTTTCAGCATTTTTCAGAATTAAAAAGAAAATCAAGAAATTTTACAGTGCGTTTCACCTAGGTACCGCAACTCAGCGTACGAGACGGACATATTTCATGTACAAAACAAACGTTTAGCTTGGGTATCACAATGTATTTCAAAGCCACCAGATCATTTATCAGTAAACTTGCATGGGCCAGCCTCTCTGTCTGGACTGAGAGATGAAAGTTCAAAACATTTAATCTACAATGTAACTGTTTTTACAGTTTCAGCTAAGAGTTGAAGAACTGAAGGTTTTCTCAACAGAAAGTAAATAAAAAAGCTAAAGTAGATAAAGTGTATCTGTCAGTCTAGACAGGGCCACTGCCCCATGCTGGTTTACTGTAATTAATCAATGAGTTGGTGGCTTTGAAATGTGTCGTGATACCAAAGCTAAACGTTTGATTTGTACATGAAATGTGTCAGTCTCATACGCTGAGTTGGCGTACTTAGGTGAAACGCACTGTAACTGGTTTAAAGGTATCCAACATGCTGACCATTGTATAAAGTGGATGATGTTGATCTTTGTCTATTGTACGGTAGATTCCCTTGGTCAGCAGCAATCAACATGGAAACCAACCTTTGACGTTTTGGTTAAACATCAGGTTCTGAGAGTTACCACATTTTTGTTAATTTTTACAACCTGCACTTGAAATGTGCAAAGTGCGGCATTCTACATGTAGCATTCTATTATGAACGGTGTGTTAATGAGTTTACTTCTCATCAATATTACACATACATCATAAAGGACATCGGATTGTTCTCTATTCATGACGTCAAACAATGACCATCAGCATTATGATGAACCATAATTCAAAGGGGGTAAAACCACGTTGATGTGTTTCTTCACAAATTGCAAGGTTATTTGCATCTGATAGTTTTTCATAATATCCAATTGATTGTCTGTCAAGTCTAAGTGAGATTAAAGAGTTAGCATGATGAAATTCATTTATTGTGGTTTATTCATTACATTGTGGCTGTTGTCTGGCTGTGAAGTGAAGCGTTGTGTTTTTCAACATCACCAAGCACCTCAATGAATATTGTCTTCACAGAGGGAATAACAATCTATTGCACAGTACATCTTGCCATATTTGTTACATGCACGAGCTTAAACGGCCATTACCTGTAACTTTTGATGTTTTTCACTATTTTTTGTTTTGTAAGACAATTGCAGCTTCTTGTTCTACTCCCCACAATGTATTGAAACATCAAGTATTTACCTTGTCAATACAGCATCTATATACCTTTTCCTGCCAAGTTCATATTTCACCATCAGGTCAAGTTTGTTCAAACTACTGAAGCACAATATGTCCCATTTGGTGCATTTTAACAAATAATTGAACATTTAAAGGCTAATAGATAGTGTAAACATGACTTTTATGGACTAAAGCTGTTGAAACATACCAAGCCAAATGGGTGGAAATACTTTTGGGTTTGGCTCAATACCACTTTTCACTGAATTGGCTGATGGGGAAGTAATACTGTCTGGCAGGGAAAGGGTTAAGTGTAAAATAATTGTTATTGTTTACATTTGAGTCTGAACCAAAATTCACTTATCAACAATAACAATGCAGCCTACACATAAACAGGATGAGTTGACAAGCTAAATACTGTGTATCTCAACATGCTTTGGGAAGTAGAACAAGAAACGACAGTTGACATTAAAAACAAAAATAGTGGAAAAAATCATCAAAAGTTACCACTGGCCTTTAAAAGGGGCATATTTCTTTACATAGTGCACTTAATGCTCTGTGTACCTCCATTATCACCTTTTGCAAAACTTTCTTTTTCATTGAATTTTAAATCAGTACTGCGGTGGAAACAATTTGCTCTCTGTTTGAATCTCATCAGGAATAAGCCAATCACTTGTATCTTTAACCCTTTTCCTGCCAAGTCCATATTTCACCACCAGGTCAAGATGGTTAAAATTAATGAAACACAACGTACCGGTATTCCATATGATGTATTTTAACATAATACTGTACATTTGAAGGCTGTTGAAAACATAATACTGTAAAGTTGATTTTTTTTTTGACAAAAGATGCTATAACATACCAAGCCAAGTGGGTGAAAATACGTCATGTTTTGGCTCTATACCGCTTTTTACTGACTTGGCTGATGGGGAAGTGATACAGTTATTACTGTCTGGCAGGAAAAGGGTTAATAGCCGAACAATAATTTTCATACTTGTAGGGGAAGGGATATGATGCAAAACAGGTGCACACCAGGTCCCAGAACTAAGGACAGCTACTGACCTTCCATCAAAAGCTGACATGACTTTTACCATATATGGACATATGAAAACTTTTACCATATATCAGTATATGGACATATGAAAACTTTTACCATATATGGACATATGCAAACTTTTACTATATATGGACAAATGCAAACTTTAACTGTATATGGGCATATGGAAACTTGCAGTGATAGTACACATAAACTGTGAGCTAGAGTTAACTGATATGAAGTTACTTTATTTGCAAATTACTGGTAGTGATATGCCCCACGGAGACACTTAAACTCATGTCATATTTTACCTCTACATGGATGATTTCTTGTACATCTACCTATTGCTCAGGCAATGTGCATTACTTATTCGTTGAAGTTGTCCCCAAAGAAACAAGAATGCTTTACACACACTTCAGGGCGCACGTTAGTCCAGAAATGTATATGTATGCACAACTACATGAAACTCTAAGAACTCACATTTATTCAGCAAAAACCATCTTGCAGGATTGTAGAACACTGACGCACTCTTGTTTAAGGTTGAGATACATCTCTAAGAACTCACATTTATTCAGCAAAAACCATCTTGCAGGATTGTAGAACACTGACGCACTCTTGTTTAAGGTTGAGATACATAAAAGGCAGAGATCAAGGTGATTTCCAAGAGTAGTTTGGCTGTGCCAAGGATTGCTCTGTGTTCAAAGCAGAGATCAATGTAATTGGCCTGATCCAATTGATTCTCATTGTACTGTACTTCAGGTCTGATGAGCCTTTTCCCCAAATGAATTTAATCAGACTGGTTGTCATTACGGACATTTGATGCTGCGGTCTCCATTTGATTGCTATCCTATTACTGGCCTGTAATAATACACCCCAAATTAACTGATCTTTGCTTAAAGAGGCCGTAAGCCTGTAAAACCCTGCCCTCCAGTGTTGGCATCCTCCAGAGTAGCAAAATCAAGGTGCACGGCAGAGCAGGGCATCAAAAATACATGATAGTACGCCACACTGATTGAATTCTATTGCAAGATCTTGGCCATGCTAGCATCGATTGGCAAACCCAGGCAACTGATGAACAGCTTTGCCCAGACATCTCTAGTCAAAGCTCTGCTGGGCACCAGGTGTTCAACATATTCTAATGTATGCAATGTTGCTCTACAGTCAACATACAATGCAGTCATCGAGTAAAACGTTTTATCATTTATCATATGGAAGAAAAGATACAGATCTAGAGATAGATCTTATCAGATTTTCCTGTTGATGCTGTGGCCTGGTTTACACAATCCACCCTCTAGGGTTTGTATTAGAGTGCAGAAACCCCTGTATATGTCTCATAATTGCACTCAAAATTTTATGAATGTAGATCACAGTATTCTTCCTGACAGGATGTAATGCATAAAGTCAGTACACCAGTCTGTAGTCATGTTATATGCATGGCATTGGTACGTGTTAAAAAAATACTGAAAATCTCTATGCTTGTGCTGACTTTTTTCCAGAAACACCGACACATATTATTTTCAAAATTTACCAGATGAAATTATGATAAAATTATGATGCAACATTTTCAGTGATATCATTTGATAAAACGTGACAGGATTTAGTTGACTTGGGACCCCCTTCAAAGCAGCTGCAGTACATGTTCACTTTCTCTCCAGGCAGGGCATTTTTCATCTTGGAAAATGCACAGAGAATTATCTTACAGTTTTTCAATAATGCATGTCCCCGACAACAAGTGTTCCATCATACAGGGTGAACATCAGCCCTCTGGTGAAACTCACCAAGAATGTAACTAGCCCCCAAAGATAGTTATCCTGGTCTATCCTTCTGTCATTCCATCTGTTTTCATTCACTTTTCAATAACGTGGCCTGTCAATGTTTATACTATCTTGTGTTGAGCATCCTAAATGCGGGCATCCCAATTATTTGAAGATGGTTTTCCTTTTTGATTTGTCGACGAAATTGATAAATAATGATATATACTGTACATAATGCTCCAAAATGGAAAAAAGGAAGATGCATTAACAAGAACGTGTTTTGACAAAAAGGAAGTTAATCCATTTTTGTCAAAGCATTTTTGAAGCTTGAGCACAAAACACTATGCATGCTTATAATGCAGTATTGTCTCTTTTTTTATGAATATCAATTCTAATTCTGCATTCGTATATTTTCAGGCTCTGCCAGACCAATTCGAAGACACAAATACCCAGCCAACTCTGCCCCAGCCAAAGGCATAGTGTGGCAGTGGCTTGGAGACATGCAAGGGAGCTGGAGCACGTATGACATAGAAATTTGCTGTCTGCTAGAGACTGCCCACGAAAACAAACAGAAACAGATCGATCTCAATCTTACAGCTTGCAGACTTCCGTACATTGTTGATATTGGGGCCATGATTCAAATTCGGAATGAGTCCGGGTTCACACGACATGTACGCAGGTTACAACTTCCATCTGGCTATCCGCTTTGTGATGATGCCGGTTCTGATTCCAGAGGCAATAACAGTGGAAGAGGAGGGGGAGCATCCTCCTCTTACAAACTGAAGCATTCGATATCAGCACCCTGTGGAATCAGTGATTCACACCCTGGTGTTGTACACAGTAAGATCAGACGTTCCAATTCTACGAAACTATCCCAGTCAGACAGTAACAACTCAAGGTCTGCTGTCGACACAACTGGTTCTACCAATTCCATGGACAGTACTACGGACGACACAACACCATCGACGTCCGATGTCGTGTCTCCAAGCAGCGACAGTGGCATAGTGACGTCCGCTTCTGGCTCGTTGATCGGCATGGCAACTGCATCCTTGCCTTCATCGTCAGGCTCGGCGAGCAGTTCATCGTCAGCATCCACATCAGCGTTAACAGCGTTGCCAGTGCCTATGTCCTGTGGGAGGATGGTGAGGTAGGCACCAACATACCATGTGTCTCTTGTTCATTATTCGCGTCAAGCGCTTTCTTACCAACAGTCATTTGATTAATTGTTCATTAATACCCCAGATGCTTTGTTTAGGTCCCGCAGGGCGAAAAGAAAATTACCGCAATCAGTAACTGAAGGTGTCATTTTGCTCTACATGGTTATTTAGCTTATTCAACATAGCACAAATCATCATAATTCAGTAATATTACAAATTATTGCCAACTGCCTGATTTGAAAAATTTGTTTGCAATTTCATTCGCATTTCAAGATAGTTGGCCACAACCACCTCATTGGTGATTTAATAGGGCCATATAAGGTTGTATTGACATCTAAAAATCCAGAGAACAATTTAAATACTGCTTGTGTGTAACGAATATTTTCAGTAAATTTTGCTTGCTACTAGTACAGAGAAGGTGTCCAATAACCTACAGTCAGTCAGTCCTTCATGTGTTTTTTCATATCAATCTTTGTTGACATGATGGTCAAAACCACCTGCAGATAGTACCGGAATCAATTTTATCCCAAACACCACTTACACTGCATGGCACCTGTTACACTTTATATGAATCTTACTGAATGCAGAAAACAAAACCTGAAGAGCCATGGATGTCTTCGTCATTATCCCATCACGCTTACCTTATGCCCTACTCAACTGAAGAGAAACTTAACAAAGCGTTTGTCTTAGAATCGTTTATACAGATGATAAAAATTATCCAAAATTTACTGTAAGAACCCAACTCTGATTGCTTCTATCACTTCATTGAAACTTAGGTAACCCTGGTGATATCATAGAAGTCATACCAAAAATTTCTTCTCTCAAGGAATATTCAACTTAATGTCTTCCATGACATTTCCTGCATCATAATAGCCATTTTCAAATGTCATCCACTGCATTTACACATTAATAATTTTAGACTAATAATCCTGCTATATCTTCAAATTGAAGGTTTTCTTGTTTCGAATGCACAACTGTAAAATCATTAACAGCAGCTATGTTATTATATTACACTTTTAAAATACACAACTGTCATTTATAAATTTTTCAGTCAAAATCTGTCGGTATTTTTTTGAATGTACATGCACCTGTCGCTTATCATTGTATGCAGAAAATGTGCTACTTGCATTCAAGAAGAATGGAAAGTTGTAGAAGGGCGCCACCACAGTTCTGATTTGAGAGAGGAATATACCTGACAATATTAAAATGTATTGACTGCTGTATTGTTGAAGATGTCATTTTGCAAATTGAAGCATTAACACAGAGAACTTCCTGAAGAGAAAATTAATTGAGCAGCAAAATTTTCAAACTTTCTCAATAGTCTGGCATTGTTTATGTCAAATTTTCATTTCATTGATCAGCTATATACCTTTATACATGAGAGCATGCAACATTATATTTCACCGTATACATTTGACATATTAAAACAGACATACACTCTGGTACAAACAGGTCATTGTTAATGTTACTATGTATTTCTTACACCTGCAACAAGATATCATTCCATCTTATGTACACTTTATTAACATATGCAACTCATGCAGACCTTTTTTACACATTCATTCACTCAATGTCATCAGTTCAAGATCATCACAAATCAACTGTTCAAGGACAGATTAGTTACTTGTGATACATCTTTGACATGTCACTGACCACATTCATGTTTTGCTGGTGTCTCCATTTCTCTGCATTTAAAGGGACAAAAACATCAATGATTTAATAAGCATGAATATGATGTTTATTAAAAGTTCTAGTGATCTGAATTTTCACCCACTGTTCCATTGGCCAAATGCTCTTCAATGACGTAATTTCTTGTTAATGTCATTGGAGCATGGAAATCTTGTGCTGGCTGCAAAGCATGAATTGACGCCTAACAGCTGACTGTGCCTAACACTTCATTTAACAAAGTAACGCATTAAAGAATACTTCTTGCACAAAACAGTAAAACATATACTTACCGGCATGTGATGCTGTACTTTTGGGCAGATAACATTTTGTATGACAAAATTTCACTTAAAGTGAATGGGAAAACGGAAAGTTTTGTCCCTTTAAATGACACTATCCTGGTAATTGTCTCACACGGTACATTTTCACTTTCAACAACTCCAAAACAGGTCAGCTTCCACTCCATGTACCATCTCAACAAGTCGAGCTCATGCCACCAATCTCAGCCCTGTCATGACAGGTCAGTGTCCGCACATAAACCATTCTCAAATGCCAGCTTTCTTTGTCATGATTCTGTGCCCTGGGGTTCAATACAGAAATTGATCCGGTAATCATACTTGATGGTACAATCCTTTGAACACAAATTATCCCCAAGTGTACAAAACTATCACAGTTGAAACTCGACAACTGCAATTTCAAACCCTCCCAAAATACTTGGAGGTACAATTTATCTAAGCAAGCCAGAAATTTATGGGTGTACCTACAGTTTTCCACTGTCAAGTTCTCAAAAATATTTCATATTCTCAGAAATTTTTACTTCTGAAATTAAATTGTCATTTGTGTCTACATTTCTATTGAAAGCCAGGGGCCTGACTCTGAGTCACCGTACAGAAGTTTTTTAGTCCCCGCGGACGAAGTCTGGCGGGGACTTATAGATTGGGTCCCGTCCGTGTGCGTCCGTCCGTCCGTCCGTCCGTCCGTCCGTCATCAACAGTTTCTCAGACACTGCTGAACCAATTTTGTTCAAACTTGGCACAAAGGCATAGCACTATGACCTACAGATGCACATCGATTTATTTTGCAATACGATCCAATATGGCCGCCAGACGGCCATTTTATTACGATTTTTTCATGTACAGAGCCATAACTCAGGCATGTTTCAACCGAGTTTATTCAAAGTTGGTACAAGGACAATGACCAATGTCATATATATGCATGTCGATTTTTTTTTGTGATACGATCCAATATGGCCGCCAGGCGGCCATTTTGTTTTGATTTTTTCATGTACAGAGCCATAACTCAGGCATATCTCAACCGATTTTATTCAAAGTTGGTACAAGGACATTGACCTATGTCATATATATGCATGTCGATTTGTTTTGTGATACGATCCAATATGGCTGCCAGGCGGCCATTTTGTTTCGATTTTCCATGTACAGAGCCATAAGTCAGGCATATCTCAACCGATTTTATTCAAAGTTGGTACAAGGACATTGACCTATGTCATATATATATGCATGTCAATTTGTTTTGTGATACGATCCAATATGGCTGCCAGGCGGCCATTTTGTTTCAATTTTTTCATGTACAGAGCCATAACTCAGGCATATCTCAACCGATTTTATTCAAAGTTGGTACAAGGACATTGACCTATGTCATATATATGCACATTGATTTGTTTTGTGATGCGATCCAATATGGCTGCTGTGCAGCCATTTTGTTATGATTTTTTCGTGTACAGAGCCATAATTCAGGCATATCTCAACCGATTTTATTCAAAGTTGGTACAAGGACATTGACCTATGTCATACATATGCACATTGATTTGTTTTGTGATACGATCCAATATGGCTGCCTTGTGGCCATTTTTTTTACGATTTTCCATGTCCTGAACCATAACTCAGACATGTTTCAAGCAAATTTATTAGCTCCCATAGCCATATGTATATATGGCAATGGAAGCTATTCTTATAGGCTAGGGAAATGTCTGTATGTATGTATGTCTGTATGTCTGTATGTCTGTATGTCTGTCCGTCAACATCAAAAACTCCAAAACCGCTGCACATTTCATCTTGATATTTGGTGTGTACATGGATGATGGGCTGTAGATGAGATTTTGTTCAAATGAAGTTGTCATTGCCAAAAATATGCAAATTAAGTGAAAAAATGTAAAAACAGTCAAAATTGAAAATCTCAATAACCACTGAGCAGATTACATGAAAAATTAGCATGTAAGTACTTTGGGCTGACCTGAAATAATTGTCCTTTTTTTGATTTTTTGATATTGTTGAAAATATACAAATTAGTGCCAAAAAAGGCGTTTTTGGTAAAAAATCTTCTTCTTCATGAACCGCTGGTCAGACAGCTTTGATATTTGGTACACAAATATCCCTAGGGATAACCCAAATTGGATTTGTTGAAATTGTGATGAAATATGCAAATCTGTATTTTTAAGGAATTTTTTTGTCATTTTTGGTCAAAAATTTATTTCATCAAAACCGCTCGTCTGACAGTTTTGATATTTGGTATACAGGTTCCTACAGATAAACTAAATATGATATATAGAATATATGATGAAATCTGCAATTCGGTATTTTTGGTGCAATTTTTGACATTTTTGGTCAAAAAATGTCTTTCTCAAAAACTACTTGTCTGATGCCTTTGATATTTGGTATACAGGTTCCTGGGGGTTCTCCTAGTGTGATATAGTGAAATTTGATGAAATCTTCAATTGTTGTATTTTTGGGTCAATTTTTGCCATTTTTGGTCAAAATATTTGTTTCTCAAAAGTTACTCATGTGATAGCTTTGATATTTTGTATACATTTTTATACATAATTATGATGAAATCATCAATTTTGTATTTTTGCAGCTAATGTTGCCATTTTAGGTCAGGCCATCCTGAAATGAGCTATCAAAGATCTCAACCATCTTCATCAATACATATGTCACAAAAAGTTGCTCTCTACATAACACAGCAGAGCTCTGTCGACTATTGGGTCGCTTGCTTTTTTCAAAACCGCTGGTCAGACAGCTTTAATATTTGGTTAACAGGTCCCTAGGATGCCCTTAGTGAGATGATTTCATACAGTCAGGAAATACTTAATTTTGTATCCATGTCTATAGTAGCTTCAGGGACATTGGCCCTATGTTTAAGATAATGTTGTGATTCAGTAAGCATTTGAAATGGTAAACTGTATTTGGTGTTAAAATGCGGTAAAAAATAATGAGAAAACATAGCTGAGGTGATTTCAGCAGGTTTGGTTTCCAACAAATATATTCAAAGTTTTTTTTCAATGTTAAAGAGTGATGGAGGGGGGGGGGGGGGGTCGTGGCAGATTTTGAAAAAAATCCAAACAAATGTCAATAAAAAAATCAGCCACAGAAGGTTTGTCAAAAAGAAAAGGTGGGATAGTGGGAAAAAAAGAATGTACAGTGTATCGGATAAAAAAGATGTTCCTCATCAATCTTCCAGACAACCCCCTTTTATCAAATGGTACACCCCTGATGTATTTTTGTGTGCCATTAAACATGCAGTGTATTTTAGTTTAAGATGTCAATCAAGTTAGGTAAGGATTTGAAAGGAATAGTCAAGTTCACTACAGTTTAACTTTATCTCTTGTGTCATCATCCTTGTGTAATTGGTTAAGTTTGTAAGTTGCTCCAGATGTGGATATACCAGCTGTTCTGGAAGAAAACAATGTTTACTTTTCCCTATAGGGTTTCTGAGTTAATGATTGCATGTTGAAATCTCTCCATGTATCTGGTGCATGGGCAAAATGTAAATATTGGTTGCATGTTATGTATTTCAGTCTATGTCAAATATTGTAAATGAAAAATCAAGAACAGTTTGCTGTGTGCTTGTAAAAGATAACATGTATGTCAATTAAATTATATAAAATAATTAAATATTAAATATTAAATTAAATTATGTCAATTACATATTAAAACTGCCTTGCAGTTTGATTGTCTTAAAAATTATCACAGAAGTAGAAAATGAAAAGAAACTAATCAAATTGCTGTAACATATTCACCCTCAGTGTCTGTAGGCCTATACTTAACTATTTTATCATTACATTCAGCTTTTTGTTATATCTTTATCACTCTCCATGGGCCAAGGCACACTTGGGGTCAATGTCATCACTCTGTGCCAGTCTGTGAATGTCAGTCTGTCTGTATTTAGGCCCATGTTTCATACAATTGGTGGTTTGTTTTGATAACTATATTTGGTATATAGGGATAACCTAGCAATACAATTTTTTTGACAAAATGTGACATGACTTCAGTGACCTTTGACCTCAAATATACATATTTGTCCATAACTCAGTAACCACAAGTGCTACACCCTTCATGTATAGTATGATAGGACACCTTATGATGCCACATATTGTACCTCATTAATTATGTGCATATCTAATTTTGAGCAAGCCAATAGAGCCAGAGGTCTGATTTTTGATATATAGGGATAACTATAGGAGAGAATTTTTTTGACAAATGTAATGTGACCTCGGTGACCTTTGACCTCAAATATACATATTTGTCCATAACTCAGTAACCACAAGTGCTACACCCTTCATATCTGGTATGATTGGACACCTTATGATGCCACATATTGTAGCTCATTAATTATGCACATATCTCATTCTGAGCAAGCCAATAGAGCTGGATGTCTGATTTTTGGTATATAGGGATAACTATAGGAGAGAAATTTTTTGACCAAATGTCATGTGACCTTGATGACCTTTACCTAAAATATATGTTTATGTCAATAAATAAGTAACTACAAGTGCTATGTCCTTTGTATTTAGTAGGATGGGAGACCTTATGACAACACATGCTTTACCTCATTAATTTTGCACACATCTAATTCTGGGCAAGTGAATAGAGCTAGAGGTCTGATTTTTTGGCATATAGGGATTAATTAGCAATATAATTTTTTTTTCAAAATGTCATGTAACCTCAATGACCTTTGACCTTGATTATACATATATATGCATATCTCAGTAACCACAAGTTCTATACCCTCCAATTTTGATAGGATATTAGACCTTAAGATGTCACATCTTGTACCTCATTTATTATGCGCATATGTATTTCTTGGCTGGCCAATACTGCTAGAGGTCTGATCTTTTTTCCCGATTTAGAACCATAACTTAAACATGCCTCATGTGTTTCAAATTGGGAACAACGACATAGACCTATTTGCCCATAGATCTCAACATATACACTCCAGTGATACTTCTTAATGACCACATTTCCCTGCCCCATCAAGATTAATACTCCTATTACAAGTGGGGACTGTCATTGTCAATGACTTGTTTAGTTAATGGTTGTATCACAGTATACGATATTTCTAATTCTGTATTTTTTCCATTTTATATCAGTGATCGAAATAATCGGTGGCAATGGTGGCATTTGCCACCAAAAACTGTCAATCTGCCACCAAAATTTTTTTCTGGTGGTATTTTTCTGCCACTAAATTTTGGGTCATCATGTCATTGATCCTACGGCTTGAATGAAGGAACACTAGTCTGAAGGAACACGCGTTGTCTGACGGCGGAAAAACTCATTAGCCAAAAAAACCCCAAACTAATTGCGACATTTTGGCATGAATGAAAACAGCGTTAATCCAAACTTGTGATTGGCTAATCTTCATATCGATGACAGCAGCTTTTGTACACTGGACATGTTGTTGCCCTCTGTGATAGCCGCATATGTAGTCATACGGCACAAGATAAAAGCATGTTGTGACATTTTGAAAACAAAGCCAAACTGCAGCCTGCATGAATTAAATAACAATAAATGCTTGCAATTCATTAGCCAGTAACAGGGCTCAAAAATTCCTATCGCCCGACGCCCGTGGCTAGTGAATATTTTGCGTTCGGGCAAGTAAAATCAATATGCTTCCCGTCCGACGGGCAAGTGCACCAGCGGTTGAATTAACTAAGCTCTGGACAATTCAAGCTTGAAAACGACACTATTTCATTAGGTCTGTACACGCCTACAATCATTGTAAGTCCTTCAACTCTGAAAAGTTTTTTCTGAAAACCCTTGAAAATCCGCCCGACATCGCAAAATAATCGTTCTTGCTGTTGTAAAACACAAAAAGTCGTAAAAATACAGTTTTGCGACATGTTCTCTCCGACGACACGGAGTGAACTCATTGTTTTGTATGTGTGCCGTAAAGTGGTTTGCTCTTGACAGTGGTTGCCATTCTCTTTGTGCAAGTGCAGCATGAGTCATATGACAGTCGATCGGCTTCACGCGATAGTGTAATTGCACCCTGTGCTTGGTAAATGGATGTAAACTTATTCGAAGCCATGGATCTCGGCAATGCTTACTGTTCAACGTAAATCAACACCCAGATGAAAAAGTACAAGTTTACATCGTAGTCGAAACGGGCTCAGTCGACCAAGGAGGCCACATATTGCAGCTACGTAGTGCGTGAGATGCAGACAGTTTCAAATTACGTGACCTTGGTTGTTAGGGATCGGCTCTCACTTACAGAAAACAAATCTGCACTGAAGAGTAATGAAAACGAAACTTGAATCTGCTCTCTTGACGAATACATTTATCAAAATAAAACTTTGAAAGACGGCTGTGCTCAGTGAGTAAACATGTAAACAGGTAAAAGGGTTGCAGATGTACATGTGCGTATGCATTGGCAGATAAACACTAGCAGAGCAGTTGTTTGTGATCTCAGCTTGATAATAAAGAGTAGCAGCCAGCTATGCACATTGTAAATCACACAATCTTATTACTCTTATGCAAGGATTTTAATTTGGATTAGGTTGTGGAAAAATTCCAAATAAAAGAAAAATTCCAAATTAAAGATGTTTTCTAAATGGCCAAATCTACAGAAAAAAACTAAAGTATTCTCACATTTTTTCTGCGACATTTCAGATTTGGTAATAGTCCTTCATTTTAACAAGAATGTAGTTCATGTTTGAATCTGTTTTTACCCTCTTTGAATTCACTTCATATGGCCAAACTCTTGCTTTCTGTTACAAATTACTGGTACAGTTATTAGATAGGGCAAGTAATTTTTCCTGTCGGGCAAGTAAAAATGAAATTCACGTGTCCCACGATTGGTAAGTTTGAAAATTTTTTTTCGAGGCCTGCAGTATGGGTTGATTTTTTGTGACGTGTACTCACCATATTTTCAAGAATTTATAAATTAGAGTGAGTATGTGGCAATGACAAAATGTTGTATTATACCGATCACAAACTGCCACCAGATTTTTCATAATTGCCACCTGATTTTATATCCGGTGGCAAACTTTTGCCACAAGAAATAAAAAAGTATTTCTATCCCTGTTATATTCTGAATAAATACATTAAACATATTTCACTGTCTCCAGTACATTACATTTCAGTATTTTCACTTCATGCACTTTATCCCTTTCACACATGTTCAAATATCTGACCAGAGAACAAACACTAAATAGTCCAGGATGGGAGCTACAGTGTCATTGACGCTATTTTTTAAAGTTGGTACAAGGACATTGACTTATACCGTAGTATACATATGTACTTCAATATAAATATGTACTTTGTTTGTTTCTCGATATGGTCCGATATGGCCACATGGTGGCAATTTTGTTAGGGTTTTTTTCATGTCGAGAGCCATGACTCTGGCAAGTCTCAACTGATTTTATTCAAAGTTTGTAACTGAACATTGACTTATGTCATACATATACTTGTTGATTTTTTAAACAGTAAGATCAAATATCGCTGCGTGGCGGTGATCTTGTTACGATTTTCTCGTATACTGAGCCATAACTCAGACATATTTCCACCAGTATCATTCAAAGTTGGTACAAGGACATTGACATATTTCATACATGCTCGTCAATTTGTTTCATGTCATGTAGCAGTATCATGTCAATTATTGAACTTTCATAATTAGGCTGATATGTCAAGAAATACTGCATCAAATTTCATGAAACTTAGTACACATGTTAAGCTCACATTGCTTTAACAGTGAAAAAGACATTTATCAGTGTCATTTTAATTAATTTGTAATTGCATATGTAATGATCTTTCCTAATTAGAGTGATATATCCACAAATACAACGTCAAATTTGATGAAACTTGATACAGATGTTGATCTCATAGTGTTGTAAATCCTGTATTAAACTTTATGAAATATGGTACCGGTGAAAATCTATTAGTGTTAGGATAGTATGAAAAAATGTTTTGCAACATCCTGTCAACTAATTCCCAGTTGACTCATTTAATGACCTTTAGGATAGTGGCCTACATTTGTTTTATGTTTTCATCACCATGGAACTCATTCTTGGCGATTGAGTGCCATCTGTATCAAAGTATTTTTATCACAGGACCTGTAATCAAAGTACCCATTAGCAAGCGGGGACTGTGTCATCAACGATGACTTGTTTCATTTATCAACAGTTGCTCTCCCATACTATAGCAGTTGTCGTAACTTGAGAGCAATCATATGCTTTCCTTGTAAAGTGGCAATAAATACATTTGCTTTTATCCAGTACACTTACACATTTGATAAAAAAGCGGGTTGGGCAATGTTAATCAACTAATATATCCTGGCTTTCTTGTTAAAATTTCAGATTTTGTTCAAAATTTTATATCTCATAATTTTTGGTAATACTAATGTGGCATAACATGACATCATTCTCATGCTTCACTGTGCTTCCCATTACTCACCACGGCAACCAGGTATGACATCCATGTTAATGTCACCAGCTGTTCCTATCGTACTATCACACCCTCCTGTATTAAGAATGACACCTCCGCCAACTTCCAGGAATGACTGCAAGCCAGTGCCCGGTGTCAAGCCTCCCAAGAAGAGAAGGAGACTATCCCTCATGAAAGGTAATAGTTTATCTTTGTGCTAACGGAAGATCTGCATTATAGTTGATCCATTGAAACGTTTGAATGTACGAAATTGAAATTCTACTGTGTTAATGTAGACAATCAGAATATATTTTCAGGGGTTTCGTTAAAAGCCGGCCACCGGCCATATGGCCGGCTGTAAGGCGATTATGGCCGCCTGTTATTACCTGAAAATCATGTAATTGTTGTGCCGCTTACAGGAATAAATAGCTGGTAACAAACAGCATATCGGCAAAAGTTTACAATGATCTGTATATCCTTAATGCTGAATTACTTGTTTTCAACACTTTTGCGGGGTTTTCAGTGAAAATTTTGTGTTCGTTCACTCGCATTTGCCGATCACGCAATGCCTCACTAAGCTTACAGATGTAGGTACCGCACGGAATACGTCCATACAACGTACACAGGGTGGTTGAGGTTAGGGGTCATTGAGCGTGTGCAGTAACGCAACATTGCGTCGGCCATGAGATGTGGGTGCAGTGATTCAGTTGGGTCGAAACGGAGAAACACAGACAGGTTGATGAGGAAAGGTACAGCCGATGGCAATTTCTCAGATCATATTGATACTTATGCGGCGTTTTATGAATATTTATCTGGATTTGTTTCTTCTGAATGCATCAGCACTCGCCCCTACCGCGATCCATGGCCATGGGTTGTAAAATGTAAACATCACCTTGCCATTGGTAGTCGACGTTCGTTCTCGTATTTTAATGATTTTGTTTACGTTTGACTTGCCTTAAGTCTGTTGGCATATAAATATCAAAACTGAATAAATTAAAGATGTAAACTTTAGCAGACTGGGACGTTTAGCGGTAGGCTGTAGCACAGTCTTCATACACGGCAATGCAGGAAGTTGGGCCATGGACGCTATAGCCTGCACATATCGCTAAAGTTCGAAGACGGCTCTCCTGCACCAAATGCCGCAATAATTCATTCCACAGGCTCTAGAGTCAATGCAGGCGAACCGCTAGCCGCCACTAATACTCCTATTACAAGTGGGGACTATGTCATTGTAAATGACTTGTTGAGTTAATGGTTGTATCACAGTATTCGATATATCTAATTCTGTATTTTTTCCATTTTATATTCTGAATAAATACATTAAACATATTTCACTGTCTCCAGTACATTACATTTAAGTATTTTCACTTCATGCACTTTATCCCTTTCACACATGTTCAAATATCTGACCAGAGAACAAACACTAAATAGTCCAGGATGGGAGCGACAGTGTCATTGACGCTATTTTTAACTACTATAGACTATAGTCTAAAGAAGTTATTGGGAAGGGTGTCCGTCTGGCGTCAGTCTATATGTATGTATGTATGTATGAATGTTTGTGAGGCGTCCGTCCACTCAAATATCTTGAGAACCGCAGTACTTACTGATTTGATATTTGTGTAGATGTAAAATATGATTATGAGAAACAATTTTTTTTAAATTTTTTTATTTTGTTGAAAATATCCAAATTTGTGCAAAAAAAAGGCCTTTTTGGTAAAAAAATCTTCTTCATAACCGCTGGTCAGACAGCTTTGATATTAGGTGTACATGTCCCTAAGGATAACCTAACTTAGATTTGTTCAAATTATGATGAAATATACAAATCTGTATTTTAAGGAATTTTTTTGTAATTTTTGGTCAAAAATTTATATCATCAAAACCGCTCATCTGACAGCTTTGATATTTGGTATACAGGTTTCTACAGATGAACTAAATATGATATATTGAATATATGATGAAATCTGCAATTTTGTATATTTAGCGCAATTTTTGCCATGTTTGGTCAAAAAATATGTTTCACAAAAATTACTTGTCTGATGCCTTTGATATTTGGTATACAGGTTCCTAGGGGTTGGCTTAGTGTAATATATTGAAATTTGATGAAATCTTCAATTTTTTTATTTCTGGGTCATTTTTGCCATTTTTGGCTCAATTTTTGCCATTTTTGGTCAAAATTTTTGTTTTTCAAAATTTACTCATCTGATAGCTTTGATATTTGGTATACAGGTTCCTAGGCTTTATCTTAATGTAATTATGAAATTGAAATTATGATGCAATCTTCAATTGTGACTATTGTTGTAGCTTAATTTTGCCATATTTGGTCAGACCATCCTGAAATGAGCTATCAAATATACCCACCTTTGTCATCAATACGTGTCACAAAAAGTTATTCTCTACATAACGTAGCGGAGCTCTGTCAAATTCTATGAGATTTTCAAGGCAATTCTATCTGCAGCAAGAATGGATGCATGAAAAATATAATTAATCAATAAAATCCTCTGTCTTGGTAAGGAATTAAAGCATTCTCTGTAATACTGAAAAACTTTATAATTTTTTTCTAATTTTACTTTAGTTACAGATCCTGAGGATGTTCTGAAGCACTATGTAAGCAAAGTCAAGAAACCACCCAAGGAGGTATGATGAAGATTATAGTTTTTTACACATTTCAAAGTGAACTTATATTTTATCATCCTTGTCAATGGTCTAGCCTGACTATAAGTGCCAGAATATTCAACACTTAAAGGAACACAGTTTAGCCTTGGTCTGATCAAACATCAATTTTCATCTCTAAATCCTGGCCCTTACAAAATTCGGCTCTCTTTTTCACACATGCCTTTATATGATATACAGGTCATCAAGTCAATGTTGGTTTTCCAAAAATGTGTCGTACAGTCCTGGTATAATTTCAGCTTGTTGAATATTGGTGATTTTGGATAGTGTCAAATGTTAGTGATTGCCTTGGCTTACACTGATTGGTCAATGTAAAAGACCAGTCACTATCTCGGCGATGGTTATGCAAAGTGTAGGTCATTGTCTGTCTGTTTGAGTTTGTGAAATAAGAATCAATTTTCCAATGCTGGTTCATTGCACAAGTAGGTCAATTAGTGAAGGTCAGTGGTCATACCAATGTTGAATATTCTAAAATGTAGATGAGTCATGCTGTTGGCTATAAACGGCGTCTCTGTGTTGATGTGGTGACTGATTAAATATATATCTGTAGTTACCATAGATTTTCACCTTTCCAAGTGTTTCATGATGCATATATTGTAGATGACACAGTTCATCAAGAAGCAAGTTATCACCTTTCACATTCCTATTAAGGCAGTTTTATAACCTAAGTAAGACACAGGCTTACACACTGTGAAGAGAAGCACACTTTGTCATAAGGTGCCATGGTCTTAACAGGTTCACGGCACTGTGATGTTTTCTCTAGGTGACTTAATAGGTGCCAATTGTTGTGAGTTCAAATCCAATCGAGAATTGATAAATAAATTTGACACATTTTGTATCTTGCAGGACTGTCCAATTTGCTTTGAAGAGCTGTGTTGCTCTTCTGGCTATGAGGAAAACAAAGCTACAAGCATTGTCTTCAAACTGGAAAAGTGCCGGCATATATTCCATAAGAGTTGCTTAGCAGCAATGTACAACAGTGGACCAAAGGTATGTACTGTAATTATCCATGGAAACATCTGTGAATTTAGGTGTGTCCCGGTCCATTTTCACTTATAATAAGTGATATAACCTCTTTTCCATCATATGTGTGACCATCAAAGTTGGGTTAACCCTTTCAGAGACACAATATGGTATTTCACCATGGTTTCAAGGTCAAAGTTGAACTTTCATGAAAGGTGGTTGGGGTCATCGTTAAAGCCCCATTTCCTTTTGCGTTTTTCCGTAAAGAAGGTTTGAAATCAAAGACAACATATGTAAAAATGCTAACCAAAGTGTGACCACAGAACATTTTTCAAACATACATGTAGGTGACAAAAAAGATACAGCCAATTGGACTTTAAGCTGTGTGTGTTGCAATAATGGTATGATTGCACCTGTATACCTGTATTTCTCAAACTATATGTGATCAGCTGTTTTATCGTGTTGATATTAATATTCATCTATTACAAAATGTCTTCAGGTTTCTAGCAAAATTATATATACCAGGAAGTACATATACAACATCTCATTGTCTTGGTAAATGAGAATACGTATTCAAGATCCATGAATTACTTGGTTTACAGTAAACGCTAGAACTGAAATCAGAATTATGATCAAACAAATGTTTACAGCATTCAGAGCAAAAAGGGCTCCACATTTTTGAGCCTCTGATAAAAACCAAGTATAGATAATTAAGTCTTACACTACATTTTTGGCATGCATTTTCAGGACGGCAGCTTACAGTGTCCAACTTGCAAAGCAATCTATGGTGTGAAGCATGGCAACCAACCACCAGGTAGCATGGACTACCATGTTATACCGTACTCACTGCCTGGATACAGGGATTGCGATTCTATTAGAGTTATTTACAATATTCCACCAGGTACACAGGTATGTGGATTTGTTAAAAAAAAATCAATATGGGTCCAGCAGACATTGATACAAACATTACTTACATGTGTTATGTATGCTACTAATGTAGAGAAAAACTGAATGTATGAATATTATCCTATAGTGCATGTAATAGTATGAACGGAAAAATTATTTCAACACGTTTGAAGAAAATAAAGTCAGCATATCGTTTGATATTTTATAGATCCTTGTCAGATGCTAAGAAAACCTATACGTCCAGTCTTGATCAAAACAAAAAAAGTTAAAGTCAATGACATTTTCTGTTTACCCATGATTGTTATACAGCTGTTCTATGTCAATATTTGTCCTGAACCTGTGAGAATCAACATCTATGATTCCAAAAAAATTTGATGCTGTTTTAAAAGTGAATTTATTGTTAACACAGGGTCCAGAGCATCCACATCCAGGCAAGAGATATTCAGCCAGGGGATTCCCACGCCATTGCTATTTACCAAATAATGAAAAAGGTAGAAAGGTAAGGAAAAAGCACATGAAAATTTTACACTTTTGAAGTACCAATCATTTTTCCACATACAGAGGAATCATATTTTTACCAATTTCTGGGGATCAAATCCCCCCAGACTGGCAGATATATGAAAAATTTTGAGTGCCAGCCAGGTTGAGTGCCATCAACTGCTAGGTTGAGTGCCATCAACAGCCAGGTTTAGCACCGTCAATTGCCAGGTTGAGTGCCATCAACCGCCAGGTTGAATGCCATCAACTGCTAGGTTGAGAACCATCAACTGCCAGGTTGAATGCCATCACTTGCCAGGTTGAGGGCCATCAACTGCCAGGTTGAGTGCCATCAACAGCCAGGTTGAGCACCATCAACTGCCTGGTTGAGTGCCATCACCTGCCAGGTTGAGGGCCATCAACAGCCAGGTTGAGGGCCATCAACTGCCAGGTTGAGTGCCATCAACAGCCAGGTTGAGCACCATCAACTGCCTGGTTTAGTGCCATCACCTGCCAGGTTGAGTGCCATCACCTGCCAGGCTGAGGGCCATCAACTGCCAGGTTGAGCGCCATCAACTGTCAGGTTGAGCGCCATCAACTCCCTGGTTGAGTGCCATCACCTGCCAGGTTGAGGGCCATCACCTGTCAGGTTGAGGGCCATCAACTCCCTGGTTGAGTGCCATCACCTGCCAGGTTGAGGGCCATCACCTGCCAGGTTAAGTGCCATCAACAGCCAGGTTGAGCGCCATCAACTGCCTGGTTGAGTGCCATCACCTGCCAGGTTGAGTGCCATCACCTGCCAGGTTGAGGGCCATCACCTGCCAGGTTGAGGGCCATCAACTGCCAGGTTGAGTGCCATCAACAGCCAGGTTGAGCACTATCAACTGCCTGGTTGAGTGCCATCACCTGCCAGGTTGAGTGCCATCACCTGCCAGGTTGAGGGCCATCAACTGCCAGGTTGAGCGCCATCAACTGCCTTGTTGCATGAGCGCCATCAACTGCCAGGTTGAGGGCCATCAACTGCCAGGTTGAATGCCATCAACTGTCAGGTTGAGCGCCATCACCTGCCAGATTTCCTACTTTCTAATGGCTTTTTCAACAGTGTGGAAGACTGCTCATGGAAAATCAAAGACATTGAGCAGACAAATTTGGACAAGTCTGTTTAAATATTTGGAGTGCTTTTCTCCCAATACGATAATTTCACAGATTTGATCTGTTATATGAAACTTTGGAATCACAATTTATTGCTCCACCAATTTCAGTGTTTGGATATATTGGAAACAATGTGAAATATGACAGGGATTCAAAGATAAGAGCATGTTTCTGTTGATTTCTGTAGGTGCTACGTTTACTGATTTTAGCCTGGGATCGCCGTCTCATATTTACCATAAGCACTTCAGCCACCACTGGCGAAGCCAACACGGTAACCTGGAACGAAATCCACCACAAGACGGAATTTGGTTCCAACCTGACCGGACATGGCTATCCCGATCCACAGTATCTGGACAATGTACTGATGGAACTCCAAACACAAGGGGTGACAGAGGATGACCTGTGAATATACCCACATCAGAGTCAAAATCTGTGTTCGAAGCGGTATTTCTCCATAGGTGTTTTATGCATAGTCATGTCCCTCGCTGATTGCGTTTGAAGTCCACGTCATGGTTATTAAAGAGGCATATTCCGCACGAGATCATAAACAGAAAGCAAAATGTTTCAAGTGATTTAAAATATAATAGAAACAAAGGTTTTGCAAGGTTGGGATAGTTTTACTCCGGAATTCGAATTGACAATGATACAAACAAAACCATGTGCACAAACATGCACAGAAAGACTAATATTTCTGTATGTGTTTGTACACATGGGCTGTTTGTACGGCAATCACGTGATCTCTCAGACGAACTGCATCATTCTCAAGAACACCATGTATCATTTTTTTTCCGGAGGTGAACCATACACACACAGAACAGTAGGTGTACCACATCAAGGAATATGTCCACTTTAATAAGTCTGAGATATGCACCAGCAGATTGGAAATAGAGTAAGCAGTGCTGGACACATAAGTGCCATAATCAATAGTTCTCTTTATTTTAAAAGTGTGACTGGTAGTATGATGTTACAAAGACTGCCCTCAAACATCACTGTCGATGGAAAATGTGCCAACCACATTCCCTTCACCACTGGTCTGGCAAACACCTATTGTTAATGGTGTGACCTGCTTGTACCCAACTGCATGAACAGGGCTTGATATAGATTGGTCTCAGAATTTATCATCCGTCTTTCTCATCATCAAGACGTTAGCAATTTTCTAAAGTATTCTTTAATGTGCTGAGTCAAAACTGTCAGAATCAAAATGGAGAAACCTCTGAATTCTGTCATTTCCTGTTTCACATCCTTTGTAAGGTGATTACAATGCTGCAGCAATCTTGTCACCCATGTGAGTTTATATAAACAAAACTTGAAGAAATTCAAAATTTGAAGTCTGTTGAAGGTTAAACAGCCTCAACTTTTGCAATATTTTAAACCAACTGCATGGAAAATGTGAAATTCAGCTGGTAAGAGTTCCCTGTAAATAACATGCTTAACTCTGACTAAGGTGTTAATGTTGTTGTTTATCTATTTCAAGCTCTGTCAGAAAGAAGCCAGTTGAGTTTCCAGATTTGTGATGAGGGGGACGGTGGTACAAAACACCATCATGGCTGAAGTTTGTCAGTATAGACAAGTGTGATATTATAGGGTATTCTGTTGACTTTTGTACAAATCATGTACAATTTGAGGTTTAAAACCATGCTCTGTAAAACGTCCTATTGAGTTCCAGAATTTACAGCCATTGGCTGTTTCTGTACTTTACCAAAGGTAAATGTGTACTCAACGTTATTGATGTGTGCTTCTATAGTTCAAGATGTTTTCCCCTTCATCTGTTGACAAGGTTCCGTCACTCAAAATGGAATTTCAAATCAAATCAAATCAAATTATACTTACTATGTAAACGTTGTCAGTGTTTAATTTTATAAAAAAAATCTGAAGGGTATTATATCGTTATTAGAAGTAGATTTTAAGTGTTTCTTCATAAATTCTTGATATTTTTAAATTGTCATGGAGTGGCCTCTTTCAAGCTTTATTCCGAACGCTCACAGGTTACTGAGCTCACACCTATCCTAGCCTGTGGAACTTATGGTAGAAATCTGTATCAAACTAAACTCTTTCATGTCAGTGTGGCAGATTGCAGCTTTTCCCAGTTTTCTTGTTTTAAGGTAGTATGTGCCTCAATGAAACTTTCAACCATTCTCTTACAAAATCAGGCATAAAAAAATCAGGGGTCACCATGCAAAGTTTGGTACAAGAGAAAAAAATTACGTTACATTTACCGATATTTGAAATTCAAAATGGCGGCCATCCCTTTAGGGAAAATTAAATTTTTGATTTTCAAAAAACTAACATGGTGAAATTTTTTGTTATTCCAACAGCATGAGACCCCCGACAAGTAGTAGATCAGAAAAGTATTGTAAAAGTTTGAGAATATGTCTTCGAGGCGCATTCCACCTTAAATGACCAGCCTGCATCTTCAACTACAAAGTTATCTAAAATAAAAAGTTTGAACTGTACAGTATCAATTTAAATGTAAATGACTAGCTGAAAAAGTGAGCAAAAGGAAGTGCTAAGCTTTATTGGTACACCCTGTTAGTGAAACAGGACTAAATCTCTCATCAGAAAGCATATTATAGTGACACAGTATTTGTTTTTTTCATCGAAGCCAATTGTAGTTTGGCCTCCAACCTGTTGTTATCTGTGGTGATTGTGGAGCTGTTCTGGTGAACAGGTTAAAGCTGTACTTTCATAGATAGACGCTGGTAGCAAACTATCCATGATGCAAAGAGAGTTCATTTCTTATTATAAGATATATTTCATTTCTTCAACAGATTCCAAAATTACTGCCATTATTCTAAAAAACTTACTCTTAATTATTTCATTAAAGTAATAATAAGTAATATGAAACATGTTTCTTTGTTTCGAGTTGAAACATACTTTGTGCATATTTCTGGGAATGTATGGGGATGCTACAGATTTGAAAATGAGTGCGAGACATTCTCTGAAATGTCACGTTCAAATGAACAGAAGGAAGATTTTAATCCAACGTAAAAAAAAATGTCTTTTTTGTGATACATATACTTGGAAATACTGCGATACCTGTTTGTGTCTCTGTGATTTACTGCAAAGGAAAATTTTACAGGCTGTATATGGCATCAAAGGAGAGAGCTGAACGGCATGTGCTGTGGGATGTTTCATATTAATATGCACAATGTAAAATACCGCTGTGTGGTTTGCTGAACGGTAACAAATCTGTGCAGCATAAATCAGACATTCCAGTTGCAGATAGCCCTATCACCACAATGGTTTGACCTAAAGCCATTGTTATCAATGGTGATTATGGACCTGTTTACAGGGAACTGGGGGTGAACAGGACAAGCTGATATTAGTATCAGTGTTTGTGGTGTAGAATCTGTCCCATTCCACCCTAGAGAATGACCAAGCAACAATCGTATGTACATCATAGTGGTTTGATGTGTTTTGTACAAGCTCTGTGATTTGCTCTTCAGTGCTATATAAAAGGAATGAAATGATTGGTCCATTGCTCCATTCAACCTACAGCCCATATGAAAATTGTGTGAGTTTATCAGAGTATTGTAGTTGAGCATAGACACTGAGGCTTGTAATTCAATGGAGAAATGTTGCATCAGCTACATAGTAGGACAGAGGAATTAAATACGCTTGTTTGAAATTTGTTGCTTGGTGTGTACGTGTGCCAAATACAAAGATTTTATTGTCCTGTCACTTCAAATCTACACTTCCTTGTGCATTCACTGATTATGAACATTCCAGCGCACATGGTTGTGGAACAATATCAGCCTTTGACAGAGCCAACGATGCAGTTTGGCCAGTTCTAGCAAAATGCCATATGCCTCACTCATTTGCCCCCACCAACCTAGTGGGTATTCATTATCAGACACTAAAGATACCATAAATCTTTATTAATTCAACCAAGGAAAAAAGACTTGCTCCATGGCAATTGCCACTTCATAGCTATTTCATTGAAAATATACATTCTTATCTCTTTACACAAAGTGGTATTTGTTCAACAAATATACAAAAGGAAAAACATTCCACTATATGATGAACACAAAAAAAGTATTGGTAGTTAAAAAAATAAGTAGTTTTTAAACTACAACCGTAATAACATATTTGAGTAGGCATCCCATCATAAAAAGGATAACACTACAAATTCCAGATGTTTAAAAGTTTCCAATTTTCTTTCCCAACATTTGTGGGCAATATTTTAGAGAAATAGTGGTGTGCCTTCATTCAGAAACAAGAATTTTCAATAAAATCTGTAAGTTCTGTCAGGCTGCTGGGAATTATTCATTTTTTTGGCACAAAACTGATGAAAAGTTTGCTCCTCAACGCAAACAAATACAACTCTACTCATCCAATAACATTAAAATGTTCATCTCAGAACAGCTATGAAATCGAAGTCAGTCAACTTAATTTTTATGGTACAATGTGACATAAATATCAAATGGGGCCTACTACAAGCACAATGTATAGACTGTTAGCATAGACATGCGTGCGTACTGCTATTGAAATCAATCCAAGTGTAACCTGGCAGATTACAAAAAACGCTGACCAATGTTGATTTCATTGCTGTTCTAATCGGTGCCGTTCCACCATTATGATGTTGGCCATGTTTACTAGTAGAATGTTCACAGCACTGTACAGTTTTGGCTATCGACTCTATCTACAAATACAGATGAGTGAATCTCTTTAAGCTTTCAGAGCGAGGTTGAACAAGCTGACATGACCAACTACATTCATTCCAAGCTTCACTTTTTGGAAAAACTCTAAAAACCTTTTTTTGCATCTCATCTCAGAATGTAAGTGTAAACCATCAAATGATCAAGCCTAGCAAACTCAAGCTATAGATTTGCTCAACACTATCTGCAAATAGATGGGAATAGATCTTTGTATATACAATGATGATTGTATTCATTTCATGATAGGAAGTTGGTCGAGCAGTTGTCTTGTTCTTCCTTGACTCTTCTATAGAACTTATGTGAACAATGTAACAGAAAAAACTTGTGTCATCCCTACCAGTTCAAATTATTCTTTCTGTCATTCCTGTAATTTAAAAATGTATCATCGCAAACTCTCAAAAAATAAAAATCATTTCATCAGCAGCTCTCAATTTGTACTATGGTCATTTCATGATGGGCTATTGAGATGCATTGACAGGGCCAGTGGCTGTAGCTTGTGATATCTTTTCCCAATATTTATTGTTAATGGCTACCATTTTCTTTTTCTACTCCCCAAAGCGTGCTAAGCCTCAGCTTGTCAACTCAGCCTGTACAAGTGTATACTTCATTGTCATGGTTGACATGTGAAATCTGATCTGAACTAGAATTCAAATGTAAACATTAACAGAAAATTTAACACATTATGTTGACTTGCAATAAAATAGTGGGTGTTTCAACATGCTTTGGGGAGTAGAAAAAAGCTTGCAATTGACACAGAAAAACAAAAATATTGAAATAATCAGAAGTTACAACTGCTGGCTCTTTATGCACAGAAGTTCAATGCCAACTTAACGTGCACAAAGTGTAACTCCACAGAAAATCACAGTCATGTACCTAATGCAGGGATTTACACTAGCATTTACTACAGTCAAGTCCATGTGGTTAGTGAACAGAAAATTTCAACCGTTGTATTTAAATGTGAAAAAGTAAGGGTCCATCTGAACGGTATGGCATTTAAGAGGTGAAATGTAAATTTAACAAGATCCCACAATCTCTTGACTACCGCAATTTGTTAAATTGATGTAACATCATACTGAGAACTCATGTAGGATATCATAGGAATTTTCCAGCATTACAAGTACACAGAAATTCATTATGGTGCCAGAAATTTCCAGTATTCAAGATAGTCAAGGGGTTAATTTTTCGAATAAATTTTTTCATGGCATTTGAGATCAGCAGAAAACTTTCTCATCAGATTGTTTTCGAAGTCAATTCTTGCCACCCCAGTCCTTGACCACTTTGTACTTGCTTTGTAATATCCCAACCATACAACTATTGTCAAATGAATTTAACAAATGAAGAAATTGGAATTAACAAGTTACAAACAGACTTAAAACAGCAATAACACATCAGAAAACACATAAAAATTTTGAAACCAGTAGGGATCTTTCTGTGCATAGTAACAGGTTTCACTTCAAAAGTTACCTTTACTAACAAGCAGAAAATACTTCTCTCCTTTTATGTTATACATGTACACAGTTTACTTCTTTTCAATTAACTTTTTCAGTAATTTCAAGAAAACTTAATGGCAGCATTACCGTTCCTGGATCACATTTCAATTTTCAGGAGAGGATTCAGTAAGTTCATTTGGAAATTTTGAAGGGCATTACATGTACCCATACAAGAAGTTTAGTTTTACAGTGGTTTGCGTTGACCCGTTGGCATAAGACGAACTGGACATATTGTCTAAATCGAGGTGTTGTCAACACTGTCAGGTGTAACTATCGGCTAGGCAGTATTATTAGTCAATTACAAAGAACTCACTCTTCAAAAGTTGAAACATTGTCTGGCAGGAGGTCAGACATTGTCAAAACGACACCACTAACTGGGCAACAAGTGACAGCAGACATGGTGCACAAACATGGCGTGTGGATCGGATGGTGTTGTTTTGACTATGTTTGACCTCCTGCTGAACAGTGTTTCAACTATTGCAGAGTTGATTCCTCTATGATCAACTCATATTACCTCCTCGCTTATAATTGCAGCTGACAGTGCTGGCAACACCGCGATTCAGACAATATGTCTAGTTTGTCTAATGCCAACGGGTCAACGCAAACCACTGTATACGACTCATACATCATGTGCCACAGTTTACATACACATGTATCAATCAAATTACTGGCATGGATTGGGCTCGTCTATGATAGTAATTGAAGAGTTTGCTGTGGTTTCTCAAGGTAAGAAAGCCAATGCACAATGAAATTATATGCAACTGCCTCCTCAAAAATAAAAATCAAGATCATCTTTCTCAAAAGGCAGATGTGAAGAACATGATCTAGATATATGAATTATTTGTAGAAAATGCTAACCACTTACAACATGAAGTTACAAGTGTTAGTCATTTCATATTACAGTGCAAAAAATGGAATCACCTTAGAAGCTGTAAGTCAGATTTGAAAATCGAAGATTGAGGAAATATGCCCTAAAATTTGCATTGGCAATTTCATCATGATGTGGGAATATCAAAGTCAGGTCACGCTTGGGCACTTGCAAATCAAAGACAGTATGACCGGTAGTTTCAGTACGGCAGTAGTATACAGTAGCTGATTAACAACAGAGGAACTTTAGATGATCCACTCTCTTATCTACTCTATGTTGCTGACAGTGGAGCTAAGAACATACTACGAATAAACATATGCAAATATTACTATAAGTTAATTTGTCTTGATGATATCATGTCTACAAACATACAAATCAAAGTTGTCCAAGAAGCTGTTTCAGAGATGATTATTTTTTTGCTAAAATGACAAAATTACCCCAAAAGTACAAAATAGTAAGGGTTATTGAGAAGTGATCTGACAAAGCCATCACTGAGGACATACAAAGCAAATTTGAGAGCAAGTATGTGGCTGGTAGTGTCCAAGAGGATTTTTTCCAAAACTAACAAAACTTTTGTGTAAAAATCTCAACATATTAATCTCATACTGTGAGGAAAACCAAATTAGGTTTTCCCTTGAGATCTATAAATTTAATAGCTTTTGAGCATGCAGTTTTATAGTAGTTGATATTTTGACCACAATGAGAAAAAATCCACAGAAAGTAAAATTATGCAAGCTTCTTCACAAATCAATAATTAATCAAGTTATTGATGTACACATTATCAAAGTAATTAAACTTTGGGATTTTTTAAGAAGATAAATGGATCAAAGTTAAAATCTCCATCAAGTTAAATAACTAATGCCAGATGATGGGTGACAATGGACACCATACAACAGACAATGACTGGTTGGATAAGCTCAATGCAACCAACACTGGGGCTAACAAAAAAAAATACCCTTCACTAGCTAAGTGGATGGCTACTGAGGTGGATGTTGAACTCCACACTGTCTCTGCACATTCTTCCGCATGCACTACAATGGAAAGCTCCGTCAGGTCCGTGGAAGCCCCTGTGGAGCAAGAACAGCATCAGATCGGCATATCCAATGTCACAGTGTACACATCTTTTGAAGAATCTCATTTGGCTACTCCCCTCGCTTGAACTTGCACTTCCAACATCACTTTGTCCTTCTGGAGCGTCATCAATCACTATTACAGGTGTATTGTTAGCTTTAAATGGTACATTTCCTGTTGATTTTGGTGTGTTGTCCCTTTCAGTTACACTCCTAGACTTTGTGAAAACTCTTTCTGACCTTTCGCTCTGCTTAGGACTGATAAATCTCTCATCATTGATATTTTTCCTAGTTGGTAAGCTACCGACTGAAGTATTCTCCAAAGGCAATGTCTTGCCAGGAACAAGCTGGATTTTCTTTGCTGTCACATCTTTCTCTTCGTAGTCACCACCATAACTCTTGCCCGTTTCTGATCGGTGTTTGTCACTGTCCATATAACCCTCCTCTTCAACCAAGTCAATCAATGTGACACGGCAATTTTTAGTTTGATGACTTTGCTTGCTTTGACCAGCTCCTCCCTCTTCTGATTTGATTTCGTCCACCTGTATTATGTACGGATTATCTCTTTCATGATGGCCAGTGTCATGATCACTGCCAGAAGTCTGTTCCACTTTCACTTGGATCTGTTCTTCCTCCTGTCTCTCTTGTTTCACTTCCGTCACTGCATTGCAATCAGTATCACGGTACCTTCCATAAGAGGTCTCACTGTTGACTTCATCAGCAGTTTCAGTCTCGCTGGTATCTCTAGAGGGGGCGCTGTCATGACTATTTGTTGCACCTGCTGTGCTCTGCTCCTGCAGAGAAGACTGCCTACTTGTCTCCCTTGACAAGGGAATTAGGCTGCTTTGAGGTGGGCTCATCCTTGGAGTAGTATCTCCAGCTGACTCAAAGTCCTGCCGCCCATCAGTCTTTTCACAAGCATCAGTAGTAGGTGCCACATGTGGAATATGACTGTTTAATCTCCTAACAGTTGAACGTTTTGCATGTGGCCCCAAATCAAATTCTGGATGATAATCCTCGTCATTGCTATCATCATGTTCACTCGTTGAATCAAAGAAGCTGCCAGATTTGTCTCTGCTCTCCTTGCCAGAGTCTTCTGAGTCGTGGCTGCTTGAACGTTTTCTCTTTTCAGCTCCGCTATTTGCAAGAACTGTGTCACCACCCATTGGCAGGCCACTGTTGATTTGGCTTTCTTCTCCTGAAGGTATTGGCTCTGTTGGTATCTCAGGTATGAAGACTCCTTCTTCCTGCCTACTGGAGTCCTGGTTTGATGTGGTGTCAACATTCTCCTTTTTGATGCCATCACTTGTCAAAGAATTTGATTCAGTTGGCAGTACGTCATCACTTTGGACTTCTTTCACTTGCCTGAAAGAGTCTTGGCTAGGCGCTGATTCTGTAATCTCCGTCTTGATGCTGCCACTGAACAAAGGTGTTGATTTTGCATGAAATACACTGTCACTTCTTTCCGTACCAGACTTAACACGTGTCTCTGGAAGTTGTTCAAATATCTGTACAAGACTTTCTTGTGACAGTGTTGCAACACTTTGAACAGCGTCTGCTGGACTTGATAGCATGTTGGTCCAAATATTCCCAAAATCTCTTTGTGGACTTTGGGTCCCGTCTTGTTGTATCTGACTGCTGTTCTCATCAGTAGCTGCACTTTTCTCAGCTTCCTGCGGACTGTCTGAACTTGTCTTATCACAGGCCTGATCTTTCTCCTGGTCGCTGGATTTTTTGGAAATGTTCTCATGGTGTTTCCTTGAGTCTATTATTGTTTTTATGATGTATTTATGTTCTGTAGCTTCATGACTTCCCATGACCCTGACACTGCGACATTTGAAACTGCAGTAGTCACACTGGAGCTGCGGTTTCTCAGACTCTTTTCCTTCTTTAACTTTCTCTGCAGATTTCAAATCAGGTGTTTCCTTATTTCTGACAGCATCACCGATGAGCGGCAGTGCCGGAGGGGCAGGAACCATGGACGTGCAGTTTCCATGCATAACCTCATGATACATAAAGGCATATTTTCCCTTAAATATTTTCCCACATTGCTTACAACTCCAGCGGTTTAGTTTGTCCTTTGCGTGAACTTGGCTGTGCACCTTCAATGTCAACATATCCGGATATTTCTTTCCACACTGTTTGCAGCTTATTTGCCTGTCTTTCCTGTGTCCCCTCTGCTCGTGTAAAAGCAGGCTTAGTTTATCACAAAATTCCTTATCACACCGCAGACATCGGTAAGATTCCTGTGCCTGGTGCACTCGTTCATGACTCAAAAGCCCGATTTTACTGGAGCACTTCTTCCCACAGTATATACAGGTAAATTTTTTCCTCTTCAGATGACTGAGTTCATGCACTTTGAGGTGATAAAAACTCCTGAAAGTCTTGCTGCAGTATTTACACGGAGGCGGACTCTTTTTCACGTGGACACTCATGTGTCTCACCAAATTGCCCTTGTTGGTGCACTTTTTTCCGCACTTTGGACATGCTTGTTGGATCCTTCTTCTGATGGTATTTCCTTTCTTTTCTCTTTTTTTGTCTTCTCTTTCTCTTCTTTTGTTCTGCGGATTGTGCCAGGTTTTCTCGTGCAGATCCACTCCATTCCTTTGGGCGAATGCCTTGTTACAATACCGACACTTGTAAGGCTTCTCGCCGGTGTGTGTGCGTTCATGTACGATGCGGGTTGATTTTGCCGCAAATCGCCTTCCACAGTATTTGCAGACATGAGGGTTGTTATCTCTGTGTATGAGCTCATGCCCTAACAAGCCTTTCACATTTGGAAATTTCTTTCCGCACTTTTTACACGTGAATTTCTTATCACTAGTGTGACTTCGTTCATGGTCCAACAAAAGAGCTCTTGTCTCGAAAGATTTCTTGCACTTATAACAAGAAAAGAAAGTCTCTGTCTCCGTGTGCCCCGACAAATGAATCTCAAACCTGCTTCTCACCGAGTATCTCTTTCCACAATATCTGCAGTCAAACACTGGCTTCCGCTTTGATTGATGTTGCCTTGTCATGCCACTTTTTGCAAGGTTTGTCATTCTACGTCTACCTTGAAGTGTTGTGTCTGTTATGTGGTCTTTCAAATACAGTAACCTTTGCGTGATGTTGATAGAAAGGATGCAGCAACATTGACTTTCTCGAAACTTTTGGAGATCTCTTGAAGTTCTGTTGCCAGCTCACTTTAGGATGGATACCTGTGGGACAATGAAAAATGACACAAAAGTACATTTAGAATGTTCTTTTGCTTCTATAAATTCTATGGATTTTGTTTTTCTGTATTTTTCTGAATTCTATAGAAAATGGTACCAAAACTCTATAGAACTTCTATAGAATTTCTATAGAGATATATATAGATTATCTATATAATATCTACAAGCTGTAAAATTCTATAAAACTCTAATCTTTTTGTAAGGGTTGTAGCATTACTTCACTTGCATCAGTAAAGGAAGAGTTAGTGCCTGTACTTGTAGATTCTAGCATGAATTACAGTGTGGTCATTTTGACCTTTGACCTATGGAACCCCTCACACATGGAAATGCTCGTCATCGCCCATATTTTCAAAAAATAAATAACAACAGTTAAAATTTACATTAAAATTATTTTAGTTTATTGTTTTCAACATATATGATCTCATTGGGCTTTGTTTCCATTTTAATTTACGAAGATTGATTGCATACAGTAATACTTCAATTTGACCTCTGCGGATCACACTTGCAATTCTCTAATATAAATTCTGCCTCAAATCTTAGAATTACTAATCTAATGGCTTTAACATTGGATTCTAGAAACTTGAATATCATCTTCTTAAGATTTGTAAGTCCCAATAAGCGTGCGTTAGACCTGTACCACCCAGTAAAAAACCATGTTCCATGGTGTCTTCAGTGTTGAATCTAGAGCGCGCCATCGCGGGATTGACGCGTTTCAGCAAAAAATCCCGCTCTGAAATCTACCCAGTGCGTCACTTTGGGCGCACTCACAATGAGGGGGGGGGGGGGGGGGGGGTCTGTAAATAGGTCAACGTGTGTTTTCTTTCATTGTTAAACGTAACCACTTTGCGTGATGATTTGCTATATTTTGCTAGAATGTTACCAATGATTTCATTTATAAATACTTTAGCAGCACACGTCCGTTTTGAAATGACATTTGCGTTTGTTACATTGTCAATAAAACTTGTACTGACTGACAGCCGTGACGAGAAAAAAAATTCACGTACGGGAGTAATTTCAAACTAACTCTCACACAGAAAGGTTTTTGAAAATGTAGCCAACACACCTATTCCATTCAAAAAGAAAAAACATGTTCTGATCAAGCGGAAATCAAACCAAATTCCAAAATTTTCTGAAACATTTCATGTGTCCACATGGATCGAGATACTAGACGTAGCTTGGTTCATGTTGTTTGTCAAAGTCGTTATGCCACGGTCACGCATGCATGGCTTGCCAAGAAATTCGATCTAGCGAGAACAACAGTGAATATCTATTCAGATCTTATACCAGACGGGTCATATGTCAAGTTCTTCAGTAAGAATGCATTTACTAATACTTGCACAGCTTGCATTGTCAGAGTCGGGACGTTGTGCTGTGTTTGTTTTGACTCGATGCAGCACATGGTGTCGGCCATTTTCCAAACTTGCTTAGGACAAAGCGTCATCACTCTAGACTCCCTAGGTTACCCTTTTATGTCTATGGGAACTTACTGCTGCAGAGATCGAGACTACTTAGTCATTAAAAAAAGTCCTGCTCTATCAATGAGAGCTGTGAAATGACAAATGAACTTACTTTTCTCACTGTGGGGAAATTGTCAATTGTATTTTTGCATAATACTGAAAGAATTATCTCTTGAGACTAACAGAATGTGCTGCATCTTTTCTATGAATGTGAGTGAATTTGTGATACTTTATTCAAAACAATTATATTCTTGAATAGATGTACAAAGACTTCATAGACTTATTTTAAATAAATGCTAATTTAATATGCAGATTAATATGCAAATTTGCTGCCAAAAAATTGTCCCCCAAATTTGAAAATGTCCCCCAAAATTTAAGGCAGTGGGCCCAAATGTCCCCCAATCCTAAGATCCTATATTCAACACGGTGTCTTAGCCAGTTTCTTTCAACTATGACACAATGTGATATTATTGCCTTCATGTAAGCAGGAATTTTGTGATAAGGGAAATTATTATTTCAGTCCTCTTTAATGATTTCTTTGTCCCTCTTAATCCTTGATTTACACATAACCAATAAACACACAGAACCAACACAGAACCAATAAACCAAATATCAAAGCAATTTGACCAGTAGTCCTCAAGCTTGTTATTATTTTGGACCTTTTTCATACTTAAACACATTTGCATATTTTCAAATGTCCTATGATAAAAATGAGTTCTTGCTTCTGGGCCCATGGGATGTTTTTGGAAATTGCATATCTTTTCCCAATAATTTAACCACAAATTTTTGCTCTGGAATTTTTCACTCGGTCAAAAAAACATAACAATAACAGTTTCACCATTTAGTTGATTTTTTACCAGTAAATTTACGATGTATAAATTGGGCAGGCTCAAATGGGGGGAAATAGCAAAAGTACACAACAGAATCATTCCTACTTTTACAGTACATGGAAGTGTCTATGACCTTGAGGATAGATCAGCCTTTGTCCTCAGACCATTCTTATTCAAATGCGTTGTTGAATATAGGTTTGTGATTTATTTGACAGTCATGGTGCGGAACCCTTTCAACTGTTATGGGGCAACGAATCCCAAATAAAATCTATCCTTGGACAGAGGTGACTTTTCACCCTTGACAGACTCCGGTATTTCTCAATAGGGTGTTTAAAGGCATTCAACGTCCGAATAAAATTTTGACTTGAACGCGAGGTCTAAACATATCGATATACCCAAGAGAATATCCGATTTGTTCCCACACCCCTCGTTTCAGATGAATTTGTACAGCTGTCGCGATGTCAGGGCAAAGTTTGATCCTCTAACCTGTTAAAGTTGGCATATGTTGATTCTTGTTTCGATGCTTATCAACATTTTTTAAAACCCGCTACACCCACGCGATTTTCAAACAATAAAACCACCTCCATGAATTTCGCCTCGGGAACTTCGCACTATGCTGTTTAATGTGTGGGTCGAATTTTTGGCTACTTGTTGAATGTTTCTCTTTGCAGTCCTCTGCCGCTGTACCAGTATATTCCAGTGACCCTCCCCAGCATTTGCGGAAGTAAAACCTGGGCTTGAAAGCTCTGACCCACTTGTGTGAATGTAAGTTGTAGGGTAGAAAAACAGCGCCATTTGGCATACTTTACGATTCGGTTACCTGCTCTCGTCGTCTAGGGTAGAAACCCACTTGCCTGATCGATCAATGGACTCCAAATGCTTGTTTCTGTAAATAGAAATATCAAAGTTCTACTTACCGTATTAAAGTTACAGAAAAATAATGGCGAATGATAAAGGTAACACGTGAGTTAATCAGTAACTCAAGTCCGTCCACGACGCGACGCGTCCTGACTGACCTCGTCCTCACCTGACCTCCTGAGAGAAAAAGACAAAACTTTACGCAAGCAACAGAACAAGCTTTAGGTTCAGATCCCTCTGAAATCAGATTCTCGATGTGCGACCCCGTTAGTTTTCTCGAACGAAGGGAGTAGCAGAGGGGGACTTTGAATGGCTTTCACTGGGTATGGCTGCAAAGTGCCGCCGTGACTTTTATTGCGATCTGCCGACATTGTTATCTAAGATAGCGAACAATGTGGATACAAATAGACGACAATTCGACAAACGGTTTCCGATGTCACAGTGACAATAACATCAGTAATTTTTTGTCTTCTGCATAATTGTGTGGTCACGTTTTTGGTAAGCCTTATGTCATACAGTAATCGTCATTCTCAATTCCGATTACAATTATATCGAATATTTGCTCATTTGTATACATTAGGGCTGGTCAGTTTCTTCGGCCTTTGGGGCGGTGGATTATTGGGGGGGGGGGGGGCGTGTCACCCTATTTTTTTTTACTTCGGTGATTGGGGCACCATGTTTTTGAAATGCTCAATAGGGAAAGTCAGTGTGTTTTTAAATTACAACACGGGCTCATACTTGCCTAAAATACATGATATCAGCCACTAATTTCATCATTCAATCGCATTTTTCGGTGCGCCTTTCGGGCGCGTACCTTTAATATATCACAGATATCTGGATGTTTGCAAACTGAGAGTCTGTTTTGCAAAGTGTAGCCTACTTATCCTTATGAAATCTGCACTGATTGACATCCATTCTGGGCATCTGGTTATGCATAGAAAGTGTGAACTACATTCATAGCTCATTCAAAATTCTGTATTCAAACTTTAAAAGTGAAACTTTGAAATTCCTATCTTACAGCTGATTCATGACAATTTGACAAAAAAGACTGTTTAAACTATACCAATATATATATATATATATATATATATATATATATATATATATATATATATATAGAAATATATATCACATTTTGTTTTACTTTGTCGCGGGGTTACCCTGTTTTTTGAAAGTTTGAATAGGGAGTCAGCCATTTTTGACGTCCGCAAACAAATAATCCACTGCCCCCAGCCGAAGAAACTGACCACCACCACCACCAACAACAACAACAACAACAACAATCCCCGCCGATTACTACAAACTTAAATTTTAAGTTGTCATGTTTTAAAGTCTGTAAAATGTACTGAGCATGCTGTGAATTCCAGAACATTGATAAAGTTTCTTTTGCGAAAACGAATCAAATGACGATTGAGATCGTCCCATTTGTCTGCTGTCATTTAGAACATCTTCATATCCAAAGGCGAAATTGCGAGTTTTAAAAAATGACGAAGGGAATTGGGTTTCTGTTGAATGGCACGGGTTTGGGGGTTTCCCTTAACAGCAGTTTCTACAACTTTCTCTTACTTTGAACTATGTAATTTTTGTCTTTACTGCACTCTCTCAGTGTCTTGTTTAACAATAACGTCATTGACTGATGTTCCAAATGTCAACCTGGTCAGTACTTACTAAGTCAGTTGGTTGGTTGGTTCGCTAGTTAATTATTACGCGTTGACCTTACGCCTTAGGACAATGAATATAACTTTAAACATTAATGCAATGCACAAACGCCTCAGTATTCATGTTTCTACGGATCGGAAAAGAAACTGGCGAAGATATGTTGAATACCAACGTCAAAGTCCATCCTGTGAACGTCTTGTGGTCTTACACAAATGATAAGAAGAGGTAAAGTTGAGTCATACGACAGCCTAACGTGTACCCTTACGGCAACTACGCAACCGGATTTTATTCTGCGCCTACATGATGCGCAGACAGCAAAAGCTGGACTATTCATGTATGAAACTTAATTCATATTTAACTATTTAGGGACGGCTAATCAATATTTCTATACATGTTAGCAACGTTATAAAACTTCTCGACAGCTGAAAAAAAACAACGAAAAGTAAGTATTTACAAAAAAAAACAAGTTAGCTCGAAAGCAATAAACAATGCGCAGACCTTTCTCATTTCATAAAATCCAGTTTTACCAGGTACGCATGATGCTTCAAGCAAAACATAAAGTGTGTGAAGTTATACTAAGTGAGTTGCCATCCAAGCACAGGCACTTGCCACATTTAAATTTCTGTGATAGTAATTGTATTTAATATGTAGAATGTCTATACGACATGATTATGCAATAAAAGAAATGTGGCAAGCGCCTGTGCATTCAAGTATGACGATGACGCATTCAATGGAGAATATTCACTAATAGGGATCAAGTAAAATTTAACAAGTACTAGTACTTTCCCTCCCAGTAAGTTTGTTTTTTCTTATAAGACTGTAAGGTGAGCGCAGACTCTAGGCTAGGAGCGGAAGATAACACGACTCCATTTTGTCTTTTGTTTTTTGTGATCAAAAGTTAAAATATCGCAACACTGAGTTGCTTTTGGACTAAATTTCAATACACGTATACGAACGACACATACATGCTCGTCATTTGCATGTAATCATGTCTGTCGGGTGAGTTCTGGTGTTGTTCAACTGTGGCAGAGCAACAATGCAGTGTAATAATTTGAAATTAAATTTCCTTTTCGATACAATCACGTCTAACATATTGAATTAAAACATCGAAAGAGGAACTATCCAGAACTCTTGATCAAACAAGTAAAGCAACCTTACGTAGCATAGTTCGGATATCGAAAAACAAATTTCCGGTAACCCGACCTACCCCTATTTAAACCCCTCCAATCTTAAATCGTTTATATCGTCTTTAAATATTTCACGTGACTTTGCTGATTTTTCCTGTTTCATAGTCACGTACGATAATTTTTGTCATGCCTTATTCATGACTCACTTGCATTCAACAAACTTTTACATCACCAAGTTGGCTATAAAAATTTTCTCTGCTTTGTACACTAGTTCGTTTTATAGTGGAGACACTATAGCTACAAACTGGCAGTGGTGCAAAGTAGAATGGTAAAACGTGAAGGGAGACGTTATTCAAATTAATAACCCTTGTTGTATATCTATTATTCATATATAATAATCATCTCCTTTTACTACAGCATTAACTCAACCGCCGTCCCACAGAAGTACAAACAGGTAGTCGTTACCTTCCATCGTCTTTCTGATGATGTTGTATTTATTTTGCTGTGTAAAAGGCGCATTGTGTATTATCATTTATATGCCCAGATATGTATACAACATCTCTTTTCAGGTATGGTGTTAGTGTTTCCGTCATCTGATTTTCCACGTCTGCACATTTTGTATGAGGGCAATAATCGAAAATGGTAACTTATAATATTCAAGAATATTGGCAAGATACGAAATCTCTTTGCAACCAATATGAGAAGTTTCATCTCTTGCGAGTATACATCGCGATCCAAGATCTAAGGTCATATGGGACCCATACGAGTAATTTAAACACTGTATCCAAGATGGGTAACAGACTTCTAGCTTCTCTCATCTTTGCCGCATTTCGTAGCTAATGACGGCCAAGTGAATATTCAATCCATTTTGAAAAGAAACAATTCATTATTTGACGTAATTTTGAATTATTAGTACCGTTAATGTTTTAATTTACAGACTCACTCTCTATTCTAGGAAGTGATAGATACAAGTACGTCATTGTTTTGAGTGTATCTGGCATTCCTTTCTAGAAAATCATGTTTCTATTGTTAGGCTTACATTGTTACTTTTTGCCTCTGCATCGTAGAACTTCCTGTTAATGAATGAAGGATGATGCTGCAGATCACACTTGATATCATATTATATTATGTTATTTTATATTATATTATATTATATTACAGTGCTCGCTACACCAAGAGTATAATGGGACTGCTTGTGATTTGATTTGCACGAATATCAGAAAATCGAAATCAACAAAGTACTAAGTTCCTGACTTACCTTACATTATACAGAGTACTAGTGATTGCTTCACATCCGTTCAAAATAACGTCAAAAGGCGAATTAAAAAGTCTCGAAATGAGTACGAATTTCACTTCTCACGCAGCTATTAAAGTAAAATCACAACCTTAAAGAATCACACAATACACTAATCTTGAAAATCTAACAATTTCAGAGATGCATGTTATGGGGAGGGGGTATAGGAACTGCCTGTGCGACTTTCTTGTCGACAAGCAATGTAATTTATGCTCTATCTCTAGATGCATTACGTCAACATAGCTGCAAGAGTTAAAATCTTACAATGTACATTATAACAAACATATTTTAACTTTCATCAGTTGCTCACGTACATGAGATACAGCGTTTACATCGCCCACATGGGTCCCAATTAGGAGCAGTTTCGACTACCCCCAACACACATATACTTTAAGGCGGTTACAGAAAAATATTAAAACCATGACAAAATCGTTTGAGGCTTTTTGAGGCTGGGTCCAATGCCACGTTGTATATGGTTATTTTCCTCGACCCAAAGAAGCTGCTAATGGGGGAATTAACAAATAAAGGCCTTTGGAAGTTCTGTTTCAAAACAAATGAATTCATGCAAAGTGTATTTACTTGAATTGTTCAAGAATTTACCATCGAAACCTGATAAGAATGGACAGTGAAATTGATCTAAATGTTATCACACTTTGTGCGAAATTGGTGTGGTTTTAAAGTTGACCCAAAATTTACTACAGGATCGGTAATTACAGTTACAGTAAGTAGCAGCAAACAACAAACAGATGATAGTGTTGTTTCACAGTATGCTTCCACTGTAATTGTTGACAGAGAGCAATAAAGCCTGGCGGCCGGTAGGAACTGATTAGTGTCTGTGCGTGTAGGGTAAAGATTTCCTGACTTTCTATCCCCGTATATTTCGACAACTTTCTCAAGTGCAGCTTATAGCGTATGTACACCTCTTTTCCCGTAGATAATTCTTTTTGCCAAAGAGCTTCACACGATGCAAAGGCAACAAGAGTCTAAGGACAACTCGACTCTTGACTAAGCTGTGATACAATGTAACTCATGGCGGCAGTAAGGAGTGCAATACGATTCTGTGTGTATGAAGTGCACCGCACAGGGTACTCCCTGTTGTGTGTTTATTATGGGTCCGTAAAAGCTCTTTGATTTTCACTGCAGTTACAAGAAGTCAGTGCAACTTTTCAGGCAAATTTTGGAACAACTTTACAAACCAATTACACAAGTGTGATAATAGTCAGATCAATTTTATCGTCCATTCTTATCCGGTTTTGAGTGTAAAGCATTTGGTGAGTCCCTATGCACGAAGAATACTCATACGCCTAAAATCTTGCAATATGTACTCGGCTGTGGAACAGTTCACACCTATACAGCTGTTCGGCCGGCACTGTGCATTCGTAACTTCAGCCTGTCATTTACATCAAAATGTGCCCGTTCTGTTCACTGCTGTCAGCATTGTAATTGTCATGTGCAAGACACACTTTCCCCTATAAGTTTACCATTTGAGGTAAGGCCTGCACAAGGCAAATTCTTCGGCTGATGTTCTACACTGATCTTGACTCATCATTGATTGATTCGAACACTCAAATTTAAATACTCGATGGTAGTAAGAATGCTGTGTTAGTTGAACATCGATCTTGTTAGAAGTGGCAACTTTTCAAGTAGGTTCTGAAGATACTGCCTACCAAAAGCTTACCTTCTTCCTGACCAATCACAATGGTAGTTGTACCCTGGTTTCATTTCAACTCAGCTGGTACCACTGGATAATCAGATACCTTGGGCAAGCATTTCTACAGATGACACTATCCCCATATGCCAAATATATCTCCCATAAGTTTAAAAGCTTGGAAGAAAACAACTTTTCCTGCTTTGAAGATATTTTCAGTTCTCCATATACACTGCGTTAGGAAGTACACATTAAAGAGTGTACTAAGAAATAAGTGGTTTCCACGCATTTGGTGTATTATAGAGATTTTCCAGGTAAAAGTGATGTACTTCAAAGTGAACAGGCACAGGAATAATTCTTCCTATCCAACTGACACTTATTTTCTTCCAAGAGATGATGACACAACCATTGTATGCCTACCTGTCGTTTGACATGTACAAAGTCCAAAGGGATTGGCATATAACTTTGTTATTCCCAGTGTTTGGCTTGTAAAGGTATAACTTGGACAAGATTAAAGAAGACTGAGCTCAAGTTGAGTAAATCAACATTATCCTACAGAGTTTGGTTGCTTTAGTGAACTTAAGTAAAGTTTATAAGTCCAGATAAAGGAGATAAAATGGTTTTACCAGAAGTTTTCGGGCAAAACAGTAAACGTAATAATTATAAAGCAACAATTTTCTGAAAATGAATGCCAATTGTGTCACTGGACTGAAACAAACAATATTGTTTCATATGATTATTCACTTTGTATTGAGTCAAGTACAACATTTCTGATGAAGTATTTCATTCAAAAGAGCAAGTTATTTATTTGCCTTTGGTAAAAATGTCAACAAGCACTTAATCACTTTCTTGGACATTGCATGCTTCCATACCATTCTGAAATCCATATTTAAACTCACTAATTTGTCATTTTGTTAAAATGTATTTGTGTTATCCCGATGAAGTGAAAGGAATACATGTTGTAATGCATGTGCATCATAAAGTAACTAATATCAGTTTTGCAGGAAATATAATTCATAAGAGATTGCCTAACATAAGTATACCCTGAGTTTATGAAGAATGCCATGCATATGAAACATGCAACAACAAAATGAAAAGCTATGGAAAATTTGAAAATTTGCTTAAGAAACATATTGTTTGTATAGCAAATGCTTATTTTTGAAAACGATATAAACTTTTTCTCTTTCATATCACAATTTGCAAAGAGGTAGGTAGAGTCAAAATCATTCATATGAAAGATTTTGTAAATTCTTTGTTGAAGATGAAATTCTTTGCATCATCAAGTTTTGTAAATGTATGAAAGTTTGTCTTTTCACAGCTACAGAGTCATGTCACCTGGAATGTGAGCCTTCCAACTAAGTGCATGTTCAGCTTCTATATAGATCAGCTCCTGGACCAGTAAACCCTACGTTTCTCAGTAGGGCATGTCGCATAACTATCAAACAGCTTGGACCACAAATCTCCCCTTTTTTGAGTTTTATCTACCTTGTCTCATTTACAATTGCTGGGAATGCTGTTGTTTAATTGAAAAATGTTTATTGTGACACTTTTTTACATTTGATGATGCTGGAAGAATATGTATGTGAACAAATTATGAATGGAGAACAGGCTTGATCTCTTTTTTATTGATATAATAACCAATGGGAATGAATTTAGTTCTCGTGATCTGATATCATTTCTGTCCTTGCTTTTGAAAAGTTCCTGCTTAAAGCTGTTGTGCAATGAAGTTGGCTCATTGATGCTTAAATGGGGCCTTAGTTAGTGACCACTACCTATCTGACTTACAGATTGATATATGGCGGGTGCCACATGTGGGGCAGGATGCGCTTACTATTTTCGAAACACCTGACATCACTTCTTGGTCTTCTGGCCAGAGGTCCATATATCTTTCTTTCATGAATATGACTTTGTTTGTGTACCTTC